>NW_020884879.1:10128893-10719492 GCF_003945725.1 Corapipo altera | reverse complement strand
ATTATTATTATTATTATTATTATTATTATTATTATTATTATTATTATCAATATTTTATTATTGTTATTTTTCTCTCTGAGACAACAACGAGATTTGGAAAATATTTCAAACAGACATTTGAAATCCTGATCTTTAAATATTCACCAGTATTGTCATTTGCCTGGAAGCATCAATGCAAAAAAAAGTTTCCATGGGAACGGTATGTGATTCTGTCATGCCTTTAACCTCTCTATTCCCAGGAGTGGAAGACTGAACCAGAGTCTTCAACTCTAGTGATTATACTTTTATTGGTGGTTTTCAGTCCAGAGCAGAACATATTCAGTGGTGGGAAAAGGTGATACACATATATTAGTAATATAAACTCTACCTTGAAGCATCATTAAGAGCACCACTCTATTCTACCAGAAATAGTCAGGGAGCCACAGTACTCAGATTAGGAAGTCATTTGGGGAAAAAAAAATAAATAAAAAAATCCCCTAAAATGAAACTGGTCTTTTTCCCAACCTGAGCCACTGCAATTACTCTTCATCTTGATTAACTGCTGTTTAATTGCTCTCAGTTAAAATTAAGAAAGAACATTTACATTCTCTCATTAATCAGTTTTATTTAGATCTGGAACTTTAAAGAAAGTTTCTGTTTAAGTCCACAATACTTTGAATATTTATTATAGGGATTATGTCCAATGCAATAAAGGCTCATGGTCTAATTCTGCTGTTTAGCAAACAAGTGTGAAAACAGAAAGCAGAAAAAAACTCAGTCTGAAGCTAAATGCCTCAGTGTCAGACTCCATGTCTGATACAAGAGGCATAGTATTGTGTTTGTAATAGCTATGAGGTGATTGAATGTGCTATTAAAACTCAATCACTGGTATTTCCTATAGAAATCTTGAAAGAAAGCAAGGTAAAAATGGGTAAGCATAGAATTCCATTGGTAATTTGTAAACATTTTGACCATAATACACATGCAGTTCATTTTAAATTGCTGACAAAGTAAAAACTTCAGTCAGAGGAAGAAAGTCTTGTATCCTTTAAAACCAATGAGTTAAAACAAAAGAGGGTCTTGGAAAAAGATCTGGTAAAAAAACTTATGTCACTAAATAGTATAACTAAAAAATCATCTGTTAATTGCAAAGCCAAAATGAGCATTTGGAACGTACATTCTGTTTCAATCTTAGCAGCACTTGCAAACCATGTTCTGTGCTTTCTGGCTAATATTGGAAAGTCTGAGTGGCTTATTATTTTTTTTCCTCTGTAAGGATGCAAAATACATAACCTCTGAGCTGAAAGGAGCTAATCATACTGTGTTTAGTCAGTCCTGAATGAAAGAACAGCTCAGAAGAGGGAAAAGATATTGATCTCAAAAGAGTGGGAAGAAAAAAGGAGAAGTTTCAAGTGGATCATAGTCTTTTTTTGTTCTTTCTACATCACCAGTGATTTATTAATTCAATAATTTTGATAATTTAAATACTACAACAAATGTCTTATGTTTTTGCACAGACTTTTCTATGGAACTGATATGATATTATTTTGTACCCAATTATTGCCAGACATCTTGCAATAAAGTGCCCTGGTAAGAAATATGCATTAAGAGATGCTGGGAAAAGAATTACCAGGGTCCAGACACAGAAGGTTTCGCAGAGCATGGAGCCTGTAGGTAAAGTGCTTCAAATTACAAAAGATGACACAAATAAAGTAGACCAAAGCAGGTCAATTTTAGCTGAAGAAACACAGAACAATTTATGACTCTGGCTCAATCACGTCTAGTAGAGACCTGATTATTATTTTAAAATAATCAGATCTGAATGAAATCTTGACTCACAGATGGTCCAAAGAATTGCTTGGACATGGAGGTTGAGTTTAGGCTAATATTATTTCTCCTGCATTATCTTTAGCTGTATAACAACCTACTTCATCAGTCTGCCCTGCTTTCCTGGGTGAAATCATTCAGCTTGTTACAGGATCAATGCGCTCAGGAACATGGGCAACTACTAGGGAACAAGGCTTTTGTGCAAAACATCCCAGGTTCTGTACCAACAAGGCCTATACCTATACCACATATGTATACATATGTGCACATATATACATGCACACACAGACACACGCACACATATTACCCTAAACATGAAGATGTACAAATTAGAAACTTAAATGTAAGATGTTCCTATTTATGGATCTCTCTGATAGAATTAGGTGAGTATATGCCTTATGGCAGATATGCGTTAAGTCCTGGGCATCTAATTGTGTTTGCCTAACCATGCATATGCTGCACAAATTATTTAAACATGCACAGAATACACTGGACCTCGTGGGCACACACTGGGGATATTGCTCTGTGATTTCTTGATATCAATTCCTTGATATTCTGAGCTTAGTCAGGGACACTGTCCCACTGATACTACAGGATGCTCAGGAATCCCAAATTGTTAAAGTTCCCATTCCTCCTAGACAAACTTTCCTGATGAAAAAAAGGTGATTGTATCTAAGGAAAGTTCAGCCAGCCAGTGGCACTACTACCAAGGCATTTTTCAGCTGCCATCATGTTACTGTATGGTGCAGAAAGGTCTCTCCTGACCCTCTGATCACCTGGCATATTTCTGACAAGTGGCTTCACAGCACCCACATTCTGAGCATGCCTGGAGTTATTTTGCATCCCACCATTTTATAAATCAGAGCTATTGCAGCACTGAGTTTCAGCCCTCTCTGAATCTTGACAAAGTAAATGCTCCATGGAGCTTTTGGGAGTCCTGGATCTGGGATTATTCCTATGGACACATGTTTCCATAACATTTAGATGAAATAGCATAATTCTCATCATTTGGGAACTGCTCTCCTATTATTTCAAGAAGCAGATTTTAAAGCTCTACAGTCAAAAAGAGGCAAAACTAAAATCTAAAAATCACATTCCTTTTCTTGATCTTATTTTGCATTAAGTGAATGCGTATCATTTGGACACTGAATGTATGAATTTTCTTGGAGTGCTGATTTGTTATATCTCCTACAAAAGTTTCCATGAGCCATAGCAAATAAATAACAATGCAATGCACATTACCTCCTTTTATGGTCAAAGAATAAAGTGAAGGCAAAACTTTGTCTAAGAGGAATAATCATGATGATACGCACTGAATAGCAAGTTTTCTGGAACTACCCTCTCCTACAATGAAAGGCTTAGAGAGCTGGGGTTGTTCAGCCTGGAGAAGGAGATCTTATTGCAACCTTTCAGTACTAAGAGGGAACCCACAAAAAAGCTGGAGGTAGACTGTTTACAGGAAGATAGGAGTAGGGGGAATGGTTTTAAACTAAAAGAGGAGATATTTAGGTTAGATTTAGGAAGAAATTCTTTATTCAGATGCTACTGTAGCAGTGGGACAGGTTCCCCAGAGAAGTTTTGGATACCCCATCCTGGAAGTTTTCAAGTACAGGTTGGATGGGGCTTTGAGCAACCTGATCTAGTCATGCTGTCCGTGCCCATGACAGAGGGGTTGGAACTAGATGATCTTTAAGGTTCCTTCCAAGCCAACCCATTATATGATTCCAAAACTCTTGGAAAGTTACCACACTCATTCACATATTACACAGGTCCTGTAAACTGTTTTCTTTCTGTTTTGTTTTGCTTCTTCCATGCTCTAGAAGTCATTTTGAAAATTAAAGAGATTTCAGCCTGCTGTAAGAACTAATAGTCCTGGAAGGTTTTAATGCTTCTCTTATTTTCCCTCTGATTATGTATCCTTGCACAAATAATCTTAAAATATGATTAGTTAAGAACAACAATCTTATTAATCTTATTCTGTCCTGTATTTATACCATCATCATAATGGGAAAAAGCATAACAAGGGGAAAAACACAATAAGAAGAAAAATCTGGAATGCTAGGGAAGGATAAGGGAATCCATTTGGTGTCTAGCCTACTACTGCAGTGAAATCCTGTCACTGAATTCAGTGACCTTCTGCATGGGCTGATTTTTAGAGCCATTTTGATCACCAATATAAGCACTGTTGGAAGGAAATATTTCCAAGACTGATGGTGATTGAGCGTAAGGGAAGATTCAAATATTCTATTAGAGTTCCCTAAATTATGTTGACAATCACTGTGATCAATATCAGGACCAAGCAAATAAACTTCTAACCCCTATTCCCTTCCTCTTTCCCCAGCTGATTTTTCCAACAATAAATTGACCTGTCTTGGAAATGGATTTTGTGCATTCAAACCTGGAAAATCACACACTTTAAGTCCACAGTGGCGCAGTGCCTGTCTCTATAGTGAGGAGCACAGGAGAAGCTGGCAGTTTTTCTTAGAATTGTGGGAGTATTTTGTAAACAAGCTTTATCCCTTCCCTTTGAGAAACAGCTGTCAAGATATAATGGAATGTTTATGAACATTGTTTTAAACTTTAAGTAGATTTATTAAATTATTTAAATTCATAGTGGATTATGTTGTGTTCTTTGTTTGGAGGCTGACAGTTTCTGTCACCTGTGCTTGTGGCTCATAAGTGATATGAATACTCTGTACTACACTGAAAATTGAAACCATTTCTGTGTGAACATGAGATATATTTTCAAAGAAATGGACAGAAGATTGACATGATGAACAGAAGTAAATAAAGCTTTTGAGCTTACCCTTGACATTTAAAACCACTTGCTTTACTCTTCATTGTTCTATTGTAGAAATAGGAAATGCAAACATAAAACCATTAAAATATGCTAAAAAGTGAAGTTTACTGTAATTTTGAAAGTATCAGTCAAAGGATCAGATTAAATGAGAAATACCTTTCTCTGTTCTTGATCTGTTTTCCCATTTGAGTCAATAGGTTGGTGTATCTTTAGAGAAACAGGACTCAGAATTCATATATAACTTCCAAACCATTACAATATTGTATTATAGTCAGTAGCTTCAAAAGGTTACTCGTATGAGTTCAAAGTGGGTACTTTCATCCCAGTTGGACTCCCAGCAGACATTTATCTGCATAGGCACTTGCTTCTCATGAAAAATGTATGATCCGTATTGTGAGAATAAATGAAGTGAAGCAAAAAAGTTCCATTTTCAGCTAGTTGCTGTCTGTCAGCACACAATTTCAGCTCTCAGTTTTCCTTCTGTCTCTGTCAGTGATAACATTCATATTTTTTCAAACATCCTAAGCTTCAGTGTGCAAATTCAACCTATTTCAGATGAACATGATAGGGGCCTTGCCTGCAAAAGTTTTGCTAAAGTCAACATGACTTTTTGCAACTCAGGAAGCAGTATTGAGTGATTCTGTTGTATCTCCTTGAATATAGTGTGGATTAAACTGGGCCAGGTGATGGGCTAATTTATTCAACCTGCCTACACAGGCCCTGTCTGAGACCTGCCACCATAATACTGTCATGGGTCAACAGAAGGTCTGTCAGCTCCAGAGCTGTCCAGTGTCACAGTCACTGAAACAAAACAAACCAAAACCACTGCTGGTTTACATTACAACCTCCTACAGGAACAGATGTATGGTGTAACCAATCATCCCAGAGGAGAAGTAGAAATCGTGGACATAAACCACTTCTGCCTTCCAGCTTCCACATGTGAGCCCACGTCCACAGATGCTATTAGGAGATAAGTAAGGACTACAAGCTTGTGCACAGGAAAACTTGATATCTCACTACAGGATAATTTTATACCCAATTTACTTATTTTCTTCTTTTTATCTTGTATAGGACATGGGATTCTACTCAGCTCAGAATCCTGCTTTATTAAATTTCTCTTTATTTATTTTGTAGTAGTAACAAGAACCTTGGAAAACTAGAGGTTAGATATTGCATGATCATAAACATTGCGAGCCAAGTTATTTTGCTTTGGTCTCTCCAGGGCCAGGCTGATTTGGTCCCAGGGTGTTGCAGATGCACTGAAGCACTTCATTCCTAAGAGAGAAGTAACAATATGTTTTTTGATATAAAAACAACGTTTTCACAAAGTTTGATAGCAAATGCAACAGTGGTTTAACAAGATTCTATGACAAGGTACACTTTATTTGCTGCATAGAAGACAGGATCAGATAAAATTGTCACGTAGACCCTCCCATTTAGTCATGAGGTTCAGAAAGGAACTCCCTGCATTCTAAACTGCTTCTCAGAGAGGAGTTTAGATGCAACTGGATACAAATTTAGCCACAAAATTGGTTCATTTATGTCTAAAGGATTATATGTTCACAATCAATCCTTTATATCACTTAGCTAAGATTTCAAAGTTAAACATGCTATTAATCACTTACCCAGAATCAATTGTGACAAGGAATTGCTCAGCTGGAGGAGTAGCGTTGAGAGGCATCCCTGCTCTAGGGGAGATCCAGATGTGCTGCCTGCTCCTGTGCAGCAGGGTTCAATGGGCCCCAGACTGTTGAAGCAGGACACTCTAAGTGGGAGTGGAACAGCTCGAACTTCACCTTACTTGCTCAGAGTATCAGTGATGGAGGGAAAGGCCATGGTGCTTTTCATGTTAGAGAATGCTGAGACCAACCTGACTCAAGAATACCAAAATTAAACATCACAAGGATGTGAAGAACATGTGTTTCCTGACAGAAACTTGTGCTGGCAGGGATGTGAAGGACAGATGCTTCCTGATAGAGGAACCGATAAGTGATAACACTGATAACTAATTTAAAGGTGAATTATGTTCTATGGAGCTAGCACAGCTATCCTAGCAACATACGACTGACAGTCAACCACTTAATAATATAAAAGCTCAGTGCCACTTTTTACTAGTAGGGATTTCTAGCACATCACTTCCAGGAGAGTGTATCGAGATTCCTTCCTTGAGTGGGGACACTCCTCAAGATTACTCCTTGAGAATTAGCAGAAAAGATTTACCTACAGTCATCAGTATGGGTCAGTAACATCAATCTTTATTTAACAATTATGAATCTAGGTTTGAAACTATGCTTTTAATAAATAGTACCATCTAATATCACCTATAACTGTCTATACTGTGTAGTAGATAATTCTGAAGTTCTTTAGTCTAATAATTGTCACTACCATCATCAATTGAAATACCAAGTTTATTTACCTATATAAATATATTTAGTTTGCTTAACCCTGTGGGACAAAGTAGTATAGTCAACTACATCAGTGTAATCCCTTAGACAGAAACAGTTGTCCAAGTCTGGGACTAAGACTGGATCCAAGCATACCTGGACTCCTCCTTGAGAAGGGATTGAGCCAGAAAGGGAGTCCATTCCGAACCTTGTGATTCAACAGGAGGGCCTTTCTGAAAAACTTTACCCAAAGTTTCCATTCTGCAGTGACAGCTGTCCAGTATTTATGGATAAGATAATTGATCTATAGCCATATTTACATGCCAACTGCAGAAGTTTGTTTCTTCCAAACTCAGCTTGAGTTAGATCTTAACACAACACTGTAGTTGGGGGACGAGCAGTGCATTGTTCAGATTAGCCCTTGGCTATTGTGCTGTTATCTGTCTCTCATGGATCCACTGAGTCAGATGCTGCCAATATAACCAGAGGCATCCATTCCAGCCATCATTGGTGGTTATCACTTGAGCAGAGATACGGGAAATGAAGGTCAGGTTGGGGTGAAAGAAGCACACCATCACACAGGGAATAAGCACCTTACTGATCATTGTATTGCATGATATCAACAGCTGTGAACACTCTTTTTCAAATAAACCAGAAGTTCTACCATGTTCAAGACCTTCATTTTGTCTTTTCATGTCAACAGTTGACAGAGAAGTAGCAACTCTTACCTTCCTTAAATCAGATGTAAAATCTGTGCTTCAACCTTATGATTTTCCCAACACTGGGAAAATCTCCAGTGGCAAATGGAGATTTGCCCATTCACTTTACACCTTAATAAGTAAAGTGCTCCCTGTTAAAACAGATGTTGGATAATGGATGTGAAGATACATATCTACATAAATCATAGGTGAAACCCCATCCATTCCCATTGTTTTCCATTCTTGTGTAAAACACGGGTGGTTTGGTGGATCAGAAATTTGTCTGGGATCAACCTGTGTGTCATTGTAAAGGAGGATCAAATTGTGTGTCATTTACGCTTTGCAACATGAACATACCCACGACACCAGTAGGCATCTTAATGTACACACCCTGAAGCTGTGCCTCTATGTCATAGGTAAAGACAATGTGTCAGAATGCGTCCAGTGACTGGCGAGGAGGGACTCCAGAGGGTGCAGAAAGAGCCCTTTTATCAGTAGGTTACTGAAATGCGCTTAGATGTAAGGGTCAGTCAGAAATCAGTCAGAAATCTTTCTTTACCTTCAGCCCACACAGTTATTTCCTTTAATATATTGTATTGTTTGAAGGATAAATAGTTTCACATGTCATATATTATGTTCACACAGCTGAACAGCTCTTTGTTTAAAATGAGAATCCAGGTATCCTGCCCTAACCTTTAATTGCTGTCAAAGAAGGAAGTGCCTCTTTCTCTCTTCCTACTTTCACATAAAAAAAATTAGACCATAAGATTTTCGGAGAATTGTGTCCTGCTGCCTTCAAAATGGGCCCCAAGACTCTGGAGAATAGTTTCTTTTCATGCAGTTTTCATAATACATTCCTAAGAAATTGTTTTGTTGCTATGTAATAGGTTGTGCAGAAAACCTGTTTTCATTAAGACAGTCTTCATAATTTTCAAATGTTTTAACATGAAGAGTTCAAATAATGACGCCCCCCCTTGTATGTTCAACAAATAGTCATTGAGAAAAAAGAATTCTTCAAAAAGAAAATATCATCATCTTGCTTTAAAATCTCTGTAGTTTCCAAACAAAATATTCTTTACGGGGAGAAGAGAAATTAAAAGATTGCTGAGTTATAGGACCTGTGCTGTGCGAGGCCTTCTGAGTGCTCTTCAGTTCCTAATACTTTCTAGCACATGAGTAGTCATGGTTTTGACTATCATTTCTTCTTATCCATCCTATTCCATTTCCATTTTCTCACTTAGTGTCTCACAAGTAGATAAATTTTTCATATGGCTTCAGAAATGTGACCATCATCCTGCTGCAAGAGGTACATAAAAATCTATCATTGTTATTACCAATCCTTATAAAGTTATTCAGTTTACTTTTCACATGGCTCATGGAATGCTAAAAATTCAAGAGAAGTCTCCTAATGAATACCTAATGCTGCTTTACCTGATTCAGAAATTGTAAAGTAAATCCTTAACTATAAAGTTTTATGTTTCATCCCCTAAGTGTTTCGTAAAAAATGTTGCCCATGTAGTATTAATGAGATTATTTTTTTCCGTAAATTTTTAACCCAATGATGTTGGGCAAGTGTGCTGGAGCAGGTCCAGAGAAGAGCAACGAGGCTGGTGAAGGGACTCGAGCACAAGTCCTGTGAGGAGAGGCTGAGGCAGCTGGGGTTATTTAGCCTGGAGAAGAGGAGGTTCAGGGGAGACCTCATCACTCTCTACAACTACCTGAAAGGAGGTCTTAGCCAGGTGGGACTTGGTCTCTCCTCCCAGGCACCTATCTGTAAGACAAGAGGACATGATCTTAAGCTCTGCCAGGGGAGGTTTAGGTTAGATATTAGGAAGAAATTCTTTACAGAGAGTGTAATCAGCCATTGGAATGGGCTGCCCAGGGAAGTGGTGGATTCTCCGTCCCTGGAGGTTTTTAAGATGAGATTGCATGTGGCACTTAGTGCCATGGTCTAGCAATCATGGCAGTGTTGGATCAAGGGTTGGACTTAATGATCTCAGAGGTCCCTTCCAACCCAGCTGATTCTATGGTTCTATGATTTTTAGTAGTGTTTCTCTTGTTGAACTAAATATTAAAATATATCACTCAGATGATATATTAAAATCAAGAATGTGGCGTGAAGTTCTGTCATGACACAGAAGTAATCTAAACTTTTCTGTGAAGATCTAATTTCTCAGGACTTCCTTAAGAAAGAGAAGTCCATTTACCCAAAGGTATGAATATGAGGCACGTGTTAAACCATGTTAGACTTCTGCTCAGAAAATTTCACTCAGGATGAAATAGTCTGAATTGTTCAGAAACAAATTAAATTTTCATAAATGAAAACTGTTTCTGAACATTGCTGCACTGCGGTCTAGGGCAAGTTGTTCTGCATGCATTAAATTTAAATCATTAGGTAATTCAGTTCAGTTTTCTTGAGTGTTTCTGTAGAAACAAAGTATTAATGGAATAACACTGATTTTTTTGCTTCATGATTAAATAAAAATGTAAAAATAAGGAGAAACACAATTCTCTCTGATTTAGTCTCTTATGGGATTAACTGATAACGATGAAGAAGAGAGTGAAGTCTCACAGTTTATGATGTCAATTTTACTTTCACTATTTTTTTTCTTGCAGAGCTTGCACTAACCACTTCACAAAACCCAGAATCCAGCCCATGATGAAGACCATGCTGAGGCAGGCTGTTCCCCTGCAACCCATGGAGGTCCATGGTTGATCAGAAACCCACCTGCAGCCCATAGAAGCCCCCACACCAGAGCAAGCGGATGTGCCCAAAGGAATCCGTGACCCTCCATGCTGGAGCAGGCTCCTGGCAGGACCTGCGGCCCCGTCAAGAGAGGATCCCACGCTGGAGCAGGTTTGCTGGACAGGACTTGTAACCCTCTGTGTGACCCACAGTGGAACAGTCTGTTCCTGAAGGACTGCACCCCAAGGAAGGCAATTATTGAAGAACTGCAGCCCATGGGTAGGACTCATGGTGGAGACATTCATGGAGTGCAGGCTCCCATGGGAGGGACCCCGTGCTGGAGTGGAGAAGAGTGTGAGGAGTCCTCCCCCCAAGGAGGAAGAGCAGAAGGAAAGAATGTGTGATGAACTGACTACAGCCCCCTTTCCCATCCCCCTGCACTACTGGGGAAAGAATGTAGAGAAAAAGGGGAATGAAGTTAAGCCCAGAAAGAAGGGAGGGGTGGGGGGAAGGTGTTTTATGATTTAGTTTCTACTTCTCATTTTTCCTACAATGATTTGATTGCTAAAAAATTAATTGCTTTCCCCAAGTCAAGTCTGTGTTGCCCATGACAGTAACTGCTGAGTGATCTCTGTCCTTACCTCAACCCGTGAGCCTTACCTCAACCCACCACAGCATGTTGGGACATAATGTGGTTTCAACTAAACAATCAAAAAAGGAAAGAAAAAAAAAAGACTTCTTGGTATAGTTGAAAAAGCAGATAAAAACCTTCACAATGTACTATATTCTTCAGTATGGACTCAGGAGTAATCCAGACACTCACTCTGCTGGCAGCTCTTGGAAGGTGAAGATCGCTTGTTTTCACCGTGAATAGGAGAAAGTCATGAAGAGATCCATGAGGATATTTTCTTCAGAACAAATTTTGTCCATCTTATTATAATGCCATAGAGAGGATTTACAATGCAATAGCCTTTGTATCTGCTCTTCAAATGGGTAAGTCAGAAAGCTAAATAGAAGACCTCTTCCCATACTGATCCAAATTTTGCTTTTCTGGGTTCCTCATTCCTCAGGAGTTACTACTTCAAGACAGAAACCTGTTCTATACCTAAGAAAGGTGTAATACATATCTCTCTCCCAAACAGTTTATATTTACAGTGTGTACACAATTAGCATGTTTTTGAGGTGAAATCTGCTTAACAGCATTGTTGTGATGAAGACTTCATTTGGACACTGATCACTTGATGTTTCCATGGCAGCAAAGGGATCACAAATCTCTAAACTGTGTTGTTTAAAATCCCCATGCCTGGAAAAATAAATTATTCATACTCAGAGATATTCCAGTGCCATCTTTAACTAGTTCTGCTAGAGTTTTTACCTTTTCCCCCCTGTAGTTACTCAGATATGGTTTTGCAAACCTTTTTGGTTCGTGAGTTTTGACAGGTTGATAGACACTTACATGGTAATCAGTGCAAGTTTCACTAGGACCTCTCAGAATACTGGTGCTTGCCTGTACCATTACCATCTATTTTATCCTAGAGATATGACATAATAAGAAGATTGATGGAGTCATTAGTCATCTACAATGATTTCAGTGAACTTTAAGGAAGTCACATAATGAAAATCCTCTGATTTTTATTTTTTTTTCAATTACTTTAAGACTTCGAAATAAACTAAGTGCTTGTATATTTTAAAGCATTTTAACAGCTATCATTTTTAAAAACAAAATACCAGCATATAAAATGAGAAAGAGGTCTAAAACACAAAAATCACAGTAAAATCATAAGTAATGAACCAGGCTGTCCTCCACAAACTAATCAGAAAACATATGGTATGAACCCTCAGTGGTGCTGCCTGTAACTGCTTTGCTAGTCATGAAGGAAAGCAGTCAGAAGGATTTCCTGTCATAAATATGCTGCTAAAGCAAAAACAAATATATAGCATTAAAAAAATGCTTGACAATCAAATAATAAAGTAATTTGTCTCCAGGTCAGGACTATTTAAAGAACATGTGATTGCAACATGAAGGAGAATGGGGCCTGGGGTGGTTAATACGCCTTTAATGTGAAAATTGATTTGCTGTAGTGTGAATCCTAAAGTAAGATGAAAAAAAGAAAAAAAATATTCTCTTGAGCAAAGGCTTGAGATCATAAAATATTAGTAGAATGAGAACAGATTCTGAGGCTGAAACTTTGGAGTTTAAAATAATTAACCAAACAAAAAGTATTGCCAGTTCAATTTTACTCCTTTCCCCTCTTTCATTTGTAGAACTTGGTGAATAGAAGTACTTAGCTGACTGGTTCAGAAGATTAAATACCTGTGTAAAAAATTACTGAAACATTTGAATAAATTCATCCTACTCAGCCATATAGCTGCAGGAAGTGTGAGTTTTTTTGAAAATACTAATGGCCCCATTCATCTCTTTCTGTCTCTGACTCCAAAATCATAACAGTGATTAGGATTTTTCTCTACCAGTAATAAGGAATCGGGACACAGTCTTTTTTTCTAGTTTCATTCTTCATAACTATCTTTTGGTTTTCCTTTAGTTTTATTACACTGAAGTAAAAAAGCACCCACAGGAATCAGTACTCATATCAGAACCTCAGCCGCACTGATTAGTGCTGCTACCACAGGACAATGATTGCTGTGCCCTTCCACACGTGTGGAAGCCCCCCAGCTCCTTCCGTGTACCTCAATAAACACATCTGGTGCTTGTGGTGGGAGACCCCCACAGCTGCATCCCGGGGATTCCCAGTGACAGACAATTTCTTAGGTAACTGACACGTGCACAGGATGGGACCATAACACAGGTTGGGAAGTTTTGGAGCTTTCAATCCTCGTTCAAAGCAGAGCCCATGTCTGTGTTTATCTGTGGACCATTTTGCATCCAGTCTGAGCAGGCTTGTTCCACAGCTGTGCACTTGTTCTTCTCCCATAGATTCATTTCACCACATAGATTTTCCTGTCATATTAGACTATAATGTACCAGGGACTGCACTGACCATTTCACACTTCAAAAGTCTATTGCACATTAAGAAACAAAATGCTTTCTTTTGAATTTTAAGGAAAATGTTTTTCCTTTCTTCTATCATGTGCTATTCATGGGTCAGTTTATTTCTATTAACCCGATGGAGACAGATTGGAGAAGCACATTAAAAACAATAAATAAAAATTATCAGCCAGTGCAAGTAAACAGAAACAAACTGATAAACAAACAAAACCCATGACCAGCTCATCAAAGCTGCAGTGCCAATAGCAACTCAAAACCCTAAATCTCTACCATAGTCCAAGATAGGACAATGATACAATGATACAATCCCACAAGTGCAGTTTCTCTTTGTGTAAAACTTTTTCGCTGAGCCTGCTTGTATTGTAACACGAATGCTTTGTAGACAACTCTGTCGACGCTGATTTTGTAATGCTAATGGGATGGACGGAGTACTGGGTATGTCTGGATACCCTCTTCCGGTAGTGTCCTTTCTCTGGGACCATCTCTAACAGGCTCAGCATAAGAGACTAACTTGCTTGACCCCCAGTACGGCATTTAATAGAGAAATATGGCCAGTGTCAATTTGGTCGTTATTGTAGTGGCCAAAATCTATGAAGGCCTTCTGCAGGCCAGAACATTTCCTTGAAGGATCCCACCCTGCAGCAAGTGTGTCAGCTCTGCTGCCCACCCACTCTGGGCAGTGGATTTTGTCTGGACTGAGAAGCATGCAGAAATGAGAATGGGCTGTGAGACAACTGGCTCATCATAGGGGAGGCAAGGAACAGACCTGAAGCAGTGTCTCAGAGAAATGACAATCTACTCTCTGCTCTTGGCACCCCAGGACACCTCTGGTAGGTGGAACCTGAGTTCTGATGACAGCTGCAATTGGGCTGACTAGTTAAGTTGCACGACTAGTGTAGTGATTTGACCAGGTTGCTGTGATGTGATGAACTTATCTCCACTACTGCTTGTTAGTCGTATTTTATTTTTGTGAACTTGGTGGTGAAATTTTAAACAGCAAATGAAAATAAGCCATCAGTGGGAGTGCACTGAACGCTGTTGGACCAACCCCTCTGGCCTGCACAAAAACTGGTAGGGGACATGGGCCTTCCCAGTGAAAATGTCCAGTATCTCTAATGGTTTCTAGAAAAACATATAAGTCATAAATTCCCTAGTTTTTTCCTTTGGTGATGTCCTTTTTGTGTCATCTCCATCAAGGAACAGTCCAGCTTTAGGGAGGGGTTTATCAAGGATAGATGAATGCAACCTTGGAGCTAGGTTAAAGATCTGAAGAGATCCTCAGAGTCCTCACAAAGAACTCAAACAACTGCACTGTTTGCTGACATTGTGCTGTTTTTCTCTTATAGTTTGTTGTTTGTTTTTTTTTCTCCTAGAGAATGTTTTAAAGTAAGGTAAGGGCACTGACAAAAGTACACACAAGAGCAAGGACATTCAACAGTGACGAATATCCAGGCTGACACTACATTATTAACATTTACCTTTTTGTCCCATTCTTAATGCTGTCAGGAGTGACAAGAGAGTGATGGAGGAATTTCAACCCTGATTGGGTTTATTTGTGCTTCAACCTTCAAGTGTGTGTTCATAAGGGAGAAAGTAAATATTTTTTAAAGAGTTAACAGGGAAAGTATTTTAAAATAAAAATAAAAACTAAAATTTTACTTTTAAATGCTATCAAGACATCACTCATGAATACGAAAGGGTTGATCAAGACTTTAATTTTCCTAAATGTAGTGATCTGAAAAATAAAGGAAAAAGCAAGACAATTTTCACATTTCTGAAAATTCAAAAATCTACCAGACTGAAAGAACATGATACCAGCAGTGGCTTTCCTACATAGTAATTTGATTAGTCTCTTGAACATCTTATTAAGTTCCAGAGATGGTAAGTTGTGAAAATTTTTCTGTGAAGTAGTTTATATTTTTCAGAGGAAGCTATCCCTTGAGATAAAACTTTTGCTATTAAAATTCATTGAACTTTATTTTTTAGAGAAAAAAGAAGATGACAATATGGGAGTGTTTCTAAGATTTTCAGCTACATAAATTGATACTTAAGCAGCACAAACTAATTGGTTAATATTTAGGATTAAAACACATTGATACATCGAATATTTCCTTACTGCGCTGTCCTTGCTTTTATATTCCACACCTTTATCCACTCCCCAGTATTTCAGAGGTCTTACTTGTATAAATGAAACAAATGGGCCTCAGAGAGCCTTCTGAGAGCTAGGGTTGCAGACATCAACTCCAAAATTTGAACACTGAACTGCAACATATGTGATATGTTCAGAAATGAAAGATATTTTCAATGCTTTAAACAATAACTGGGGTTTAAAAATGTGGAAAATATAGTATTTTAAATGCATGTACTTTTAAAATGAACATACAGATGAGGTGGTTGTGATTTCTGGAAAGATATTTTTAAAACAAGATCCTGATAGAGAAACGTTTTCTATTGGCTAAATTTGAGAGAGACAGTGAACAAGCTTCCCTGGATGGTAATTTATATCTGGTTTCATCTGAGTTCAGTAAATGTTCACCTTTGTCCTTCAAAAAATTTAAATTAAAGCTGTCAGTAAATAAAAAGGTCACAAGTGTCTTGCAAAGATTTTTTCCTGCAGTCTAGAAAAAAAATTCAGTGTCTGTGCTACAATCTCTGCTCTTGAGTTTGTGGTACCAGACACACAGATCTGTATGCAGACCTAACTTGCAATGTCATCTGCTCAATGCTACAGTATCTACACCTGAAGTAACTGAAAATTCCCATAATTGCTCCATTTGACTACTCAATCTCTGAATCTTTTGATTTTGGTGTTCTTTCACCAGGTTAGGTCAATTAAGGCATGCATACTGAGGCATGAAAATGCAATTGCAGCACTACTTCTGTAGACATACAGGAATAAAATAAAGTGTAAGCTATCATTCAGTTTCAAAAAATCATTTCCCAAAGAAATTAAAGAATTTAATTTCAAAGGACTGAAGGGATGAAAGGCTGGCAGACAATGCACAGTACATCAAGGTGTTTATGAGCCTCCCCTGGCTGAGAGCCTGATTTAGTGACATTAGAAAGCCACTGTCCTGTTGTCAGAGGTTGGGAACACACTGGGACAGTGCTCCTCAACCTCTGGCACGAGAGGAAACCATCAGTCTTGGCTTGGATTGAACCTGGTTGCAGGAACCTCTGTTCATCAGCAGACAGGATTTCAATGTAGAGATATGGGAGGAATTTATATATGAATACACTTTTTTTTTGCATTTTCTAGCAAATATGTGGCTCAGATAAAGAGACAAATTAAAGAACAAATGCAGGGTCAATTTTTATTTCCAGAGTTGGAGATTTATTTGGATAGTGTATTTATTAACAGTGTAGAAAAGAGTTTGAGATGACAAAGAAATCAGAAGAAATATGTGGAAGGAAAAAGATATTTTAATGCGATAGAAAAGTCAAATTTGCCTGTTACATTAAACCATTATATTCCCACTGGGGCAAGCAATCCAACTGCATACCCCTTGTCCTTTTACAGAAGATTAATAATCCACTGAAAATAAGCTGTCCAGGAATATTTATAGTCACAGCAGAAATATGTTCAATTAGTTCAAGAGACTGCAGCTAAAAGATAACCACCAGCCTGATGGTGCTTTGTATACATCTTTTTTTGACAAGAATTTTTGGGGATTCTGGATAAAAACATTTTGTGAAGACACAGTAGAGCTTTGTGAAATTGCTTGAATGGCCAAAACTATGCACACAAACCCACTACATTATAAAATTTTTAACCATTGGATAAATTAATTAATGTATTTACTAGTATAAATACGTAAATATATAATATGTATTTACTAATATATTTACTAATATATTAACTAGATGAAGAAGATCATTACAGAGTCAGAAAATCTGAATATCAGGAAAAGCATTTACTTGCAAGCCCCATGACTGTCTGAGTCGAATTTTTCACTCCCAAACAATTCCCACGTTCTCGAGTGTTATTTTATAACAGATCTGATTGTATTCTCAGAAATCATACATTAAGAACAGGACTCAAGAGCATCCAGTTATGACATTTGCCACTCTGCTCTTCATCTGATGAGATAAGTTTCTTCATGGGTAAATATGTCACAAACTGTCTCGTACAAATTCCCTCCTTATTATGAAGCAGAAAAGTTTCCTTGCTTGCATGTTAAAACGCACATTATGAAAGACCTGCTAACATTTACACTCTCATAAGAGACCAATTCATCTTGCAAGCCTGATCTTGTCCTACTGTAATTTCTCACTGAAGGGGAGTGAACACTGCTCATGCATATGTTGTCTCTGCTAACATAGACCTTGACTAGAATACTACCTAGCCCACTAAACTCCAGAAAAAGCCTCTCCACACCAAAATCATTTACTCCACTGGTTTTGCTTTTCTGGGAAATTGTTAAACACATGTTGCATTTAATGGTGAAAGTACTGCATCTTAGTATTCATACTTTAGTCAGAATAGACATTTCTGTTCCACTTACGTGTTTGCTCTGTAACATACTTGCTGACTAATCACCATGGCTAAATGAAACCAATAATTCCTTCTTTATCACTACACAAAACATAAACTTATCTACAGGCTATGATGTGCTGATGGGTTTACAGGAGGAATCTTTCTTTATTGTTTTGGAAACTTCCAAGAAAATGTCATGATGTGGCATGAAGATGAGCATATGATGTAAGTGGCTCCGAGAAAACAAAAAGGTGAAAAAACCTCTGAAAAAGCAGTTCTGTGTATGAGAATGTCTTCTTGAACACTAAAGTACTCCTAAAGGATAGGATCTGGTGGTAAAAACTGACTTCGAATATTTTGACATCAAGAGGGAATTAGCAAACAAGTCTGTGAATTCTGTTGGACCAGATTGGTGGGGTTTTTTTCTGAAGACATGGGCCAACTTACTTTTACTCCAACTAGGAGATAAATATAGGGTGATCTACTTGATGGAAGATGCTTGTGTGAAAGTGCTCACACAACAAAGGAGTTCAATGGACCCAGTGAATACATGATGTTACTATTCTTACATGACCCACTTTTATAGTATACACTGTGTAAAGTTGTTGTATATACACTGTTTAAGAGTATTGGTCCCCAAGAATTTTGGGGGATGGATCTATAGTGGTAAAATCCTGGGACGAATTACTTTAGGATATTATAGACTCATCTTCCTTGGACATTTAAGAGTAACCTTCCATAGTAGGGCAACTTCACAACATGTTTTCAGTTAAAATTCTTTAGCTTCTTAGAAGCTGCAGTCAGGAAACCATAGAGAAAGGCACACTGGAACAAGGCAGAGAGCAGAATGTGAGAGAGAGAAAAGCAGATTATGTCAGGAGAGAGAGAGAAAAGCAGACTATGTCAGGAGAGACAGAGACCAGCCAGAACAGAAGGATGCACACACTGGGGTCATCAGAAATATGGGGTTGACAGAAGATAACCTCAATAAACTCCACAGACACTGTTACAGCTGGAATAGATTTATATTGATGTAATCAAGATCATACCCTTTTCATATTTTTCTTTCAATTCAAACTTTTTAAAAATGGAATTTTTTCTGAAGTATGAACAACAGCAACACGATTAGTTTTAGTTACTTGCCTTTTTATAAGTGCTGGTTCTCTGAAAAGAGAAAAAAAGTATAATTTAATGATTATGGAAAAGACCATCAGAAAACCCCAAGTGTTCCTACACTCAGTGTAAATCTTGAAACTATAACAGGTTAATCTGTACTGTACCATGGAATCGTGGAATGGCTTGGGTTGGAAGGGACCTTAAAGATTATCTAGTTCTACCTCCCCCACCTAGGAAAGGGACACCTTCCACTAGACCACGTTACTCAAAACCTCATCCTTGAACACTTCCAGGGATGGGGCAGCCACAACTTCTCTGGGCAACTTGTTCCAGTGCCTCATCACCCTCACAGTATATAATTTTTTCCTAATATCTCATCAAAACCTCTGTCAATTTGAAGCTATTCTCCCTTGTCCCCTACATGCTCTTGTAAATAGTCTCATTCATATGTACAGGGCATTTTTCCCTTGCCTTGTGGCTTCTCTGTAGAAAGGGCATCAACCACTCCTGTTCTTCCATATGAGTGCTCTGCACAGGTAAAAGTAGGACTGAAAAGAAACAGAGAGTCAAACAAACTGTCTGCCTTTTCTGTTTCTTTGGGATAGTCATGCCCCATCTCCCTCCTCCATGAAAGCAGGTTGTGAGGGGCATCTGTGCTCAGAAAACATCAAACGTGAAGAGAAAAGGATTGGTAGGATGATTGGCTGTGCAGATGTCTGCCATTAGCAAAACATCAAGCCAACTTAGCAATAGAGATTGAAGAGAGTTCTCTAAACACGTCCCAGGGAAACAAGTATCAATGGAAAGAAAAGATTTTATTTCAATTTAAGGGCAGTTTTTCTGCAGCACCACAGGAGTATGTGAAAAGTATGAGTGAATTTAGGCTGGTATCAGGAGGCTCAAGTCATCCCAGCAGAGAAGGTTATGGAGCTGCTTTTTAATTGGGATAGTAGTAAGAAACCTTTTTTTCATTTCAAGATAAAGCTCAGTGAATGCAGCAACACTTCTCTAATAGCTCAACTGACTGAATAAAGCCTTTGCTATCAGGTCTTTATTGCTCTGTCAAAACAAATAATTACTGTATATAATTAATTCCATGCTTGAGTGCTCTGCTGCTCATCTACAAGGCTGGGGAAGATTTTTTTGCAGCCCTAAAGAATAACAAAGCTTTTGAGCTTTATTCACTTCCCCCCTTTGAAGCAGTAGGCATAGACCACAGTGTGGGCCACTCATTGGTACGGAGAGAGTGGGACTTTGCGTCCTGCCTCCTGCTGGTCTTTTCCTGTTTGTGATTAATGTAGTGACCAGACAGGGAGAAGGGGTTTTCCCTCAGGATTTCACGCTTTTCTGGAGAACAAATCATATGTTGCTTCCAAGGGTGAAGTTGAATATTTTATCTAACAAATTCCCAGGACACCTATTTGGGGACTGATATCCTCTGTCTTCTACTCTTCTCCTTTCACACATTGATAATTTGTTGGTTCTGGTCTTGAGTTTGTTACTGGGAATATCCCCACCAGCTTCAGACTAGCTAACTTCCAGGCTGTTCGTTGTGCAGTTGTGCCTGCTGTGAACTCAGAGCAAGCTACAAAACCAGCCACAGGAGTGTACAGTTCAATACTTTAGCTCTGAGTTCTGTGTTGCGCTGTTTTACACAGAGAGAAACCATCAAAATCTGTGCAGCAATATTGTCGGGGAATACCACTAAAAACTTAACCTCTTTCTGCAGATGTCTACTGCTGTCCTCTGCTAAGGCCAGGTAACAGGGCTACAGCTGTTCACATTGCAGCCACTGCAACATCTGAACCAGTCTGGGCTTTTCTGGATCTAGGACTTTACTGTATACCTTAGTAATGAATCTGCTTCTTCAGAAACAAACTATGAGTCTAACTCAGGCTTCACCTTCAATTCATCTGTCAGTCCTAACCCTAACAACCTCAATCTCCTATCCATACTCTGGCATTTGTCACTTTCCATTAGGAAAGATTATCAGTAAAAGAAGTATGGGACCTCCTTTCACTTTGGTACACCCAGTTTCCCTTCTACCAAAGCTCCGGTCACCAAAATCTCCCATGTTATTGCAACTCAACCAATGTATTTTGGGAAACAGCATAATTTGATTTTATGTTTTCTTTTATCTGAAGATGCAGCTTCAGAGATTATGAAGTTCTGACCAATCTTATGAAGCTCTGACCAAGCTTGTGGAAATATGTATCTCTGACCATGCTGGGGATGGGGATACTTTTAAAAGCTGGGATTAGGGACTCCATCCTGCATAATGAAGAATCTGGTCATCTATTTTCATGGAATTCAATTGTTCAAAATGAAAATTGAGTGCAAACCTTATGCAGCCCAGAAGAGTGTTTTGTTTCCTCTTGGCTCCTTTCCCTATCTCACATGCTTAGGAACTTACTGCCTCTGTACTGCCACATGCTTTCCATCTGAGAAAGTCATGACCATGGAACAGAAATTAAGGCAATAGGAAGCAGTGAACTCCCACTTACATTAGTATTAACTAATGCAATACTTAGGATTTTATCACAATTGTATCTCCAAACACCATGCAATAATTAAAGAGAACACTGATCATATATTGCCTATGGGGCAGTATATTAAAAAAACCCTGAACTGGAAACTGATAGAAAACAACTCTGCAAGCAATCTCATTAACCGTGGCAATATTCAATGCAGGTAACAGCAGAATCTGATCCTAAATGAGACTTCAGGAATGTAACTGCCTGCAGTGTAATACATATCATTCTTACCATACTATTATTTCTTTAAAATTGTCAGAACTTAGCATTTGTGCTTTCCTTGAAACATAGCTCTTCTGTCATTGTGTTCTGATGACTCATCTTTCAAGTTACTCCAGTGAATCATATTAACATTCTCCCAAAATAAGGGTAAAAATAAATATAATTTTGGAGCAGTTTTCTAAACTTTTTGTAGGCAAAGTTTGCCCCCTGTGTTACCAGAATCTGCTCTTAGAATTTAACAGCTTGAGGGTTCATACAGACAAGAATAACTCAAGCAAACAGAAGACTGATAAAAGCATGTCCTCATATATATATAGTGATGCGTCAAATTTTTTTAAATTTTATTTTATTTGTGTTGTCTGTTAGTTTGGGGTTTGGTTTGGTTTGGTTTGGCTTGGTTTGGTTTCATTTCGTTTCGTTTCATTTGGTTTTGGATAAAGGTGGTGACACTGAGTTGTCAGAGAACACCGGAAAAGTAAGGATCTTAAATTTTCTGTGTATATTTTTAAAGTGTCATAGCCATCACAGTTGTAGACTGTGGCTTGAATTGGTAAGATTCCTGTGCAAAAAAGAAACTGAGATAGGAGGCTGGCTTTAGGTGATGCTTATCCTAGCTATCCCTAACTTCAGGTCCTGAATTCTGAGAAAGTGATGCCACCTGGTAAGATAAGATATTTCAAGTACTTAAAAACTTGAGAAATGCCCATTATCAGCAGTTATAATTATAAACACATTTTTCTGTCATTTCCTTGACTTCACAGACATGAATTCGGTTTCAGCAGCACAGAATCACAGAAATGGATGCTTTCATTTTTCTAGGTATGGTAAAAATGTAACGTCTGCAGCTTTCTAAACTTTGCTTTTGGGGGATTATAACAATCTTCCTGTTAGGTGAAAGAGATTATTTAATCTAGCCTCTGGGACTTTAACATGACAATTAAGTCTAAGGAAAGAGACCACGGCTTTTGCATGACTTTTTCTCTTTTATGTTTTCCCCCTTTCTTCTTCCTTCTGCTCCCAAAACATACCACTTGGGAAAACAAGAAAGAGCTGAATTTTCATTAAGGCTAATTGAAGTGTGCTAGTAGCATAAAGGCATTTATCTGCCTAATATGGATAATTTGAAATATGAAATAGAATTTGCTTTCAAACAATCAGACAGTAGAAGTGGTGTGTAGAATGGCTAAGGTTATTTTTCATGGAGCATTTTAATTCATCTTCTCATTCTTTGACCAGGGATAAGAAGAACTCTGTAAAAGCTCATTTTTAAACATCTGCTCTTTTTTTTTTTTTTTGAATACTGCCTGTTTTTTCAAACCTTCATCTTGGGCCTGAGAGTAGATAATTCCCTTTAAGGTTTCCTTACAACATTTGCTACCACTGTCATTCAAAAATTCTCCTTTGAAAAGTTTCAAAGAAGTGCTGTGCAGTGTAATCATGTAATCCAGGTCTTCAGCCAGACAAGTTGTTTGTCTTAGACAGCTGCTTAAAGTCCTACTAAAAATCTTATCCTTGAAAGGACCAGCTAATACATAAGGTCACTTAAAAAGAAAAAGTACTTCTTATCTAAGAGGGCATCATAACATTTTCGCTGCTCTCATTATCAATCAGAGAAACACTATATAGCATGACTTAATCCAAAACTCTCCAACCCTGAGCATGTCTTAGAGAGTGTTTAACCCCTTCAGGTGCAGAGAGACAGTATGGTCTCTGCATCACTGAAATTCCACTCCCATACTGGCCTCCTGGTACTTTGGGGTATTCCACAATGAGATCTTCCACTTCAATGAGATGCAACACATGGCAAAGATGCAGGAGATTGTCTTGACATCTGTTCCCATGCACTGAACTGGGAATCAGCCAAAGGTTAGCAGGATTAGATTTTTCTGTCTTATAAAAAGCTTTATAGTATTCTGGAAGAGTTAAATTTCAAAGTACTGTAACACTTAAGACATATTAAAGATTTTTAAGAAGGATTTTTTTCTTTCTAATACTTCCCCCACATACTGATAAAACTAATCCCTATAGGCCACTTTTGTATCTCAGCACCATTTTTCACTATCTAGGGCTTCTTTCCTGCCACTGTAAAATATTGCCTAACATTTCTGTCTCATCCTAGTCAAGTTTAGACTATTTCTAATAGTGCCTTCAGGGTTTATAAAAAAATATGCAATACTATTGAGAAAGATGATATATGGGAGAAAGAGAAAGTTGGATGCCATGATGAGATAGGAATATTACAATAGAAGAGAGCACTGTGTGAAAACCAAATAGATAGATTGGTAGTATTTAAAAATACTGCAGAAACTTTAAAAATCAAGATTTGCTTCTTCCAGAAGTTGTTTAAAAAAATTGTTAAAAAATCTGAAGTACAGACAAGTTCAGCAATCCCCTCTCTTCTATAGTTGCAATGTACTCCCCTAAAACTTCATGAATTGGCTCCCTGCTTTCTGAGTACCTGCTAGTCCCGGCTGTTATAATGCCCAAGTTCTGGACAAACAGCTAGAGCACGAGTAAATATTAGTCATGGATGCAGAGTAGAGACTGCTGTATCTTGAATATCCGCAGCTACTCATGGAGACCACGTGCAGTCTGACTTTAGGAACATGCCAGGTCTTCCTCTGCTGGTTTTGCTGAGCTTGGTAGTTCTGACTCTAACTGAAACCAGAGCAGGCAAGTAAACTTCAGAAAAAGATTAATTTGTTCTGACTGCAACAGAAGAGAATGACCAGTGAAGTCAGTGAAGACTTTCTTCCTTGGACTTTCTTGCCAACACACTTCAATACTGAAACTTGCTTAAACTGTGACTGGCTTGTACTTGAATCTAGAATGAAATTTTTTGAGCATTTGAAGAAAATTATGGAAGTAGAGAAAGATAGTAATAGAGTTTTCAGGAGACAGTCGCTATCTATCTCAGGTCACTCAGCGAGCTGTGGAGATTCGCAGTCCGACATTGAAAATCCCATACTGGTATTGAGCCAGAAAGAAGTTTGCAGTGGAAAACTCAGTGTAAGTCTTCTAGTCTCTTGAAGGAGCAATCTCATTACTGACAAATTATTAGGCACATGCAACTCTGATAATCATCATTACTGTGTGCAGGTTTTCCTGATGAAACCTAAGAAAACTCAATGCAACTTTTGGTCATCCTGAGAACGGATCTCGGAAATTCAGATCTGAAGATGGAGAATGAATTAGATGATGCTGTTGGAACCACTGAAAAAAATTTAGTCCTGCTTTATATATGAAAAAATTTTCATATGCGAAAGAAAGAATCATAAGACTTTTCAAAATGAGTGCAGATGCCCAATTATAGGGAAAACATTTTACCAACAGGTAATTGTACTGACAGAGAGCTTTCCAGCACATCAGCTCAGATTTTTCCCCCATCTTCACAGGAATCTCTGCTGTCAAAAAACACAGATTCCAAAGGCTTTCTTTGCCAAAATTATGGCAGTTTCATTCCATTCTCTCTCTCTTTGTGCCAAACAGATCTGACAGACCACATAAGCCTTGTGCAGTTATGTACTGTAAAACATCTCATACATGGATCAGAAATACATTTTGTTCATTTCATCCTGGATGAAGGCAGAACCGCAGTGATGTAATTTTTTACCTTAGAAGAAGGACACAGACATTGGCAACTTCTGGTTGGAAGAAATTAAAACATAGAGCAGACCTTAAAACAGATGCAAGTGTAGATGGATATTTTGGGTCAAGCTATCTTTACCTAGTAACTTCTCATTACTGACTCCAGTCTTGGAATAGTAGTGGGGAACTCTGTCACCTCCATACACTATTTTCTTTTAAGTTTAAGGCACAACTCTGTAAATGTGTGGGCGTGTATCACAAGCAAAAAGTAAGCTCAGCATTCCAATACCAAAGGGAAAAAATAACACTGAGCTGCATCTTCCTCACTAACATATGTCTGGTGCTTTGAACACATATTTAAGTGAGTCTCACATGAGGAAGCATATATTTGCCTGGCTGAGACATTTAATGCCTCATATCCCCCTTCATTATGAAAAATCCTCTAGGTTTTAAACAGAAGAATAAATATCTCTTTAGACTAATACTGTATGTGAAGACTAGTACAGATCAGTATCTTAGTTTTGCAGGGTTTAGGAAAACAGCATCAACAGCCCAGGAAAGACAATTTTCAGAGGAACATTTCTTCTCTTTCCTTTCCTCTCCTTCTCTCTCACATGACCTTTTCAACATAAGAATTTTCAATAGAAGGTTATAAAATTTCTTCACTTCTTGCTGGTTTTATTTTTAAGTAGTCCCATAAGTACACTAAAGCATAACTAATCATGAAGCCATGAGCTATTACTTAACATCAGCTTACCTAAGTTACCCAGGAAAGTGGTGGATGCCCCATCCCTGGAAGTGTTTAAGGCTAGATTGGATGGAGCTTTGAGCAACTTGATATAGTGGGAGGTGTCCCTGCCCATGGCAGAGAGGCTGGAACAAGATAATCTTTAACGACACTTCCAACCCAAACCATTCTATGATTCTAATGAATAAGTGCTAATATGAAAAATGAAAGGAGCCAGTTGGAAAAGTTGTAAAAACTGCTGCTGACATAAAAGGAGGTAAAGCATGTGCCTTACCAAAATATATAGCCTTCATACAACAATGGTGTATCTGTTTTCTATTGATATGCTTTCTAATGCCACTAGTTTAACACTTTTAAGACTGGGATATGTCAATCTGCAATTGCTGAGAACTTGTTTTCCTTGTAACGGAAAATTCCACATGGATTTTTCTTCAGAGCACTATAATTCTGTTTTGCTCTCAAATTATCCTGACTATTTAATCTCAGGACTGAGGTATGTTCTAGCAAAAAATAAATGAAAATAATAATAATAAAAAAAAAGTTTAAAAAAATTCAAATAATTATATCAGTATGTACCAGCATGAATTGAATAATTAGATTATCTACTATATATGATTTTTTTAATCCATCTGTCTTTTCAAATAGGCTAGGCACATCTTATGCCAGGTTTATAAACTCAGCAAGTCTGCAGGTCTGTGAGATTTGCCTTTCTGGGAACTTAAAAGAAAAAAGAATATTGCATTGAATTTTCTACAATATTTGTATTCCACATTGTCTTACATGATGTGTACTAGCAGTTCACTGACAAACATTCAGCCCATTCCTTCCTAACAGGGTATGGGAGAGCTGCATGGGTTCTGCAGGGAGCCTGAGCTATGACGTGCTCTTCTCAGCAGTGTCCACGGGGAGCACAGATCATAGGCCTGTACTCACCACCTGGTCCATGTTCATCTGGACCATGTCTAAAGTGTCTTAATGGAAAAAAAAAAATACTTTCCAAATATATATTCTATATGTTTGAGTATTGTAGAAAATGAAAAGTGAAAAAATTTTCCTTCCAAGAACTTTCTTTTACAAGATCATAATTTTTGTTGTAGCTACAACATTCTGCAAGACTAATTAAAAAAAAAAACAAACACACTTATTTTGACTGAATGAAGCATGTGATTGAACAGTATATACTTACGTTCTTGAAGACTACTTACCACTTACCCAAAATTTGAAGTTTTTAGGAACAAGAGATTAAATCTAGGACAGGAAAAAGTCAGTGTTTTGCATTTATGTTTGCATGTGTGTGTTGTTCCGTAATCTCTACTTTGGGTTAAGGGTACTACTCCATAAAAGAAAAAAAAAATCTGAATTTTCTGAATAGTGTCTTTGCATGGGAATATGATCAAAAGTTTATTTCTAACTTCAAGTCATATGGTGAGTAGTGATTCACATTTGAAAATAATTCCTGATTTAAATGCCTCTGTTAGTGCTTGGGAATAAAAACTGAAACAAGAAAAGTAAACAAAAGAGTATTCCCAAATTGACTTTTTGCTGGAGCTAGATAAAACTCATATCTGAAATATTTAGCATTCTTTCCTACGTACACATTTCTGGAAGTTTTCACAGTCACCCAAGCATTTTCTGATTGCTTCAGCCGACCCATGAGTTTGGGAGCAGCCAAAACCCATCAAGCTTTTGGTGGCTGCTACATCTGGGCTTCAGCCAGGAGCCATGTTACGAGTCTCTGCAGAACTTCAGAGACATCTGTGCCTGCAGATGAAGCCTGTCAAGGAGGAGCTCTGGGCTTGATTCCCACTGCATGCCCAAGGGTCTGCTCCCAGGCCGGCTCACTGGCAGGGTAAGGCTGGCTGGGAGGCACACACTGAGTGTTTCTGTGTCTCTGTCACCTGCTGGCTGCCCAGTGGAGTGGGCTCCAGTGGCATGCACAGCACACAAGCTTGGTTTAGAGAGAGTTCCTACCACAAGGGAGAGCACAACAACACCCAAGGTGACCATTCTTTCCCCAAGCAGCATCTGATCAAAAATATTGATCATCAGCCAGGCACACATGCTCAGGTATAGCCAAGGGCCACTGATATCAGCCCTGCTCTGCAGGAAGGAAGAAGTCAGCTGACTGGTTAAATCACAGGGTTGGAAGTGAAATGGGGATAAGCCTGAACAAGTGAACCTGAGTGCTAGGAAGAAAAGGGAAAGAACATATTGCTTAAATCCAACAAACAGAGAAACAAAAAGATCATGGAGGCAGATCCAGCTGCTGTTGAACCTAGCTGTGAGTTCCTTTGGGCTTCGTAAAGCATAAAACTGGGACAATGCCCTATGTTATGGACCTATACATGCCTTGATAATCCCACTGAATTGAGGAAACATCAACATCAAATCTTGATTGCACAAGATTTCAAAGTGGAGAGTTCCAAAGGGAAGAAGAATATTGTGAGAGAATGATTTTAAAATCACCCTTTCTCAGTTAATTGTTCTCTTCACCCCATATCTTCCAGATGATGTGGGAGGTGAGCTAAATAAAAATTGCTCCCTTGTTTCCAATGAAATTTTCTGAGCTATTTCACAGATCAGTGCATGTATCACAGAAACATAAGCCTTGAAGGTTTTGCACTAGGTCAGGACCAAGTATGCTTTGTCACATCTCATCAAACTTTCCCTCTCTCTGGCACTACCAGGGTCCTGATAAGGGCTTGTTTAACCTTCATACTGAAGGCCTTCAACTGTGTCACCACTGGACAACTTCTAGCTCTCCCTCTGGCAGCTGATAAAAGGGCAATACGAAACATCATCAGCTCCTAAGGAAATAGTTCTTTGCTTTGTATTTCTTACGTTAGGTACGTATACAAGAATTTTTGGAGACTGAACAGGCTTTGCCATTTTTGGGTATACTAACGCCTATGATTTTCATGTCTGATTTGGTCATGTAGATAAAGTTCTAGTGTATTAGAAATAGCTTGAGCAGATGAACAGTTATGAAATCCCTTAATTTTATAAAGATTATATTGTTGAACTGTTACTTGCAAAAAAACTCTTAGCCTCTTTCTGCCAAAAAAACATCTGCAAAGTCTCAATTCTCAAATATACAATTCTGAATTTTTAATTTTACCGAACATTATCTTATTCAAGAAACTGAATACATTATTGATATTATTGCAGAAGATCTGAAGAGTTAGCCATCTAAAAGATCAGACAATAACATATATTTTTAATGTGCTTTAGAACAGTGCTCATGTGAAAGTGCATGTAAGTTAAATTACCATCCCGTTTCTTTCTGTTTATTCTTAAAAAAAAATCAATACCATCACAGAAATTGAAACAGTGTATCTAGATTGTATACATTTTTACTCATGAT
Source organism: Corapipo altera (assembly GCF_003945725.1). Lineage (NCBI taxonomy): Eukaryota > Metazoa > Chordata > Aves > Passeriformes > Pipridae > Corapipo > Corapipo altera. The sequence continues at coordinate 10,690,062 of NW_020884879.1, read as the reverse complement.
GCAACAGGGAAAAAAGAAGCAAATATCTTTGTCTTAAATAAATGTATATGAGTGGTCTCATCAATGAGCACCTTTTTCTGAACAGGTGAGTACATATAGAAAATTAGAAGTAACACCAAAAAACCTCCATTCAGATAATTGAGATTCAGTGTCAGACTCTATTTGCCTTGTTTGTTCAACACTGCTATTGTATGTGGCCATATTTTCCTGTAAACTAATGAGATTTCTTCTTAGCTAGATGGATTCTCTAGAATGCTGAGTCTCAGTAAGGCCAGAACATAGCCCATAGGGATGTTTGAGGATCATGAGACAATGGCATCTCACCTGAGTGTGGGAGTGTTTGAAGTATTACTTAGAAGAAGAGAAAGCACAGTGAGAGTATACTTCCCAGATTCTTCATGATGGGAAGTTTTCTCATAATTAGAAGAAAAAATGGATTTTGAATCATGCAAGTCAGATTGACCTGAGGAAACAAAATCCCACTTAAAACTTACGAAGGGATGTTTTAAAGCTGTTTCACAACCACCTTTTTTGCAAATAATGCACTTTATTGCCTAGGTATTGTAGGGTCTTGTCTATGCTACATTCATCGTAGGGAAAGCCCATCTTCTACATGTAAGGCAAAATCAAAAGATTGTGATATCAATAAATGGTTGTTCAGTTTTGGTGAAGTTGCTGAGAAAGAAGATCAGTTAGACTTGCCACTGCATCTTTAAAGGTTAAATGGTAAGGCCTTAACATAAGAGCTTATCTCATCCTTCAGTGGTACAAGCTGGAGCCAAGGACTGAAGTCCTACTGGATGCACCATTTTTATACCAGCAGTGCCTACTCAGAGTTTTCCAGAGAAGTTATGGATGACAATGAAATGGATGTTTGGAGACAACAATCTCATTTAAGGCACTTTCCCAGACCTCTTGAAAATACTCCATTAATCTCTAGCATCCTTCAGGACACAGGTTGAAATTATCCAGTCTGGAGCTCTCATTTTCGTTACTGGAGAGCCATTCTGCTTCCCAGAAGACAGCACAAGCTCGGTGTTCAAAAGAGAAAGATGAAAGGAGGATTCTCCAAAAAGCCTCTTTCTCCCTCTACTGCTCATTCTGTTTTTTATTCTTCCCGCTGGAGGCACACAGTTTGGGTGGTGGGGCCAAAGCAGCAGTTGGAACATACCTATTTTAACTGCCTCTTCATATAGAGATTCAATGACAAAGTGCTGCTGGGTTGTTGGGTGGAGAGGAGTTAAGTCAAATCCCTTGGAAATGCAAGAAGAGAAAGACAACCAAAACAGAGGAAAAGGAAACACAGCTGAAGGAAAAAGGAAACAGCAGCAGTCAAAGGCTGATGTTCCAGGAGCTGATCTGAAACCACTAAAACCTTGCAGAGATCCTGGAATAGTTGGTCTTTTTTGATTGATTTAATTAGCTTCGAATGCCTTCCACAATTATGGTAATGAATGCCTAGTGACATCACAGTATTTATTTACAGGAGCCTGACAGTTTCTGAAGCAATTGCAACCACAGGATATTTGATTCCTGCCAGTACAAGCATACCACACACTCACATTTTGTGACCCAAAGGCGAACACTGCCTAGGAAATGTTACAACTCTCAGCTAATCAAAATTATATATATATATATGTATATATATATATATATATACACACATTTTTTTTCTTAAATTTCTAGTTTCTTCTAACTTTCCCTACCAGTCTGCAACTCCGTGGCACCACAATATGTAGCTCTTTATCACATCCTTTAATTCTCACCATCCAGTGAATGCCAGACTACCAACTACCATTTATCAAAAATTTCATGCAATAAAAGCAGGTTGGGCTTTTGTTGCCTCAAACATGTTACAACAAACACATTGTAAAAAAACTTTCAACACATTTACTTCCATGTCTGCTCTCAGAATCTATGGACACTCCCTGGAAAGCACATCCCAATTTCATATGCATATCATATGTAGTAAAAAAAATAGACAATATCCATAAAATGTTTCCGGTGAGTCCAAATAACACGAGGATATTAGCACATAAGTCTGCTATTCCCATGACTAATTAGGAAAACTGAAATAAGTTATTGTACATATAAACTAATTGCTAATAATTTTCTTGAGTTTTGTTTTGAATTCCTTATTTATTGGCTCTGTGGTTTCATGTGAAGCCTTCCCCAAAGGCAAGCACATTCATTTAATAGTAAGCAGTTAAAGATTTCAAACAGCTTCAGAGGCAGTCCATAACACTAAATAGTATATGCTTAATCTGGATACGCGTATTTCATAAATTTCTCCAGGGCAGAGCATTCCCACTGCAGTGTTTTGCCAGCTTAAATGTCAGCACAGCTGTCTTTGTCTTTCCCCCTGGGTACTAGTGTTCCTCCTAATGTTTCATGAGGAAAATCTGAATGGGAATTTTGGCACAAATCATTTTAGTTTTTTTAAAAAAAGAGAAGTCACATCTAAGACTGGCACTCTATAAGAGAGCTTTCCACTTATTGGTAGGTCATTTGTGGAAGGGACCTTATTTCTCAGGCATCTGAAACAACTGTTTAAGTCCATTGTCAGCAATAAAGCTAAGTGGAACACATAAAGGTTGAAAAACAAGTCTTTTGTGCCGTTACAGTGATTCTGGAAACATTTTGTGTTATACTATAAATATTTGCCTGATGTCAAGAGGCAGATTTTTCATACAATTTCTGACCTTAAACATTCTAGGGATTCCTTCTATGAATGTTGTACCAGGTACTTTTCATTGTCATCTTTCAGCTCACAGGCTGCCTTTTTGAATAGTTCAACCTACCACAGCTTCTTGCCATTACTACCATATCTTTTCATTCCAAATAAATACTGAAATCTTCATCTGATTAAAAACTTTAGAAACTGAGCAGAGATCCACTGGGGTAATTGAGACAGTGCAAGATTCCGCTAGTTAAAGACCTATCCCTCAGCTATTTGTTTGCATGAAGCTTTCCTTCTCTGCCTTGCAGACAATAAATGCATGATGCTTCAGATGTTGTTTCTTATTGCAGTGCCACCTACTGCATAACTTCCTGGTCTACAGGTCAACCTGTGGCACACCATGGCACTGGGTCAGTAACAAGGACACTCAGTGAAGACAGGATTCTAAGACTCTTTTACCAATGCTCTGCACTTTTTAATGAATGCACAGAAAGTCTGCTGGCAGATAATTTTCCCTGGATATTTTAAGGTTAAGAGAGTCTGATTTTGTGCTGTGGGCAGAGGTAGGCTGTGAGCTTCAGGAGAAAATGGAGGATTGGTGGTTGCACTCAAGGAGACCTTTGTCTGCTACTTACTCCTGCATGATAGCAGCACTTCATTACTGCTTTCAGATGCTTTTCTGATCTAAGATCCATCAAAATAGTTCCAGCCCAACAGGAAGACACTGTCCCATCAAGGAAATATATGGATGGGAGTATCAGCTTTTTACCCAGTTTGCGTCTGCAGTGCAGCCACAAAGCCAGTACTGAAGAGAGATGATGTAATGATATCATTTTGTCTTTCCAGGAATTAGCAACTGTCTAATAGACAGACTGTAGAGATCAGTCATTGTACCTGTGAGGATTGTCTAAAAATTGACTGTCACTATGACTCTGTGGCAAGTCAAGAATGCTGCACTTATTGCTAAGGCATTCCTGACACACACAAGAGCTTATTTTGTAGACCGTGTTATTAAGCCTGGACTCACAAGTTATTGTGCAGTGACAGAACAGTATTGGGAAACTAATATATGGCTAGCTCACAGTTAATCACAAAGGTCTTCAGTACCCGTGCTTTATATACCTCCTAAAGCCTACCTCATGAAAATTACTATAGACTGAGGCATTTTTTTAGTTAGGAAATACTACATTAAAGTAAAATGAAATAATTCTTTTTCAGGATGCATGAAGCTGTTCTTAGTACTTAATAGTATGAAAAGATCAGCTTTATTTAATATTGTTCTAAGTTGCGAAGGTTGAATGTGATGGGGCATTTCCCAAGGGGGAGGGAGGAGCAGGGCTAACAGAGGTGTTGACCTTTCATACCTGCATCCACCATAACCTTTCCACACAACACAGGTGCTGACAAAACTCAGCAGCAGGATACAAGATGGAGGATGAAGACATTTCAGCTGCATCATCTTGGCGTTGACTGTGCTATAGAGCAGCCTGGCGGCCCTGGCAAGAGGTATGGGGAGCTCCAGCCTTCAGCCAGGAAGGAGGAGGCCTGTACAGTGAAGATCTCTCACTTTCTTCTAATTACTATGGTGAATGGATTCAGTTTTCATTAAGATACTGGGAAATTTTGAGCCAGTTTTTCTCATGAGCCTCCTTCTCTGCCAAGGACTAGACCTGCTTTACTTCTACACCTGGAGGTAAATCAAGGTAAAATTCATTAAAGTTAGAAACTAGGTAAGAACAAATCTAAGCACAGTGTATCCTCACTCACTCTTCTTTTTAATTACACCTGGCCATCAGTGACACAACACAGAACTGGCACTTTAAAGAACAATGTTACTCCTGTTTTTGATGGTTTTATTAATGTACCAGTACCTTTCATTCATCAGGAAGAGTGACTAGAGATCAGAGAAATGTGAATCTGGTCTGCAGATGCTATATGTTCTCTGAAATATTCCTTTTAGAGAGAGGGAACCAAACACATGAGAGATTCATAGCTTTCTCTCTTCGGAGTTCAGTCTGCCACAAACAATAGTCGGTCAACTGTCAGATAATCAAAAGTTAAAAAAATCTGGATAACTCATTATTAACAGAAAACTCTGCAAAATAGGGATCAGAATGCAGAAATAATTTTTTTATATATCTGAATAAAAAACCACCTTCCTTTTTCTTAGCAGCACCAAATCAGTACCTCTGCCTTCTGCTCTCAGAGGCTTCACCTAAAGTCTAAATAGTGAACTGTGTGTTTTCTTAATGGTCTTCACCATGAAACATCAAAACAAGCAAGACATCAGTGTTTCATATGACAGAACACATCACAGCAGGACAACGAGGAATGAGTGGAAATGAATGTTGCCATAATCCACGGTAAAGAACAGGATGGAGAAAGGGTTCTTGTAATGTGTAACCATCCTCCAAGACACACTAGTTAGAAATTTGTTTTGTCTAGTGTAAGCTCCCAAACCCAGATTATATTTCCCAGAGAACATTGCCGAGAGCCTGTGCTATGGGGGTGGGATTCCCTCCATCACAGTTTGACAGCATCAAAATATTTTGGTTTTCAACTCCTGGTCAACAAATCAAACATCAAAACAGGTGTAATTTCCTGGGTCGTAGCCAGCTCTTGTGCTTGCAGACCTAATTCGTACACGCAGCTCCAACTAAAAAAATCTACCCCAAATCTAAGAACCAATATAATAACCAAAGATGTAATATATATACATCGATCTGCCAACTGCTGGCACAGATCCTTAGTGACTGATTAAAATCAATTACTCACATGTGGCTGTAATTTTTGCTTAATTACACATACACCTAATCCACATAGAGATAAATTTATTTAGAACACAGGGCAGTATTACCTTCTTGAATTTCTGCTGTATTACTGACTACTATGAGTTTGCACAATTCTAATATTAAATATTCAGTTTCAATTTTTAGAGAAGTTCAGTTTTCTCCTTGATAAGTAGTCTTCTACAATAGCACAAATAAAAAATTTTAATGTTCACCCTCTAGAACAAACATATCTCAGTTAACACATCTGTATGGTAAAAAAACACAGGAAATTTTGGCTGTACTCCCAAGAAGAATTTTAAAGGTCATAAAGGTATGTTTTGTTAGTGTTCTTGGTTTACTTCTGTGCTTTGAATGTTATCTTTCCTTACAGAAAAAAGATTGCTTAAATATAATTATGATCCATTTGTTTGTTCATACAGAAATGTGGGGGAGGAAGCAAGTGAAACAGTAACTGCAAGGTAAAGTGTTATTTGAGAACAATGGCCATGGACATTTGAAATCTGGACAGGCAACAAAATAAAATATTTTTTAAAAAGCACAGCTTTTATCATGAAGGGTCTTAAAATAAAGCCTTGGACAAAAGTTAATTTCAGGGTGATTCTGCCACAGTCTTTTAGTCTCAATAGAGGGCATACAGCACTTTTGGGATTCTTCTCTTCTCTTTAAGCATAATTTTTGGATAGAGGGGTATTACTATGGGATGCCATGCCATGAGCTATTCAGAATGACAACTGTTTAGGAAATAAATATTTCAGCAAACTACCCTGTGACTGCAGGAGAAGTTACACAGAAAACAAGTAAAATAAAGTCGTAAATCTTGAGAATATCTGAGTAAACACCAAAGTCAAGCACTTCTGAAACTCTGGCTGACTCAAAGCACTGTTTTTTCTGTCTACCATGGAGACATGAACCTGTAAGACTGTGAATTTTTTAACACACTTGGTTTAGGAGAGGTCATGTGCCTGGAAAGTGCATCTCTATACATGCCAAACTGCATTTTCTATATTATTAGTATGACTTGATTTTACCATTCTTTAGAATATATTGAATATGTTACTTACCAATCCAATGGCATTTCATTCTTTACCCAAATGACATATTGTTCCATGATCATTTCTAAGGCTCTCACTCTATTTCCATAAGTCAACCATAATAACTCTATGTTTAAACCTATTTTTAAGATTAGAGGGATACCTGAAATTTTATGGTGCATAATAGATTGATTCTGGTAAACTTTTAACCCAGGAAAAGGAAATTACATATTGCTTTTAAGGGGTAAAAGTTTTCTTGATGTATATGCATTACATCATGGTTAAACAAAAGCCTTTGATGTGTGAATATATCCAAGTTTCACAAAGTATGATTTCACCAAGCCGGATCATTCTATCATGATAACAATAAAAAGTATATCTCTAAGATTTGACTCCAGTAAGGACTTTTATCTGCAAACTATCTATTATGTGTATGATTTCGCATGTAAAGTCCTTTTCTCAGTTATGTAAGATATGAGATTTCCAGAATTTATCAAAACCAGGAAGAATTGTGCGTACTGCCATGTATATTTTAATCCTTTATATCTTCTTTGCATTTCTTTAATCCGTTGTTATCCAGTTTTATATATCACCTAAAAATTGCAAACAGAGTTTAACCCCTGAGACATGAAATACTTGAGATATTTTGTCCTCATCCCTGCAAGCATATTTTATTCAAAGAAAATAATGACTTTTTTTAACCACCAATCCCCAACACATTTATGAAGTTCTATATTTTCTGTATTTATATTAAAAAACATCCTTTACTTCATCATTTTTGATGCCTGACAGAAAAGTACCATTAGATATGCTTCTATATCTCTACCTACATCCTGAGCTCAGGATGATCTGTCAGAATGCGACCTGCTGGCTAGTGGACTGTGTATTAATTGAGAAGAAAAACCCAAAACATCTAAAGCAGAACTACTAACAGCTAATCATACTTATATTTCACCCCTTCTCATTCTCCAGAATCATTGTGCTTCAATATCCTCTGCTTAATATCGGCAATTGATTCTTCGGGAAATGGCAGATAAATCCCATGTTGAGTTAGTGTAGCAGAAGCGCTTAAGGGCAGCTGGCTCTCAAGAGGTCTGTGACATTTAGTGCTCTGTTTATTAGAGGGATCAGACATGCAAGCTGTACTCCTTGTAAGTCCAAATGCCTTTATAGATGAAAAACTGAAAAATTATTCTTTATTTCAAATAGTGTGCAACTAATAACATTTCTGAGGTTCCATGACACTATAATTGACCTATTAGATCAGCAGAGTATTTCAGAGGAAAACTAAGAACCTAAATGTTTGGTTAGCTCTGGTGCTTACAGCCACCTTCTCACAGTTTTAAGACACCCCTTGCTGTCTGGGGTTTTCTCTGCAGGTGTATCACCAAGAATTATCTCTAACCTTATCTGGGCTTGTTCCTGAGTGTAGAGTTAAGAACATGATGAGCAGAAGTAGAAAACCCGATTTCAAAGGCAGTGGCAAAAAAACAGCAACAAAAACACACAAGAAAATTGCGGTCCTTGGTATTCCATAAACACGAAATTGGTTCTGAAAGAAAACCACAGCTGTGGAAGCAAAAAAGGGATTAAGTTTCAGCTGTGATTGAGCTGAGACAATTACAGACAAGGCTTATCTTGTGAAAGTGGCTAAGTCTGAAAATAAAGAATATCAGGAAAAAGAAAATTCCTTGTCACCCTATGATTATATACTATCAGAGCAATAGATCTGAATCTCAGATCTGAAGAAATGCCTTTAAGACATTAAGCTGAAAGAAGTGGAATTCTGGGTTCATTTCTGTGTTTCCACCTGATAGGGATTTAGCTAAAGAAGAAATTTTTTCTGACTCTGAGGTGGCTAAAAAAGTTAGCCAGGGTTACTGTGTTGGATTTGAGCTACTGCTGCATAACACAAATTAGCCCCATGCAATCGTTATTCAAAATTGATGTAAAATCCACCTTTACTGTCCTTCATCTTTAGAGTCTGGTAACTTACATAAAATATGGGGGAAACATTCCCCGGAAGGTTCCAGCTTCCCTTAGAAACTCAGCTGAAAACTCAGTTCTGCAGAATTTATAAAAGAAACTTTCCCTTCTTGTCATTCTCTACCATTGACCCTTACTGGGGAGCAGCTTGAGGAGCTGTAGCTGCTGGAGCACATTCCTCTCCTCCTGAAGGCAACATCTGCCTAAGTGAGAACCCTAAGACTACTGGGAGCCCCCTACCCCTTTCCACTATCTGACAGCAGCCAAATCCTGCATCTCCACAGCTGGGTACTGACAGGTCTGGACAGCTGAATCCCTGCAGAAAGCTTCGAATGCTGGTGCCGCAGGACTCACCCATCTGTACCATTGTATGTAGGCATGACAATTCTGAATGTAGCGTTAAGAAAACATGTTCTTTTAACAAAGCTTGAAAACTGCATTTACTCAGGCATCCTTAATTAGAGCAGCTGCCAGTAAAATAAGTACTTTGACTAGAAAAATAAAGAGATCTGTTATGCCTTTTACTCTGCTCAACCCACTCGAATGTGGCCAAAACATAAGACAAAGATATTAATTGAATTCATGTTTTACAGATTTGGATCTATTCAGCTGTGGAGTACTCTCAACCCTAAATAACAGCTCTATTAATTATTACTCACAATCCTCTGCTTAGAGCCACAGCTGTTTTTCTGTTTCGCAGACATTTTTCACAAATTACAAAACTACCTAAATTAATAAAAACCTAAGCACATATGTCTACAATAGCTGGAAAGAGTTTCAGCTCATAAGCTGTGTGGTTCTCTGCATTGCTAATTTAAAACATCTGAGCTACCTTATCAGTCAGTTTTTGCCTCTCAATAAAGTAACTCAAATACTGAAAAACACAGCCTGGATATCTTTAATGTAGGTGAGGGAGATGTCTGGACTAGCAGCTGGTGTTCCTAGGATCTTTTGGAACATGTATCTAACGTGTTTCCTGAGCACACATAACACATGGTATCATTATACATGTGCCTAAAAAGACCAACATCTATCAGAAAAATCAGACTGATGTTTTCAGAAAGCTGTAAGTGGCAGCTGGGAAGGAGAAGACTTCTTTGGGAAAGCAATGGCTGTTGACAGACTCATAAACAAATGCAAGAGCTGAGCTGATGCTACAACTGTTTTCATAGTTTTATTTCTCCAGTGTAGAGGTGATCTGGTTGAACAAAACCAGGGACTTTCTGCTGTTCTTGTGAAATGTAAGAGCAGCCATCCCATTTTTTTCTCTGGTCACACATGAAATGAAGCACATGAACTATATGAGGTGCCATATGTAATTTTTCAGAGGAAATGCCAGTAAACCAATACTGCATTTCAGCACTTCTATTAAAAACTGTATGCATTTAGCTGCAAGGTTTGAAAGGGTACATATTTTTCTCAATGAACATGAATGCATCCGATTAACATGAAAAATTACTGTAACAAATCAAAACCAAGAATTTCCCCTGAAGTGTAGGATTCACCAGGTCTTTAACTGCAATAATTGTGCTTGCAGTGAATTTGTCACTGAAGGGCAGTACAGTATATATTGCTATATTTAAAAGAATTAGCTATGCAATACCAAAGTCATTGCTCTAGGGAAGCACATTAGCTGTATATTTTGCATTCATTCTCATGAATGGGATAGTAGCATTATTCCTTAGTATACCAGACATGGTAATATCTACAGATTGCATTAAAAATTGTATTGATACAATACCTCTTGTCCCTTACTGACAATTAATTAAACTTTCAAAACAAAGCATGAATACAACTGAGAAATTGAAAGGGCATTTTTAAAACATGAACTTAATCTGCTGATCATTTTTTTTTGTTCACCTATGTAATTTTTGTGCCCTTCTCCTGGCTCAATCTCTCCTGAATCCACATGCTCTAGTCTTATATTCTGCTGTTCACTACCTCTAGCTGCTGCCAAACACAAGATGCTACCAAAAGTCATCTTTTTTGAGGAGAGGAAGGGAGAGGAGGGAAGGGAAGGGGAGGGGAGGAGTGAAGAGAAGCATTTCATATGTCAGTAATAGACTTTTTAGGTCAATCAGAGCATGTTCTTATGTGTTTGTACTGTCAAATGCCTCCCCCCAGTGCTCTTTAAAGCTGAAGAGGGTGGGGTTTATCCCTGATACACTCATTTTCTTGATTACAATAAATCGGCATTTCTCATCTGGTGTGTTTACAGAATTTCATTTTCTGATTGGATTTGCAACAGTTTTATGATGTGGTTTACATCATGCTAGACTTCATCCCTTGAGATTTTCGACTGACATGGTGTCCAAAGGGTACTTGTATTTTTGTACCATGCTTTTTTCATTGCAGGCTATTGGAGAGGGCAGAGAGGCTGAGTGATCCAGCTAAAGATCAACTGTGAACCAGGTACAGTTCAAACTAATTTACAATTTTTCCTGTGGATTCACTTGAAAAGCACAAAGAAGTGCAAACTAGGAAAGAGCTGGAACATACTTTGGTGTTATTGACTTTCAAAGGATAAAGTCACTATGCAGACAAAAAAGGAGAGAGTACTTTTAAGACAAGACAGAAGCTGTATCAGATCATCTTGGACTGTTCTCTGCAGTGTTCTTGCTAAACTTACTAGCTGCCTTTCTGTATTTCTCAGGTACATTGTCCTATACATTTTTTATCTCAAAATGAAATGTGTGATTTTTTATCAGGTCCTCTTTATATATCCTAGGGCACTATTTCACCATGGAATGGGCAATCCTATGGAATTCATACCTTCTGCACACACTTAGAAGGAATGTACAAAACTGGTAAGAAGATTGTTTCCTTTCAGAAAAAAAAAATATTTCTCCCAGTAAACAAAATACACATTCATTTCAGGAAAGTTTCATGTAATCTCTTTTTTTTCCCTTTGTCATGAAAATATTTGTTGTAAACATTGTCATCTATTCTTACAGGTTATTTCAGTTATTTCCCTTACACCTTTACAAATTATACAGATCTCTAAAACTCTACACAAGCCCATATCCCAAAGAACTCTGTTAGTAAATACCAGGCACTGCAACAAACTTAGAAAATCTTTCTGGTGATACATCATTCCAGCAGATCGTTTAGTTACTAATTGCTTATTCAAATTCAAAACCATCTGAAATAAGGATCTTGCATTTTTTATATTGATGGTAAAATAATCATCACATTTTGATGCTCTGTATTAAGCCATGGACATGAAAAGGGATGTTTCCTCAAGCTTATACACACCTAATTAGAAGTGTGGAAAAACCTTCTTTCAGTCAGGTAGAAGTAACAGAAGACTCCAAGAGAGTCCCATGGCAATAGCAATGTAAATGTCAGAAGTGCTATAACTAATTACTAATGAAGTGAAACAGAAAAAATATAGCAAAAAAAGATTAAGATGTATCAATAACACTTAAAGGAAAAACATGAGAAGCATACATGCACAATAATTTGCTTAGCTCCCTAACCTTTTTTTAATTAAACTTTTCCACAAAAAAAAAAAAAGATACTTTTAAAAGCTATATTAATGATATTCTTTATTAGGTAGAACAGGATTTGAATACCTATCCCTTTTCACACATTTTTACTTCTAGCTTCACCAGATACTGAAATATACTTAACATTCTGTTCCAGTACTCTTTTTCTTATTGAATCCCTTCGTCTTTGTAAGTGACAGCCTCAATCATACCAGACAAAAACTGAGTGAAGTTCGCATTAACAGAATACACTAAACATATCATGCTCTTCATTCACTGTAGAAACATTTGCATAATTGCTCTAAATTAGAGACATTTAATTTTAAGTGATTTACTAAAAGTTTAAAAAGACATTTTATTCTCAATTGTATATAGTCTGATTCATGACAAATCCTTTACTGTATGTCACACAGGACTTTTCTATTTCTTGTCAAGATATTCAATTAATAGCAGCTTTTCTACCTTAGAAGTTTGTGGAGGGGAGTTATACTGTGATACAGTAGTCTGGATAACTTCAAAGGTAGAAGGGAAAACTGCCATGAAGTTTTGAAGGTACTTAAGCCTTCTGCATAATTCTTACAAGCAAACACATACAGTTTGAAATGATATTTATTTTAAATATCTCTTCAGATTCATAAGTCTTGATCAGTTTCTGCCTGGAGACAAACTAGTCCACATCTTTCTCTACCAAGTTCTGATGCAGAAGTGTGCATAAAAAGGAATACAATTCAAAGACTGGAGGAAAGCTAGGAAGATTTGGAAGCATTTCTTTTCAATCTTTCTTGATCGTCTCTGCTGTCTTAACAGGAAAACAATGAAACCAGGTTTGTGAGGGTCTGCATCCTATGCCTTCATTGACAGGAACATTTCAAATGCACTGCCTACACACAAAAATCAAGTGCTACTTGCAAGGCATTCACATGCCATGGTGCTATCCAAACATCTTTATGGGGCGAGCCATGGTGACACCAGATCCCTGGGATAAGCATGGCCTTCTGGGCTGACAGGAGGTGGGATATCATCCCAGAGATTCTGAAGTGCCACTCTACAGACAACAGAGTGTAGGCAACAGAGCCATGCCCTTCATTACAGATTTTCCTGTCACATCTTGTCAAAAAAACCCAAACCTTTTACCTGGCATTTGAGCTGATATGGTTTTAAATAGTGTATCAGCAGCAGCAGCACCTATGAGACGTGATCAGCCACGATTCAGCTGATGGGTCATGGAGATGAGTCATTAAGGTAGATGAACATGCATGGTTAGAGAGGATGGATATGGAAAAAGTTGGAAAACCTTCACAACCAGGAAAAGTTCTAGGATTTGAATCAAATCATTCATCAGCCTACTCCTTTAACACCAGACTGTGAGATTGACACCTTGTTCCAGACTCTGTTAAGCAGGGCATGCCACAGCAAAAGTGCTGCATCTAAACTGAGTCTCCAGCAGTTCACCTGTCTGGATATCTGGGGAAGAAGAATCCTATGACATATCATGACACATGCTGTTTTACACATGGTAATAGGATCCCCATCTCTTCACTTATGACTCTGTTCCAGATGGGCAACATCAGTAAAAATGATAATGAATATTACTTTGACTTCTATGATCTATTCAGCTTTCCCTGTTTTTTTCTGTAGAGATGGTTATTGTTTTTCCACAGATCTCAGCAAGACTTCTGAGAAATCCAAATCTTTTTTCTGGAGAGGGAAGATTATTCTCTTGGTTACAACAAAGTGAAGTAGAAGCAATGCTGTTAGTTTCCATCAGATTATTCCTGATTTAGACCAGTGCATCTGATACTGAATTTGGGGCAAAATTGTATTTAAATATGCTTTTTTAAACATCTCTAAATTTGTAAAATAAATATTATTTGTGTTCTATTTTTACATCCTACTGACAAAACAGTGTTCCACCAATGTGCCTGGGATGAAAATGGTGGAAAAAGTGCAGTAGGAAAAAGTTTCAGCTTCTAGCATAAATATTTTCATACCTGATTTATGCTGCATATGTGATTAATTCTGTGACATATTAAAAATATGAATCTAATTTTACTATATATCATGATGTAGGGAAGAAAGCAGATTTTTCTGTTCAATGCTTGTTTACAATGCACAATAACATTCAGAAAAATAAATAAATTTTAGAAAGTAAAAATTTTTTCATTAAAATATCTCTTTAACAGTCTAAGAAACCAGTACAGTTCAAAAAGAAGGTTCTGATTTCAGAAAAAAAACCCAACAAAACAACAGAAAGCCATATAACAATTATTACACTGTGGGAAAAATTTCATGCCTATATTATTACATTTTCGAACTTTGCTTCACTTGCGCCACTGTGCTCAATATGGCTTATCAAGATCAGTAACATAGTCTTGACCTATTCCCTGGATTTATCCTGTTAATGGATGAGTGGAAAAGGAAAAGACCTGCTCATTATTAATTCTCATAAATAATTTGGTAAATTTTGAATTAATTAATCCTTTTCTGGCTGTTGTAATTTTTGTTAATAAGGAATTGATAAAGGAACACATAAAAACCTTCTCACTGCACAGTGTGCACTGCACATTGTTTACCAAATTCAAATTATCTGGGGCATAAATAAACTAAAATATTCATCTTTAAATTAAGAGAATTTGATAAATTAAATAACAACACCTTTAATAAGAAATTTACTGGCTCTAACTAATATGCAGACTACTGTAATACTGATGATTTCTGCATGAGCTTAACAAACAGAGCTCTAACTTAGCTGGGCTGCTCCAACTCAGCTACCAGAAATAATGAAGTAACCTGGAGATGGAGCTTCATGTTGCAAGGAACAGATGTATTAGATTTTCATAATTAAATGTAGCTTATGATTTACTTCTGCTTTTGTGCTATTTGATTTTAAACCACCCATCATTTACTACTTAGGATAAATTTAGAATGTAATATAAACTCAGAAATTCGTAATTATGAATAGTAACCACTGAATTTTTCTCTTCAGTGAGAAAAGAAAAACAAGTGTTCAATTTGTGACAGTTTTTGGTGTTTTACTTGCTACGAGAACAAACAAGTTCCACTAGTCCTTTACCTTTCTTCACTGTCCTACAGTCATCATAAGCAGGAACGATTAAAAGTAAGCATTGAGATGGGTGTAACCAACACTGAATTCAGTAAGTGTCCATATGTTTCCTCACTAAAATTCTGCATAATTCACTTCCTAAATGACTCCTCATCAGTGGGGGATAAGAAATGTCAATACTTGAAAGAAAATCTGAACTGTGAAGATCATTTTACCTCCTTCACCAGGAACCAGAGATGTCAGTTATCAGATCCCTAGCCAAAATAATCAGGTATTGTAACATGGAAAGATCAGTCAAAAATACAACAAAAAATATTTTAATACCTTCCACATGCAACATGATGATATACTATAAAACCATCAAAATATTTTATCATAAAACCATCTATACCTTAATTAAAAATCAAGTAGACTAACTACTACTGCACTATTAGCTATACACATTAAACTGAAAAAGAGTAGTCACCGGATCATTTTCTTGAGAAATTTTTAGACAATAGAGTCATGAAGTTCTGCTTACTTACTCCAAAAGTGTTCAAACAGGTAAGATAAGTTGTCACTGGCCACAATTTTTCTTGTAAGTTCTGTAAGAAATGACCAAAATTAAGACATTTATAAATTATAAGCAAACTTATAAGTCAGTTGTTGGTCATTTTTTCTGTCTTCTGTTTTCCTGTAGTTCAGAAAAATTTTGTTTCAGGCTGCTTACTGAAGGCACAGAGGTGCTCAGAAGGCTAAATGTAAAGATCAGTTAGTGGCATGTAAACAGCAAAAGTTGATCACGACTAATAAATAAAAAAGTAATCAGTAGAGTCATTGTTTGCTTCCTATGCAAGTAACTTCCATGGCAAAATGAGGTCACAGTGACTAATGTGATTGTGTTACTCTGTTTGTGTATTTAATTTCAGAATAATGCCAAATGCCATCTTAGCCCACTGGTTTGGATAGAGAAGAAGTTAAAATAAATCCACTAGCAAATTGTGGTGGGTTGACCTTGACTGGACGCCAGCTGCCGACCCAGCCATTCTGTCACTCCCCTTCCCAGCCAGATAGGGGAGACAGTAAGGTGGAAAAACAACTCGTGGGTTAGGATAAGGCAATTTATTTAAAGCAAAAGCAAAGTGGAAGCTTGAGTGCACAAAAGCAAAGTGAAGCGGAAGATAGCATGGTGATGCACCAATGCAAAGCACAACACTGTGAGGGCTACTATGGGGAAATGAAGTCCAGCTCAGCCAGACCCAATACAAAAATGCACAGCATGCAGTCTGATTCCAACTTTATTTGGCCATGATCCCACTTGGATCTTAAACAGGGTTTGTACAGGGCCGTATTTGATGAATGAGTATAGAACCTGGAACTGTTAACAATGATAGGTTGGTTTCAAAACATATTTCTCGTACACTGTCTGCATACCTTATAAATTGCAGATTTATTTTTTTTTTTAATTGTGGGTTGTCTTTTTTCAAAATACCACAGATAATGGGAGGATTATCTCAAAGCCTACTGGTGTGGCAGTCTCATAACATGGAGCACATTCTGGGATGAACTCTACTGTGGCTTCTTAAACACAATTACTTGCCTTGCCTCAGAAAGATGCCCAAGAGTAAACCAGCACATGTGTGATATGGAACCAGCAAGGAGAGATCAAAGTGGCAGTGAATCAATGAAGACAGTGAACAAAGTCTCTTTTTTGGTCGGAGTAATGGTAGCAGTGACATAGCACGTGAATGACATCACTTAGACTTGTTTTAGAACCTAACTGCAGGGAAACTTCTGTAGCATACAGTTGGTATTGTAGTAATTTTTCAAGAGATCAGGTAAGTTTAATAGCACTTTTATGAACACATCAAATAGTATCCTGGCCAAAACTTTGCTAGCAGTGGTGAACATCAATCTGCCACACTAATTCCCACTTTATAGGTTTTCTTTTCCTTGACTATTCTCTGGTTAGGAAGATGCAGTCTCTCCAGCTGTATGTAGGATTTCATTTTTGCATATATTAAGAAAAATATTTGTATATCTGTTGCTTTGTATTTAAATATTTTGTCAGCTTGCATTTAGACAAAGAAGCCTTTTTTTACAATTCTGATTGCCTGAAAAGCACTGAAATAATGCTATTTCTCAATCAATTCCTGAATGTTTAGTGATCAGAGTAGAAAGCAGTGTGCATATGTTCAAAAATATCTTTCAGCACAGTAGAGACTTTCAGTGGTAAAAATTCTTTGCTTAAGATGCTTCAGCAACATGTAGGTTTTAAGCTCTGATATACCACTTCAGGTCTAATATGTGCTGGATTCCAGTTGGTTTGCTACCTCTGCAAATACCATAAGCTGTTACTGCATTTGCAAGAAGAAAAGACATAAGAAAAAGTAATTCTAAATTGTAGGGGAAGCATTTTTGCTGGTAGAAATCAGCCTACTGACCTGCTACAGATTAAGTGCTCCTCTCATGTGGTCCCTCAGCCTCTGACAGAGGTTAAATGAATGCTAATTCCAAAATTAGAAAAATTAGGTGGATGTATCTGCAAAATCGTTTGACCTCACACTTTGTGTGTTGTTACTTCTACTCCACTATGAACATTGAGAATTCCAAGAAAAAAATTCAGAAACTTAGAAAAATTTATTTGTCTAATATCCGACAAACTGATTACTCTAAACTCTGAAGATCTCAGCTTTATACTAGATTGACAGTAGATTGACAGCCCAGCATTATTTCAATAAATACTGGAGCACCGGCAAAGAAAAGATAAATGAAATTATAATGCTTAGTGAATCATTCAACTTGCAAATGCTGACACCTCCTTTTTCCTATCAAACCAAAAGAAAACATCATGATTATATCTAAGATGCAAGTGATGGCATTCTCATTTGACACTATGGAATTGTGAAACATGGCAAAGACTGTTGCAGATAGACCTTCATGTTTTCCAAATCCCAGTCTAAATTACTGCCACATATGCAAGCAACACATCTCAAGTCAGCATTTTATTCACCTGGCTATCTCCCTAGAAAGTGCTTAAATCCTAAGCTATCTGGCAGCAACACAACACTGCTATGTCCTGTACATATGACTTTGGGGCCTGCAAAAGAGGAAGAAAAAAGCAAGCACAAGGAAGCAGAATGTACAGTTGTGGGTAAGTTAAAAGCTTAAATAAATAGTGACAAATATGAGGACAAAAGAGCAATAGATTCTAACTTTGTCTTCTGATTACCTTTGGTTAGCAATAGAGGAGGGCTTGATGTTTATGAGACTAAACTTTCAGAATATTCTGAAATTTTTCCTCTTCAGCTGACAGGTTAAGCAGCAAATGGGAAGATGTGTGAGTCATGGGGACCAAGCTGGCAGGGAACATCTGAACAGAGAAATGTACACAGAAAATGTCATTGATACAGACTTATCTGAGGAACATGCCAAATCTGAAAAAGTTTCTTTTGTCCCTATGAAAATTTCTGACTGGCTCAAATTGCCATGACTGATTGTTAGTACTTGCATTTCATCACTACAAGCAAGAATTATTAAGGGCCCATCTGGAACATCTGACTCCCAATTTGTGAAGGTTCAAGGAGATTTTTGTTTAGAAAAATTGGTCTTTTATATTTTTTAATTTTTTCTTCTTATTTTGTGATGGAAAGTTTTGGGTCCCTACACCAGAATATCTGCTGCATTTGTACCTGTGATTTGTAAACTATGGTAAAAGTGGGGTTTTGACATTCCCTTCACTCCAGAGGTACAAAGTAGAGAAGAAAATAGCAATTAAAATTTTGGTTTGTGTCCTTTCTCAAAGAAAGTTTCAAATCTGCTAGGCTGTGAGTTAGGAAATGCAAATAAACTGAGCAGATGCTTATTTTGAATTAAAGGTATCTTTTTTATTCTTGAGAGGGTTTTGCAGAAAATAAACTCCGATGGATTAGTGGGAATGGGGGAGACCTCCAGGCTTTAGGCTGCGAGGTGAATGCCCTTCCCCCCGCCCCAGCACGTGGCCCTGCGACCCCGCAAGGAGCACACAGACCACCAGGGAGGGACAGACTAAAGAGGAAGTTTATTGTGGGGTAGGGGTTTATAAGGCTTTCAGGAGGGTCAGAAGGGGACCAATCACAAGTTCAGGGTCACATAGAAAAAACAATCAGGTGAAGGGTCAACAGCGAATAGAAAGGGGTTAACAAAGGCCAATGGGAACCACCTCAGGACACCTTCCCAGGACACCTTGTGTGGGAACACAGGGGGTGTTGGGAAGAAGAGGCAATGATTCTGCAAAAAGGTAAAAGCCATTTTAAAACCTGTTTAAACCACCTTAAAAACTTCGGTTTCTGTAACATTTGAACTGCTCTCATTTTCTTCACTAGTCCATCTCTGACAGGACTTCTTCCATCCTGCATATGGTAAATCCATTGCCACAATAAACTACTCAAAGGATTGCAGTACCTGGCTCCATAAACATATTTTCTTAACGGTAGATAGTAAATATGCAAAGAACAAATGCAGATCTCAAGCACTTTTATTTTGCACAGCTGAACATTGATATTTTATAATTCTGTAGAGTCATATAACTATAAAATGATTTGGGCTGAAAGGGACCTTAAACGTCATCTAGTTCCAACTCTGTTGTCATGGGCGGGGATACCTTCCACTAGACAGGGTTGCTTTCAGCCCAGTCCAGCCTGGCCTTAAACTCTTCCAGGAATGGGGCATTATTATAGTCATGAATCTGCTTTTAATTTTTAATATCTACCAGGACAAAGAAAAGGACAATTAGAACAGCTGGGGAAACAAAACAAAAAAAAGAGAAAGGTGATTTCTGTGAATCTCTTATTCCCACTGTTTGAAAACAATTAGCTCTTATAAGTTACCATAGCAGTAGGCAGAGATATGTTCTGCATCTATTAATTTTCATGCTAGTATTATCCTCCATTACTTTCTTCCCCCATCTATTTTTGTCTATTATTGACAATCATAAAAAAAAAAAAAACCAGAACCCAACAAAACCCAGCAAAACCAAACAGTACTGGGTATATTTCAGTCCTGGTTTTGTTGCTGTGAATAGCTATTCAACAACCAGTAGCCACTCCTGCCAAACCATTTCTGTGGTATAGTGGATATAGAAATTGCTCAGCCTACAGCTGTGTACCTCCTGTTACTAGATAGAGCCTGCTGAATAATTCATAAACCAAGTACTGCTGACCTCATGTGTAATAGAAGTGTAGTCATACTCACTTAAACAGGAAAGAAGATTTTCTGTTGCTCTTTTCATTTGCCTTAATAGTTTTCATTGACAACGTGCTACACTATTCGTCTTGCTACTTTTAAACTTAGCTGTATTTTATACTGAAGCAGACTTGAAAAGCATTTGTAACAAAGAGGAACTGCACTTATTCTGTCTCCTCAGTAGTGATAGGTAATATATAACAGTTTGATTGAGTTATTATCAAATGTGTGTGCATGTCCACTACACAACTGATGCTACAACCTCTGCTACAGTCACTGGCAGACACTGGAGGCGTCTTGGGGTGGCAGCATTAGAAAGATATAAAATACATCCCTGCAATGGACTTGGGATCCAGCACAGGAGATAATCTGGAAACTTTCTGTTTTGTTTGATTCCACTAGGAATATGGAGGCATCAAAAGCAAAGAGGCAACATACTCTTTGTTAAGAGTAACCCTTACATCAGTTTTGATAAGAGACTTTCTTGACTGAGAGCACCTAGTAAAGTCAATGGTAGTAAGTTTTCCACCATCACCAAGTGGTTAAAAGAGTTTAAATGTCATTCTCCAGTTTTTAACTTCTTCAGCCACAACCTGCTCATTAAATGAAATTTTCTACAGGTTTAACTTTTCAGATTCAGATTTTTTTCAATAGACTAATTTTAAATGTATGGTCTTATCTGCAAATTTTCCTCATTTAATGAATTAAGCCATTTCTGTTGAGTAGTGCCCTTGGATGGAAGGCCCATTCTGGACAATGAATCTATGTTTTCTCAGTACTCTATTGTTTATCTTTTCATATTAAAAAGATGATGTATTAGTCCAGCTTACACTGAATAATAGTGAGTCCCCTTGGACTCTCTTTGAAGCTCATAAACATGATTTCTCTCACTCATACCCTATTAGGCATTTTGGTGGAAGACAAGGCAAGCTACTGGTTAAAACAATAATAAATTTTAAAATTACTCCCTTCATTAGCTGACAAGTAGGAGAGGCAGTCAGGAATATAGAGTCTTGGTTTAGAGGCACAGAAATTAGGCATCAAGGACATTGTGAACCAAACAGATAGCTTGGAGCTGTTCTAAATCCACTGGAGGAAACCATGGAGGATAGAGAGGAGGGTGATGGGCTGGAGGCTGGAGCTGAGAGACATAAGTGTCTCTGAACAAAAGGAATAGGAAATGTCATAGAAAAGAATGAGGCAATAAGTGTCAGTGGAAAATAGGATGAGTCTGGAGCTAAATTTGAATGCTGGAAGAAGGAAAGTGTGAAAACCAGAGTAGTGAGGAACAAATAACTCTCTAAAAAGTGCTTTGTACTGTGATATTCTCAGTCTTACCCTCTGAAAGGCAGAATGAAAAAAGACAAAATCATAGAGAGGACTTCTACTCTCCTTTGCCACCAAACCCTAGCCCCTTAATCAAAATTTTCCCCAGCATATCCCATTTTTCCCACCCTGCCCACAGGTATTTTTTTCTCTGTTAAAAAAAAAAAAAAAAAAAAAAAAGAGAGAAAATGAAAAGAAAAAAAAAGTACATAATGAAGAGGTGGCTTTGTAAGTCCAGAGGGATTATCAACTTTCTCTGCTTATTCTGACCACCAGCCGCTTCCAGGATGCAGCATACCTCCCAGCACATATAACCAGCTCTGTATAGCTCCAACTTCCCTCTGTGTGGGAGAGGGGAGACATGTCCTGAGGTCTGTTACTAATTTCTGTGCCAGACACAGGGAAAGTCAGAAAACAGGCATTGCCAAACTCTCTGAAACAGAGGTTGGCTTTATTTATCTCTAGTCTTCAATTATTTTCCCTTGGCCTCTTCTACATTTCTTTAAAATCTGAGCCGCTCATACATCATTATTAAAATCACCA
Organism: Corapipo altera; assembly: GCF_003945725.1. Classification (NCBI taxonomy): domain Eukaryota; kingdom Metazoa; phylum Chordata; class Aves; order Passeriformes; family Pipridae; genus Corapipo; species Corapipo altera. The sequence continues at coordinate 10,667,950 of NW_020884879.1, read as the reverse complement.
AATGCTCAGCAAGAAATAGACTCGTAATAGACTCAGCAGAAAGCTTCAATTTTTCAAAGTCATATAAATGACCTACAAGGGCAGGGCTGACTGATTTCCAGTGGGATTCCTGCAACCTCACAAATATCACACGAAAAACTTTAAAGCTACAATATTTGTTCGCCTCTGCAATGGAGTCCTCATGAGCAGTGTCCTGCCCAGATTACACTGTGAAAACTGTCTTCCTCCTTCTGTCATGTGGGATTAACCAAGCCCTATAAAAGATGATAACTCAGGTCTATGAAGTGCATGTCCCTGACATACACTCACCAGAGTCTTAAGTTTTTTGTCAAACCCTGTAGGTAAGGATGGATATGTATAAGTGTGTGTATGTTTGTTTATGTATGAATGCTAGGCATAATGTCAAGAATACGTGAGGTACACTTTCAAGTTTACATGTGGATAATGTGCATTTGGCTTTGTTCAGAAATTTTTTTGTACTGTGAAAAGTAGGCAAGATATAATTTGGCATCTTCCTGTCAGATTTTAGTTTATGGGCTGCGTAGAAACTTTTCAATAAAATCCTTTCACTATGCTTGGTTTGGTTCTTAGCTAAAAAGGAGAAGCCTCCTTTTTGTCTCATGTTGGTTTTATACTACAAAAATTATTGAAGGGTAGAAGTTGATGCTGTAACAGCTGTTGTGAGCTGAAGGCTGCAGGCTGGTGAAAAGTTCCCTCTGACTAGATGACTTTGACAAATACAGCTCCCAGATTTTTATTTTTATTTCCTTTACTGAGCTTCATTTAATTTTTCAAAACTTTTTTTTCCTGTATTTTTATTGTTCTCTGAGTTCATTGTGTATAACGTAACGCCATAATTAATATCCAGCAGAATAGTTTTTGTGTTTGCTTGCTGCATTCCAGGATCACTTATAGGCTAAATTTACCAATCCTATTGCTCAAATTAAAATGTTAAAACTATAGAGAATCAGTGAAAATAACCTGGCTTTGAAACGTGCAGTTGATGCCTCCAGTGGAATCAGGTTTCTTCCTTACTGTAGTCTTTGAAGACGTTGCAAACTTAATGATGTTTAATTAGAATGTATATTCCATTCTAATCCTTCCCAGTGATATAGCCTATAAGGTGGATCAAATCAATGAACTATAGCAATATAGAGCAAATGATACTAGAAATAAACAGCATTTTCTAAAGGCTTTCTATATCACTTTCAGCTATGACTATTTTTTTCTGTTTCCCTGCGTTGTTAGTACCTTAAACACGCTCCATTTATTAATTCATTGCAATTTTTCCATTTTCTTTCCTGGATAACATAGCAGAATGCAGCCTTCCTCCTGGCTATGCTGATTCAACCAGGCATGTCATTATTTTTATTCTCGTGTTGAGGAAGATTTGATAACCTAGGTATCAAAGGATGTGTGAGAGACCACGAATTCAGAGAATACTATATCTTTGTAGAAAACCTAGAGAATCAATAAGATGAAAGTATCTCAGTACCTCTTTTTAGGTCTGAACCAAAATTAACAAACTTTAAAATAATTAGTGTTTGGAAACACTTGCTCTGACTTTAATTTAATTATATTTGCCTTAATTACTTCTGACTTTAATTTAATTATATTTCGCCTAATTACTTTTAAAAATTAGATAAAATGCACAGTTAGTCCTGTTAGCAAGTCCTCCTTTGCTCCCTGTTATCAAGGAGAAGCAGTAAGTTATTCAGTTCTTCTGGAGAAAAGTTGACAAAGAATTATTGCTTATAACACTAAATTGTCATTTCAGGGAAAGGTTACTTGGGGTAAGACTCAGTGAAAGTGTTTGTATGTTGTTAAACCATTATCTGCACTGAGTCTCTGTGTTTAAGCACCTCTATAAAGCCTAAGCTGTTTTCTAGCATTGTCATTATTAAACCAGAGCTCATTTCCCAGGCCTTCTACGACCTTGTTCATAAAATCTGTAGGTGATTCCTAGAGCCTAAAGGTTCCACCTCCACAACCCAATTGTCTTCTTAGTCCTTATACACACCCAGGACTTTTGTCAGTAGATTTTCAAAACAAAGATGCACTGATTTTTATTGGTTTGCTGTTTTGAAGAGTTTTTTTGTAAGTTCCAGGCCTGGTCTATTTGGCATACACTGGAGTAGGAATTTTAACAAGGACATGTAGTGGAAATTGTGGATTCCTCATCCCTGAAAATATTCAAGGCCAGGTTGGATGGAACTTTGATCCACCTGGTCTAGTGGAAGGTGTCCCTGCTCATAGAAGTAGATGATCTCGAAAGTCCCTTCCAACTCAAAATATTCTGTGGCTATAATTCTATATGTTGGTCCATGGACCACTTGCTTCCTGTGGCTTGTTTGAAAAGTTTACATTTCTGCTTGAAACTTCAAATAGAAAAACATTTTGCACAGTCTAAATTTATTTCAAAGCAGCTAGTAATTGTGGCATATCCTAAAATACGGTTTAACGTTATTGAGAAATTATTTTTTGTGTTGGATAAGCTTGCACATAATACCTCATGGCACCTTTAGAGATTTAATCTATTTTGGTAGAGGACTGTCTTCATTTGATTACAGTTTTTTAATTGATAAGGTCAACATTGTAGAGGAAGCTCCTTTGTCCTCATAAGATTTTATTTAGGACTTGATTGTTTCACAGCTTTTAGGTGTGCTATGAATGGGGTGAGATTTAAAGAATAAGATTCAGTGGGGTTTGGATTTTTGCTATAAGTTGTTGCCATTTTTATGTTGATTCTGGTATGGTCAAATATTGGAATATTTCAGATGTGGTTTGGATCACGGTGATTACTGATCTTGAAGGTGAAATCAGGGACAGTGTTAAGAATGTCACATTAGTACCTAGGTACAGCAGTGATTTGATGAGCTTTCAGATATTAGTTTCTGTCATCTTTTCTTCTGAATATTGGTTAGTAGGTGTCAAATCAACAATAATCTGGAATTAATCTTATTTGTTTAAGTTCCCCCTGTAGTCCTAATAAAGTCCTTGTCAGAAAAGTAAGCTAAAACTATGTTGCGTAGTAAATGTTACATAATCTTACAACATATGATTGTAGCTAATTTTTAACCTCTAGAGCAATAACTACCTTTTCAATGGTGTAAGAAAATAGTCAAATATAAACATAATGATAGTTTTTGCACTGATGATAATGTGCTAAAATTAGAGCCTTGCACAAACCTTATTTAATAAATGAGAAAAAAATAATTGTCTCCATTGCTGATTAAACAGGGATTAAAAAAAATACAATTCAAATGTATTCTCTAATAGCTTCTACCACATAACCTGTCTCCAGGTATTATATTACCTTTTTCCTTTAACCTATTACTAACTCATCAGAATAAGTGAAGGAATAGATATTTTCACAGGAACTGCAATTATAACAAATACCAGTGATTGCATGACTCCCTTCTCTAGTTGTCCTTGAGTTGATTATGTGCATAAATTTTTACGGGATCAGCAACCCATCTGCAAATACTTAAAATTCTGTTTTGACTTGAATCTGTGATATTATAACCTAGGTTCTTTTCCTCCCTCTAATGCCATGCTAAATTTTCTCCATGAAATTCTTTTCTGCCAAAAATGTTTTTACTAGTTTTTGTGTTTTTCAGTCTTCCCTGTAGGTTTGCTTGGTGACATGCAGTAACTTTGCAGGGACCTTCCACTCCACAACCATCCCTCAATAGGGTACAGAGAAAGAACACCATTGATGCTCATGCAAGGATCAATTCTCATGAACATATACCAGAACTAGTTGTATTAATCTCAGTGCACTCACAGATCTAATAGAAGCTCTTTCCTTTTTCTGAGTATCACTTTGAGAAAAGAACGGTAATGATAAGGTAGGTAACTATCTTCTCCTGGCTATGCTTATGCTATTCTGGGAATCAGATTAATGAGCAGTTGCTGGTATATAGTGTTTAAAGGCACTGTACAGCACTTCCTGCTTATTCAATCCAAGACAGGAATTCACAACAACTATCAGAAAAGACCTCCAGCAAATTCCATATCTGATCCTTGATGTCTTTCCTTCTAAAGGTTGTGCAGTGCAACATTAACAAGGCTCGTAACTATCTCTCCAGTCTCTGCCACCCCCTTTCCTCTGACTCTACCACCCATGTTTTCCAGGTTTGCCCTTCTGTCACTTTGCACCAAATAAACACAACAAAACCATATCCAAATCTGAGAGCTTAGGTCCCTCAAGGGATCCCAGTGCTATCAAGCAGACCATTCTAGTGCTGAGCTGCAGTGGCATTGGATGTTCTAGAGGAAATAGGAGCAAGTTTCCTGAATATTCTTCAACAAAACACTTGACACACCTCCAGCTCTTCCTCACTCCTCTATTTCTGACTTCTAAACAGGCCATATCAGGACAACTGACATGTTTGTCAAGGGCAGGGAAATATATCTGGGGATGATAGATATGATGGCACTGGAGTTCTGATCAAACAACATGTACTCATCACTTTCATTACTTTCATTAGAAAGTGCTTTTATTCTGAGTGAATGATTTTTTTTTCTACTGAAATATACTTTTCAAATAGCTCCTATAATACTTTCCAATTATCACTTGTAATTGAACTATAAATATAAAGTTGGATGGGCGTGTGTGACACTCTGTTAGGGTGTGTGAAGGCTCTACAGAAGGATCTGGGCAGGCCGACCATTGAGCTGAGGCCAATTGTATGAGATTCAACAAGGTGAAGTGCTGGGTCCTGCACTTGGGTCACAACATGCTTGAAGAAGAGTGATTGGAAAACTTACCAGCAGGGAGGACCTAGGGGTGCTGGTCAACAGCTGGTTGAACATAAGCCAGCAGTACGCCCAGGTGGCCAAGAAGACCAATGGCATTCTGGCCTGTATCAGAAATAGTGTGGCCAGCAGGACTGGGGCAGTGATTGTCCCCTTGTACTTGGCACTGGTCAGGTTGCACCTCAAATCCTGTCTTCAGCTTTGGGCTCCTCACTACAGGAAATACACAGAGGTGCTGGAGCATGTCCAAAGAAGGGTAATGGAGCTGGAAAAGGGTTTGGAGCACAAGTCTTACAATAAGCAGCTGAGACAACTGGGGTTGTTTATCCTGGAAGAAAAGGAGACTCAGGGAGAACCTTATCACTCTCTACAACTACTTGAAAGCAGGTTGTAGCAAGGTGAGTATCAGTTTCTTTTCCTAGATAACAAGCAATAGGACAAGAGGAAATGGCCTCAAGTTGCATCAGTGGAGGTTTAGATCAGATATTAGGAAAAATTTCTTCCCCGAAAAGATGGTCAAACATTGAAACAGGCTGCCCAGGGAAGTGCTGGAGTAACCACCCCTGAAGATATTTAAAAGATATATAGATGTGATAATTAGGGACATGGTTTAGTGGAGGACTTGACAGTGTTAGATTAATGGTTGGACCTGACAATCTAACATGTCTTTTCCAACCTAAACAATTTATGATTCTGTGATTCTGTGAGCTATAAGCTTCACAGTGGCTCATAAGGAAGAAATTCGAAAAGCTGAAGCATAATGTTTTTAACTTCATTCAATTGAATTCACCTGCAGAATTAGAAGATGGGCAAATACAGGGAGGCTTCAGAGCTTTTATTTTGACAGAAAAAAAATCCTTTTGGATTGAAGCAAACAAAAAGACACATAAGATGTTTGACTCTCCCTGTGCCCTCCCTCACCACACCAAAAAAAAAAAAAAAAAACCAAAAAAAAGGAAAAAACTTTACAAATAATCTCAGTGTTTGATCTGCCCTGCTAGAGATAAACTGAATGTCTCACCACTCTACAGAGATTTTTTCTTTCCTTTGCAACATGGCTTCCATTTTCACTGTAGCATTGATTAGAAAGCCTTCTTCTGAAAAGTTGTTTCTTCTGTCCCTCTCAGAAATGTATATGGGAGACAAGCTTATTTGCTCCACACACAGAAAAAAAGTACTCAAATTACAAGTAATTCCACAAAGCACAAGCTGCAAGTGCTTGTTCATATGGAGTTATTGCCACAGCTCAAATAACTACTGGAAGACAAAAAAAGAAAGATGGTATGCATTTAATGAGCAAATTACAGCCTTTAGGGAGTATCGAATTATCTTTACACAACAGTTAATCTTTTTGATGTTACAGCATTTGTGATTAATATTATAGGTGCTAATGAAGTGTGGGCTTCTTTAATACTTTTCATATGACAAGCACAGGCTTACAATGGATGCTGCTATTACACTCAGAGTGGGCAAATCTACCATCAGTTGTGCATCACCCAGATTACCTGGGTGCATGAAGTCACTGCACAGGGGTGGTTGACTCATCTTGTTGACAGCACCAATGAGGAGGGTGGCAGCTCCCAGAGGCAAAGATCAGGAATGAGGAGAGATAAAGGAACAGGACAATGTGCTATTACCACAGTATTAAAGGTTCTAGAAATTCTGACAGCTGGTGCCAGATGCTTTAGGCACTGATTAAAAACAAATATATATAAAAAACACAGACACAGTTATGTGCCTCCAGCACTTTCACTTTGGTTTGGGGGCTTGAGAAATATTGGTACTTTTTCCTAAAGCACAGCAACAAAGCCCTGCTCAAACATTAGGATGATGAAACAAAATTGCAGAAGCAGCCAAGCCAGACTGCAGTATTGCACAACCTTTGCAGGTGTATACATAATTGCACTTTCATTATATCTTATTAGAAGTGATTCCACATCTGTCAATAGGAGTCATATTTTCTCAGCCGCAATCAAAACTGTAGGTCATAAAAACACATCAGAGTGGATAATTAGTCCCATTGAGTTTGGGGAGTGAGTCCATCCAAATGGACTAAGTATTCCAAATCTGTTTAGGAAGGGAAACATTTGTGATCATAGATCTTCCTGCAAGTACCTAAATCATTATTTGTCTTTATGTGTATAGACCCTAACTTTGCTTTCTCAGTTGTCCACAAATCGCTAGTTTAATTCAAAGAAAAAAAATGTACAAAACCTGCATTTATCAAAAATTGAATATTCAGAGTTTTAGTGGTCAGGCCCTTTCCTGTATGTGTCTTCAGTAAAATCATGACTGCATGTGACAGAACAACGTGTGGGAGCCTTGGGAAATGCAGAGGAGAAGATCTACATGGCATGATTTCAAAGCAAAAATTGCTGCTATTTGCTTTCTTGCTCACAGTCATCTGTACCATAATCCACCTGGATTAGACCTCCTTATAATTCACAGTGACCTCCAGAAATCAATGAGCAGAGCTCATGAGCTTTGGTTTGGTAGAGGAAGAGAGGAAATTAGACAGCAAAAGATACAGATTATCTCTGCCAACCTGCAGGTCTAAAGTCAGGGAGCCAGCACAAGCTGCAGGGTGGGGGAGAACCAAGTGAGTAACTGTGATGATCCAAAAAAGTTTGGAAAGGTATTAAAAATTTTTTATACAGGTTGACTTCACAAGAACAAGTCCATTGTATGTATTTGGAAGGTTGTTTAATTGTTCAGGTTGTTCCATGATCACCTACCTCTAGTGTCACAGAAGGCCAGCAGTTTCAGAGGGAGACAGATACGTTCACCTTCACAGCCTTCCTTTCCTACCAAAGCTGTTGCTCCTCTTATGCTCTTGGAGTTCCCATTTTTCCTTTAATGGGAGTTATGGCATTTTAAAACGATTGATTATTTCTCTCCATAAATTCTTAGCAGGTTTCAAAAGTCTTCCTTTACTGTATACACAGTGGGGTGGGATGGGAGGTTACCCTCACATAGATGGCATTGCTTTTCTCCCTTTGTAGCTACCTTGGATATTTCTGCTCCCACCTCCCTGCTTAGTAATGGTCAAAGGGTAAAATTATACTCCATTTCTATGTCTAGACAGGAAGATTTTCTTTCAAAATTGTAATTATAATTTTAAAGTTTTAATTGAATAACTAATTAACTGCTCTAACTATGGAAACAAGAATTAAGAAGGACTTATTCAACATCATCAGCATGTGTATCAAAATGTGCTCTGTTAGAACAGAAAATTCTGGTATCTGCTGTTCAGTTAATTCACTGGTTTGATTTTTGTCAACACTTCTGAATCCAACAGAAACTATGCAAATATTATTTTACTTAAGTAATTAAGAGGCAATAAAAAGTTTTTGTCTTCATATAGGTTATGAGAATTTCCACAATAAGCTTTAATAGGAAAGATGACTTCAAAAGATTATTTTTCAACGCATTATAGTTGGATTTCACATATAGTGGAACTACTAGAATGGTTATTTCTGAATTAAGCGAACAAGAAATTCCCAAGAAAATTAACTAGCAGGCTACAATATATACTTTTACTTTGTCTTAGCTGTTTTGCATTTGAAGTTAAACTGCTTACCATAACTACACTTTCAGGGTCTTACAATGATTATATATGGATCTTTGCTATTATTTCAGTGAATCATCAAAGGAAAACCAGTTAGATTGATTCCTGTAAAAGATGAGGTTTTGTCGAAGAAGATTTTTAGAATATAAAGAAAGGTGCAATTATTTTCTTTGTAAGGAAGCAAAGGTATTAACCAATACAGAGATAATTATGTTCTAATATAGGAGGTTTTTTGTGCGTGAAGAACAGCCTTCTACAAATAATGCATAGGGAGCTAAATACATTAACCACATCATTCTTTTTAATAGGATTTGTCCATGTTTCTTCTTGTGTACTGCAATCAAAGTTCACTTTCACAAGACCCAGTTCAAAGGCTTGCTGATAAAGACAGCACTGCACCAGATGGAAAATGCAAAATGAAGAAATTGGCTTCAGCTGCATCAAAGAGAATATGAATTTTGCCGTTCTTCATAGAGACTGCATTATTGCAGTACAACATCCTGTTCTCCCTAATTATTGTCATTGCATGAGAAGTGCACTATATTGCTCAACCCCTCTTAACGTGGAAAAGATCTTTTATTTATTCTCTACATAATTATACAATAATTAAAACACAATTGAGGACTATTAAATTCTGCAAAAGAGTTTCTCAACAGTTTCTGTGAATCCCATTATAATGAATTGCATGTAAAAAACAGAGAGCATCTGTTTTGCACTTTCTGTTCATATTTTCTTTCTGAAAAATCAGGGATTATTAGGCCAACCTATTTGGCCAGGTTTAAAACAAGGTAGCATTGAAACTTCTGCTGTTACAAAGCAGTTAAGACTTAAACTTGTGTTGGGTTCCAAGGCAAGACTTAAACCTACGCTGGGCACTGTACCCTAGTGTTCAAAAGAAGCATAGAAATAGGTACTGGGATTACAATTTTGACAACTTTGTAAATATTGTGAACTCTGATAAATTCTTACACTACCAAATGTGTCTTAATTGACTGAAACCTCTTTAATTTCCCACTGAATGTAGAAAATGCTATGCATGAACTCGTTTTTTACCAGGAAGGCCACTGATACACCAGAAGCAAATTGCCTTTGTCCATAGTGTTCTCTCTTTCACATCTCTATATGCTTTTCCCCCCCATTAGAAAAGTTACAGAGAGGATTTATGAATGCTTCTTATTTAGCTGCATGACCCTTGGAGTATCCCACATAAGATATCAATATTGTCAGGGGACTTCCCAGCCACAAAATCTTGGAGACTTTGAAAACAAAACAAGACAAAACAAATAAATAATATATAAAACAAAAGAACCTTTGAAGACAGTGTCAGCAGGAGAAGTATGTAGAAGAAGGGCACTGGTCACCCTGCTAGAAGTAATTTTAATACTTTTAATGCATCAGGTAGAGTGCGCTGGGAACCATCAAGCAACACTGAGGGCTTTAGGGAAAGTTTTTTGAAGGGACCACAAGAAGGAGGAAGTTGTCCTGCCCTTGACCATACTAATGAAGATTTTCACAGCTGCTTGGAAAGCTAAAACCAACAGCTGTCATTCAAAGAGAGCAAGACACATAAACATCTTTAATGTAATTAGTCTCAGACATCAGATCTTCATCAAGCTATACAAAATAGAAGAATGTGGTAGTGTAAAATGAGAAGCTTGACTAAGGAAAAGCAGGTTAAAGGAATAGCAGAAGATTACAAAACCCTTCTACAACACAAGAAATTCTGAAATCTTCAAGGCAAACAAAAAGAAGCATTGTGTTTTCTGACTTCTTTTCCTCCCTGTAAGGACAAATTTGGTAGGGGAATCTATGAACAGGTGAGACCGTCACTCTGGGTAGTTGGTTATGTAATCTGTGAAGAGAAATGAACTTTATTCTTGATTCCCTTTCTGTTTCTGACAACCATTTGAGATGAAATAAATCAAGAAAACACTAAAGGACATGTCAATGATGTGGTATTCTATCATCCAAATCGCTTATATTTCCCATGCTCTGACTCATTTAAATTTGTCCCAGTATCTTCAGAAGAAGCATTTTTCATACGTGTCAGCCTCCCCAAAATAGTGATATTTTTCCAAGTAAAAGGCCATGCCACATGTCAGAAAAACGGGTCTTAGTCCATAGTATTAAAAGAGCAAAGAGCTATGCTGTCTGCAATTTCTCAGTGACAGTTGCTCAGTGATCCAGTCTTCATTACATGTTTAACAGATGTTATTTAACCTGCTACAAGAAGGAACCGTTTGATGGACAGAGAAGGTGCAGTTCTTGTTTTTGAAGACAAAAGGACTCCTCTGACCACGACCGCATACAGGTAGCTTACTGAACAGCTTGTCAAATATTCCTAATTCTGACAGGGGAGAGATTGCATCCACCAGCTAATCTTGCTCCATTTTCTGCGATCACATCTCAAACTTTTTTTCTCAGCTATGGGTCCATTTTCATAAGGAAAATTTCCATTTTTAGGTTACTTCACCTACTTGTTCCAGGATTCCCTTATAAAATCTGTTCTGTCTCAGTTCGGTTCTTTTTGAAACAAGCATTGAAGTTCACAATTAATCTGACAGATTCATAATTCTTCTTATGAATTAACATACCCTCAAAGCCCAACCTTAATGAGTGTAAGAAACTGATCCCGTAATAGTAAAATCATGAATTATGCCACAAATTCCTAATCATATGCAGTCATCAACCTGAGAAAGGAATGAACTGATACAGACTTTAGGAACTTTTATTATCTTTTTACCTAGGGATATAGCAACTGACTCAGGGAATTGTATTTGGAAAACATTATATAGAAGACTTAAATAATGTAGTGCATCTAAAGTGCTTTCCTAGAAACTCCTGGGTGAATTTTGCACACTGTATTTGAATACAATACTGCTCTTCATTTCTTTTTCTTAGGCTATTGTCACAAATCCAGAAAAACTGTGAATGTTTATCACAGACTTTTTCCTTTCTGTGTGTTCTGTTCTAGTTTGAACAGTGTGTAGTGATTCCTCTTTGAATTCAGTGCCATATTCAAATGCGAAAATAAAGTTCAAGCATAGATTTATTTTACATTCATTTTAATTCCCATTCCATGTGCTTTTCACAGCTGCTCATTTTATTGCATTGCTTTTCCAAGTGAAAACTCCAGCTGCTCTAGCCTTGCAAACCATATAATACATGTTGTATAAGCCTGTTTCAGTAGATTGTTCCAGAGACTCAACGGTTATTGTCTTCCTTGTCTTCCACCTCTAGCCAGAAAATCTAGTGTTTAGGTCTAAATTGCAAATGCAGTTTTTGAAAGTCCCAGTAGTTTCTTACGTGGATTCCAGAGAAAATGAGACATGTCCGTCTAGCTTACTTTCTTTATTCTCCTCAATAACCTCTAGCTTAGGGGTCAATTTTAAAAAAATTCGGCGTGTTTCCAGTCAAACCAGTTTCCAAAACGAAAAAAGGTGATCAGGTCGAGAAGAGAAACCCTTCAGCCACAGCATTAATTCAATCCTTTTCAGACATCAGAGTCCATGTTCATGCACAGCCTTGAGACACAGTCTTCAGGAAGCAGAAGTTACTGATTCTGATGCTGAAGTACTTTTACATATAAATAACTCTGTAACTCAGTTAATTGCCTGGTTCCTGGCCATTGCCAATCAGCGTGACACAGGGGGATGTGCCTGGGTTTGCAGGAAACCTGACGTTTAGCATCTTTATGAGGCTGTTACATAATGCAAGGGGTCCATTTACCCTAGAGAGTCTCAGCTCCAGGGTCTAGTTATAGTTTTTCTTGAACACAGCTTTGCAACACCAAGAAAGCAACACTTACCAACAAGACAAGTAGATCAGGCTCTGAATTCCTACATGAGAACTAGTAGATTATCTGCAGGAAAACTGACTCCAGTCACATTTCTAGTTAGCATGCACACTTCTGCTTCTTGGGAAGTTAATGAAAATCACGTAGGTTTTGTTTGTCTTTTGAACTTGACAGCACCATCTCCTGGGATGGTGATGAGAAGTCCGTGTACCTGTATCCCATGCAATGATCCTGCTCATTGCCACAGACCTCACTAGCTGCATGCCAATATTTTATTTCTCACTGCTGAACAAACTTGTAAAGTCACTTGCCAAAGGAGGCTACCATGTCTTTGAAGTACTGTCAATTCCTTGAATCCTGTCATATTATCATGACACAGGATCATATAGTACAGATAAATCTAGTGACACTGACTGATTATTAACTTCTTTTGGCTGTGAAACTCATGGGAAAGATTTTGAAACATTCGTGGTATAAAATTCCACCAATACATCAGTGATACTTGCTCTGCATTATCAACTTCAAAACAACACGACTTTTCAGCTACCTGATGGTGGATCAAGAAAAGATACTGCATAAGCAGCTGTTTGGATTGGTATAATTAAATAGCCATGTTAATGCCCCAAAGGATAAATTTCCACATCTCATTCTTTAGGGAACAGACCTGAACCTACCTCAGGAGAGCAGACAACTGCCTTACATGTAGCACAATCTTTGAGTGGTTGTAGGGCCTCAAAAAGTCACAGACATTGAAAGTTTGATCTTTTTCAGTTATGCTAAAAGAAGCCTCTGGATTCATTGCAAGTTTTGGTAGTAAGAAGTTGGTTGCAAACTGTAAATAGGTCCTTAGGTTTCTACTTTCAACACTTGTCTGCTTTTTGCCTCTCAAAGCATCCAAAATCTCAGTGATGGTTTGCTGTCAAATCCTTAGTATCTTGCACTAGTTTTTCAGTGGACTCTGCTGTTTTATCCCAGCACAATGAATGGGATGAAGGAAAAGAAAAGCTGCCTCTCCTTTTCTAAGCTTTTATATGTTATCTTTATGGTTGATAAAGATGGTAGCTAAGGACACAGAAACCAGGATAATTAAACTATGTTGTTCCTTGTCCTCATTTTTAGTTTTTAACTTTACCTTTTATTTACAATACTAAAGATTTAAGCTTTGCTTTTACTATACAATACCACATATTTCAGCTTTAGCCATTTTCTGTTTACTTTTACATCTAAATAATGTAGTAGTTATTGTGCAGTTCAGAAGGAAATCTTTAGTGTGGAACTGTTGTTCTCCTCAAAAATAATGCATGCAATTAAATGAATATTGTTATGTTTTCGATTAGTCAAAATTAAGAAAACCAACTCTTCATATGCAAGCAAATTCCTCAAGGTTCATTTCAAAACATTGATACAATTAGTGATCAAATGTATTAACAACCTTACTGCTGAATACAGAATTACTTGATTGGATTGGGTAAATATTTAAAATTCTTTACACATTTTTTTTAATTTAATACAGAAAAGGATTTTCTCCCAGGATTTGCATTTACTTTACCAACATCAGTTCTGGTTCACTTTCTGTTTCCATGATTTTCCACAAAAGATTCAGTCCATTTAAGTCTTGGAGCCTTCAAATTTGGCTGCTTCAGTAAACACCTGCAATCCTTCAAAGATGGTTAGCTCCTTCTTGAGATGGAAGTACAATATAGGACATGTGAATTTTTTAATGAGTTATAATGCAGCAATTTTATTTGAAATGTTCTTCAATTCCCTCCAAACTACCCCCTTTGTATTGCAATATGATAACTAATCCTATATTTATTGTTTATGAGCTCACACGAGATCAAAGCTAACAGGTTGGGCAATTTCTCATATGAAAAAAATGCAAAAGAATAAACAGATACCAACTTACAGCCACTGTTAGAGACATGAGTCCCAGACTCCATTCATCTTTATAACCTATGATTATACACTCCTTCAATTTGATTGAGTGTTTATAATTTTCTGTCCGTAGTAGAACAGTTTTAGTAGAACAGTTTTTGCCCTTAGCCTTCAAGATTCTTGTGCAAAGAGTAAAAATTTACAATTTAAAGTTAAAATTAATCCTGTCCAGAAATTACAGCTCAGAGAGAAAATAAATTTATTTCAAAAGTGATGTCAAGATTCTGCCTATTAAACTGTAAAGCCCAGAAGATGCTGCTATAATACAGCTCGAACACCTGCCTGCTGAACAGGGTGAGTTTTCCATTGTGCTCTTTGCTTGTGATTTTGTCTGTAATCTGTCATCGTTGATGTCTCGATGCAACTTACCAAAGAAAATGAGAGAAATCTTTATGCTACTCATCAGGAATAATTACCTGTTTGTAAGAAACACTCATTTGTGACAACCATAGATTTTTCTTCCCCACATGCTCAAAATTCAATACAATTCCACTCCCCTTCATTGGTCATCTGCATTGCACTGGTGGTGATTAAATGTGATTACATACTTGTGTTTTTTTCCCCTCAAGTGACTAAATTTCAAAATTCAAAGACTAAATACTTCTACAACAGTTTTTTTTTGTCAATCCATAATACCAACTGTACAGCAAATTAGATACAGCTCCGTGCTTCAGTATTGTCTCAGGTCTGAGGCTCAGGTGGTATTGATAGGCAGGCTTTGTGCTCCATTTGAAATAACCAGAATTTGAAAGTTTGAATACTGTACAGTATTAAACATAATAAAACCAATCCACAAAAGTGATTGAAAATACAGAGATAAGTTTAAAGGGAGAAGGTGAAGGCAGTAATATTTTGTCTTCCTACGTGCGAAGTTTCTTTTTTGTGAGTTAATTTTTTAAAAAAAATCCCTTTGATTTCCTGCTCTTCTCTCTCAGCAAGTTTTGTTCTATATTTCTAGACCAGCACTTTCGCAAGGAATACCCTGCCAACTACAAACCAAGTCCAAGTCAAGACCATAAAGTGGGACATCCCTAGACTACCCCAGGAAAGCCCAAACTGCCATCTATGTTGAGTGCCTTCAGGAATAACCGCAATTCCACAAGCCCTAGCACATTTCAGAACCTACTTTGTTTCCAGTTCCCCTCTGTAAGGAACATCCCAGTGACCCAGCCCATACCCCTGCCCTGCACCACCCACCAGGTCTCTGAAGACCACATTTGCACCAGCACCCACTGCAGCCCGTGGTTTGGCAAAGGGAAAGGCCTCCAGAAAGCTCTGGCCAGAGGTGGGCAAACTCACTCTCACGGTCCTACCGAGGACCAGCTTTACTTCCATGTCCGTGTCTTCATGACAAGCTACATTTCAGCTGCCCATGGAAGTGCTGGGAATTTGGCTGAACCACAGGAAGTTGTCAGATCAAAAAATATAAACTGTTGTCACTATTCAGAGGATCTACAGTGTTTTCCGGTAGGTCACTGCTTCTCAAACTGCCTGAAGTATGTGACACTTTCTGTCTTTATCTAGCACAGACCTATCTAAAATATGCAGGATGACAATTAAACATTTTATACTTTTAATTAACATCTGCATGGATCTTCAGATGATATGACAGCAGCGTGTAGAACTGAGGAGACGGCAAGGGAACAACTGGGAAATCTCATGTCTACTGTCTTCCAGAATTCTGCCTCTCCATCTCGGCTTTGCAGATTCTTGTCTTTGCATATCAAATGCTCCAAAAAGAAATGTCCATACATAATGTTTTAATTATGGCTCAGACATGGGAATTACAGATTCTTCAGCAATTTTTAGTTTTTTACTTACTGTGGGGTATAATTACATGGTTCTTAATTTCCTTTAAAGTGATGTAAAGCCATTTAAAAACCCACACATATGACACCAGGTTCTAATACCCACTGATATCAGACATGTATCATAAGGGTACCTTTAACTCAGAATTATGCATAACATGAAAAAAAATACCCAGACAACAAGGTAAAGAGTTTGGAATCTCTTATTTAAACTGAGTTGTATGTCCTAGAGTAGTACAGATATTTGAGTGCATTTTGCCTGAAGCTTAGACATAAAGGACAAAGAAAGTAGCCAGAGAATGCAGTCCTGTAGGTCACATACATATATCTTGCTTCAGAAGTCCTATACAGAAATATGTGTGCAAGCTCTGTCTTGAGTGCTGGAGCATGCCTCATATGAGCTATATTCTGCACACATACAGAAACTTTGATCTGTCCTAAGCTACTTGTGCTCCATATGCTGAGTCATCTCACTGCCTCTCAGATACACTTTACTTGCACAACAGAGCTAACATCAGCAATCCAACGCAGTTCAACAGGGTTCCTAGAGACCTGAGGGAAATCCATATTTGATACATACATTACTTTCATATATCTGTACAAAACTACCACTTTGACCAGGGTGCCAGGAATCTGGAAACCCCAGACAAATGGGTGGAGACCTCAAATTCTAATAGAAAAAATTTCTAGAAAAGGAAACAGGACATCTGAAGAAAGACAAGCAAACCCTAGACATAAAGCTTGACAATCTATGCTCTGCTTGTGTTACTGTACTTCTCTGCCATGATTTGACTTTTAGTTTCCATTAGTCTGGAAGAACTCAGGCTTATATGTTCAACATAAAAGAAAAAAATAGCACCACATGGTTTGAAAAAGGGCGTTTGTGCAACTTCCAGTTTCTGGAGGAAATAGATACAATAATTTTGAAAGTAATTTTCCATGTGACTTCTCTTAATTTTCCTGTTTTCTCTCTAAGAACAGGATGCATGATCCTCACACAATACTAGTGCATTTTTTATCAAAATTTCCCTATTCTTTTGCAAATAAAGAGATATTAATTCTTTGAGAATATGGTGAGAGCAACAGGGACATTGTTAGAAGAAATAAATAGTTTGTGGGGGAAGGCATGGAAGGTTACATACTTAAATTAAGAAGTCTTTTCATTCTACAAGGACATCATGTTCCTCCTGCTCTGGTCTGGTCAAAGAAAAAGAAGCAAGGAAATTTCTTCTTAGATTTAGTTAGATGCTAGTTTCTATGGAGACAAGTTTCTCCAGTCATTTTTATTTGCAGGCATTAATAGCATAAACAATACAGAGCAGCAAGGGTTTAACCCTGGATTGAACCCCATATTGAGTACATTCTGTAGGGAGAAAAATGAATGTCCAAATTAGATACAAGAGCCATTATACAATCTCGTTAACATTCATCCTCGTTAACTGGACTCTGGCAGTACAGAGTATAAAAACCCGAAGAGTCACGTATTTTCATACCCTGTCTCCTCTTTTTCAAACATGTCTTCTACAGAAACCTGAGCAGACGGCATCATCTGCCCTCTGGCTGTCACTGCACAGCTGATTACACGCATTGCTGTGCATTAACTATCTAACCTCTGCTTTCATTGGCACCCACAGAGAGGTCGGTGGTTCCCAAGCATAAGACAGTGACTGATCATGCCAGGAGAGGTGAAAGCAATGGAATAAGCTATCATTTTTAGTGCAGTTGAAGTAATTTGGCATGAATGCGAAGATCCATATCATTTTGTGAATTTAAGTGATCAAAAAGGGGGAAAAAAGAGCAGTTATTTTCAAATATCAGGCAAGCCAGTTTCTCTGAGAGGTTTTTTCCTGACTTTCCTTTCTCCCCTCCCTGCACATACTTTGACTTCTATTATATTATTTTTATTTGAACAAACAATTTACAGTGAACATTAAGCTATCCACGTGTCTCTTATATATGGTGATCGGAGTATTAATTTTCTTGAGTTTTCAGGGATTGGGAGAGGCAAGAACTGTTACTGTTCAAACACTGAGCTGCTCAGTCACATTCAATAGCAATATTTAATACCTGAAACTCAGTTTTGTTATTTATCTGTTTAATTGCATGGAGGAATCAACCTTACAAAGACCAGAATCTCCAAGGATGCTGGAAGAAGAGACGTTAGGTAAATATTTTTAAACTCTTTCAGAATACATGAAGATTGTCCAGGGCCTGCTTCTCAGTATTACCTTTATATTCGAGAGATACAGGACTTTAAATTTAACTCTCTCACATCAACTCCAAGATAAGTCATCCTATACACTGCCCAATCTGAAGAGCAAAGCAGCAGAAGAATTGACACACTTCAGCTGGACATTTCAATTATACAACCACATTCCAACTCCCTGCGACACTTAAATGCACAGAATCAATGTATTGCAGTACCCAGAATAATTGTCACAGACAATAAAAGGCCCAAATGTCCTGATTGTGAACAGCATAATAAGTCACATTATCTCACTTTGTTTTCCCTGTCGGAGTGCTGGAAAAACAGTTAATGTCGCTAGTCTCTTCTTGTGCCTAAGAGTTTCTCTTTGCCTGTAAAATTTGCCAATTTTGAGACAAATACCTGTTATTGCAAGTCATTGTAGGTGAGTATTTTGGCACTGGTGTCTGGATTGACTGAAGTACTGAAGTACAAAATCTTCTCAGTAGGAGGAAGCAGAAAAAACTTTTAAGTGCATACAAGACATAAATGTGCTATTTTAGAAAGTCATCATATAGGAGGAAGGACATTACATCACCTTTGCCTGCTTTAGCTTTGGCAGATAGTGCAGTTATCAAATAAGCAGGAACGCACTTTCCTTTTCCATTTTTCCAAGAACATAACACATACATGGTGGCCTTAATCTGAAACACAGAATCAGCAAATAGAGGAATTTGATATTCAGAGCTAAAAAGACTTTTTAAGTATCAGCAAAACACACACAAGGACTCCACCAAGCACACACCTTTAAAAGAGAAGAGACAGGACACAGCTGATGCTTGAACACTTGTGTGCTTTGAGAAGTCCTATAATTAGTGACTAAATAAATCTGTGGAAGGTAGACAAGTTTCCTCTGGCTGGATTGTCTGGTTCTTATAGAGCATGAACAGTTGAAAGTCAGACATTCTCTCATCCATTTGGGAGAACATTACTATAAGCACTGTGTTGGCATAGTAGTCTTTCCCTCATCAGAGGCGTTGAAAGCATCTCTCTCTCTTTTGCTTTTGAGAGGCTATTTTTCTCTTACCCAGCAACCCACTTCCATGAAACCTGGAGTAGCTTTATATCCCTGAGGCAGCAGCTGCCCTGCCTCACTTGACTAAAGCTGAGCAACAGGTCCAGGTGACACTGAACAGCAGGTTAGCAGATAAAAAGACATCACACAAACCTCACGTCCTTAAGAAAGTGACTACTAAGTAATTAGAATAGATCTTTTTCCCTCAGAGTTTACCAGCCCTCAGCCTTCAGTTAGAAAATGTGATACAGGGATAGTATATATTGAGGAGTTAATTAGTTCTGACCACTCCCTATATCATTTCTGTGCATGCATAAGTTAAATATTTCCTCTTCTCCCTTCACACAGAAGCTCTGCGATCATTTGCAATACCTATTTGATCTAACCTATACAGCTGAATTCACTTCATAGCTGAATTCCATCAAATTGCTTAAGGTTCAATTCAAAAAAATTACATTTCTGCTTTTTCATAGTTAACTAGCCAGATATCAGGACTTAATCTAGAAGTTAAAGGAAAATTCACCAAAATTGCTTAAAAAGAATATGATAATTGAGAGGAAGGAAAGGAAAAAAGCATGCTGTCAGCTTGGAGGATGAGGATCTATAAAACAGCAAAATAAAGAACTTAGTTTGGAAAAGATGGCTGAAACTGCACAGGGCTTTGCAAGGCCTGAAGGAAGGGAACTGCCAGATGACAGGCTGGTGAGGAGGAGGAGAAGGTGAAGGAGGAAGAGAGAGCTGACCTGCATCAAGTGTGGGCAGAGGTTTAGGAAAAGGTTGTGCTGTACAAAACTTAAGAAGCCAGGCAAGCTGCCCAAGGGATGCATGGGGCTTTTGGGGCACCAAATGCACACAGAAAGGACACCCATGCTGGCTACATGTGACTTGTGGAGAAGCCTCAGTGCAGTGGTGGTCTCTCTGTGCAGGACTGGACAGAGACCATGAAGGCAAGGACAAAAAGTAGAAAGAACAAAATAAAAAGAGTTGGAGAATTAGCACATCTGAGCTGTTGGTGATGAGCAATATAACAATGAGATGCTGGAGGCTGAAGAAAACACTTGAACGACCTTGGAGAGGTGAAAATTTGCTGAAAAAGACAGAAGAAGGGGAGGGTGAAAAATTGGGGGTAAAGAAAATGTGATACATTTGAGCATGCTCTTTATAGCTTCAGGAACTGTGTTCATTTTCAAGATGTCCAAAGAGTGGAGAAAACTGGTATTTTCATTATAACATACCTCTTTCTATAGATTTATAAACTATCAATTTTTCTACTTAGAAAGACTTTCTCTCATTATCAGTTGAAATGCTTTTAAAATCTACCATGAAACTATAGATGATTAAAGGAGGAGCAGTAAGCCTAGTGCACAGGAGAATGCTCTGTCATAAAAGGAAGCAGTCATCTGTCCTTCCCATTTGGCATCTCCATGTCTCACAGTCAACAAACTGTTTGCTCACTGATGTACATGCAACTCCTCTTTAAAAACAAGATACATTAGATTTCTCTAAAACCTCTGTCAAAGCAATTAGAAGGAAAATTGGCACATTATTGATTGCAAACTTGACATGGTCTTATGCAGTTACTTACAATGATTATATTTTTCCTCCTCTCTCCACTAATTTTCCACTTGAGTAATCAAGAAATCAGTTTGGATTAAAGACAGAGTTTGTTTGACAACTTTGTTACCCAGTTGTTTTTTTCAGGAATTCAAATATATCTGATGTGTCTGGGAAGACTTTTCCTGGTGCTCTTTTTCTAGTAAACTGAGGTGGCTTCTTGTGACTGTCTCACTAGTGGCTCTACAGGATATGCTGTGATCAAGATGATTGGCATGACAAAAAGCTGTCTTTTTTTCTTTACATGGTAGAATTTTGTTTCTTCCCACACTGTTAAAACAGAAATGATGAGTAAACAATTTCCAGGCTGATTTCAGTGTTGAATGCTGTAAATGAGCATGCAATCTGAAAACAGTAGACTAGTTACTACCCTTTAACTGAGCTTTCCTGTTGCTGCTAACCTACTCTACATAAGACATAAACGACACATAAAATACAATATAAACCATAAACTGTTGTTCTTAAGCAAATGAAAAGATAAGTAGCATTTCTTCATCTTGATGAGTGGAAAAACAATGCTAAAACTTTTGTGAACCTCTACACAGCTGATTCTGTTGAAAATATACTTCTGGACATGATGAGCACTACCAGAGTGCTTAAAAATGTGGAGATATTTGATTAGAACTCCTTAGCACTGTGTTCCAGGACTCTCAGTATAATGAGGAGACCCTTTCCTCAACAACCTAAAAGCCACCATTCTCTGATGATTTGATCAGCTCTGAAATGAAAAACAGAACTGAGTTCATTCTGGTAAATGCTGTTTTAACATCCTGGAGAGTATATCTGCTCACTAGCTATAACTCAAGGGAACAGAGACATCAACTTCTACCAAAACTGTAGAGCACATCACAAGATTTTGAGGTAGCTAATGCTTAGATCCAAACTAAATGGGATTTTTCAACAATAGTTTATATTACCCACCACTCCCATAAAAAAAAATCTGTCTAGATATTATTGTTTTGATACTGGGAGACAGGAAATATTCCTTGCTGTTGCTGAAGACCTGTTACTCCATCCTCACTAGCAGGAAACTCTTCAGGAGAGAGCATTGAATAATATGTGTTTGGGCACGAAAGTAATGCAACACAGAGGTTTGATAAGAATAATCTTTAGTCTACAGCATTCAGCACTAACTCTTTAGTGACTCACAGAGGCCCTAGAGCTATCTATACATTACACCAACAGGGCCTGGGAGGAGTGGATCAACTGGACAGAAATGAGCAGTCTCTACTAGCACTTTTTTTTCTGAGGATAAGTGAATCTCCTCAATGACCCACTGTGGCTGACCCCCAGAATACCTTGCAGCATATGAACCAGTTATTCTCAGATGACCCTAGTCAGAGTGGAATCTCATCAGCACACCCAACACCATAGCCACTCATGGGCATGGGGACACAGGAGCTGCAGAGGGTTTGGCCTGCAGCAAATCTTGTAACTCTACATGGTTCAAGTCTTCAGCTGGCAACACTAGCTGCCTATCTCTGCTCCTGGTGTGCACTAGGAGATAAATGGAGCCAAACATCCCCAGTCCCTGTAGATCTGATAGATATGCCAGGTGAGGGAGGAAGAAGACAACCACACGATCAGTTGCTCTGTAGTGGCTACAACTCCCCATCCCATAGCTCTACTAGCCATTAAAAACTGATGCATCAAGTGGAGAATGTAGTGAATTGGGACAAGGGTGTGCTGAGTTCAAATGGTTGCTTTATCGGTGTTATTATTTTCTTCTTTTACTCTGGTTTACTTTAGTTTACAGTCAGCAGAAAATGCAGGGTCTGCCACCACAAGGAGAGCCACTTGCCTGAAGAGTCACTGCCACTCCCTGTTGTGTCAATGACAGCACAATCAATCCATGGGCCAGGCTATGGAATTGCTTGGAGACGAGGCCGGGGAAAGACAATTCCTATGTATCTGCTTCATGTCTGTCCACTTAGAACAGGTTCTGCAGAACCCCCCTCAAATTAACCTTTGCTTCTCTTTCAGTTCTACAAACTGATATGACAGAAGAGAGAAGCTTGTAATAGCGATATTTATTCTCTCACAGCAATGTCCACACAGAGTTTGCTTACTCAAGCATTGCACAAGAAGGGTCTTTCTCTGCCTATAATGCTGCAGCTGTATCAAAAGAAAGGAGACGTGGCTTCCTTGCCCTTTCTGTGGGACGGCACAGCAGTGTTTGAAGAGGCCTGTGTTCTCTCTCAAGTGACAGCACTAACAGCTTATTCAGAGTCCTTGATAGGGACAGTGTCAACAGAGGATATGAACCTGCTAGTTCTGTGTTGGAATACAGAGTTTTGTTGTGTTTGTTGGCTTTTTTCAGCTTCCTGGTAGATTTTGTTCCCCATAATGTCACCATTGATATTGTCTAAAGAAAAGAAGAAAGGAACCAGAAAAACAATCACGTGTATAAGAGAAAAAGGGTAACAGCTTCCACTTGACAGTGAAAACAGCTCACTAAAGCTTGTGGTAAGAAGAACAGGACTGAAACAAATAAAACACATTTCCTCAGAGGTGATTAAACAGAACCGTGCTGCAGGTACAGTTAAGCACAGTTAAGGTTTCAAACACAGCTGTCAAAGCTTGAACATTGGCTGTTCCCCAGTGTCAGTCTGCTTGCATCTTCCTAAAGTATCTGGACATTGGAAGTTCACTTCAAATTAAGCTGTTTCGAAGTAGTCCTGATCAGTTACTCCCTGAAATGTGGAAGTGTATCATTAATAGCTTTTGGTTTCCTAAGAGATTGGTTAAATATTGACATACCCTAACAAGAATTTTATTTTGATTTAAAAAAACTTGGTTTTCCTGGTGAAGACTCTAACAGAAATACAGATTAGAAAAGGTCAGCTCTGGTCCTGAAATAACTTAGTCATTGCTTAACTTTCTCATATTAATACTTCATAATGCCTTGACAGTTATTTAATTCAATTCTTGTGCTAAAAAATAAAACCTGGATATGACTGATCCATTGTTGTGTTGAAGGGATTTTTTTTTAATACCACTGGTGAAGACAATTACTTGCAGTCTTCTTGTATGGTAGAACTATATAATGGACCCAAAATATTAATTCAAATTAATGCAGTCACAGTTGCTTGCACATACTCTTTCTGTCAACAATATGACTAAGTGATTAAGCTATTTTCTATGATATTTTCTTTTGAACAGGAGAGAATAATTTTTGAGAATATATTTCTTCAGTCTTCACTGACAAAACAGATATATATAATTTATGATAAATCTACCACTGATCTTTGACCAAGATTTGAAAGACATAATTTACTGAAACATATAGGTTACTTTATATTAAAATAACAACCTTTATTAGAAGGAAAATTTTAAAAGTCTATCACATATTACAAATGCTTTTGTTATTTATAGTCATTATCCATTTATATTGTGAGTAACTTGATTGCTTGCAATTGGTTCTTGGTTGTCAATGATCATGAATGACCCTATAAACTTTCTAATTCTTTTCAAAAAATGTCAGGCTGATCAGAATAGTATTATGAAAATTATTGGGAGATTTGAGAGAGAAAAATTTATCAATTTTGTGACAAAGTCACAAAACCATTACTTTCTTGGAATTTCTGAGAAATAACTTTTTATGAGATAACTTTTTTTTACATTGCAGAAAAATTTCTGTGATATTCTCTGACTTTTTTCCCCTTCTACAGAAATCCAGTCGGTAGGAAGTCTTCTCTATCTTTTCATCCTTTTAAGATCCAGTACTGTATTTTATAGCTTCCATTATATCTCTTACTTCCCATAAGCAAAAAAGGAAGAAACAAAGACAATTTTTCACACCGTTTTAAGTGAAATGATCATTTCAGAGACATAAGAACTGCAATTAAATTGAAACTTAACTTTATGTTGGAAATATAATGCAAATTCTGTGAGTTGTGTAAATATAGTTGAAGGGAGAAAGGGACAAGCAATCTTTTGTACACACCACAAATCCTTAGACAGCATTTGCTACATTTTATGGCTTTAGTATTGTTGTTGGAATCTAAATATGTACTATTAAAAGGGATCAGTTTTTAAAATTTCAAATTTATGTGTGCAAGAGCTGTAGGAAGCTGTTGAGCAGAATAGCAAAACCATAGAAGTTAATGGGCTTGTTACTCTTGGATAGTTTCATGTGTCACTACAATCTGTTCTGTTAAAAATTAGATCGCTTCAGACAAATTTATAAAAAGGAGAGGCAGACAGTATCTGATCAGAGGATAACACGAAAGAACAAAGTAAGAAGAAAGATGCCAGACACAATACAAAGTTGAGCCATTTACATTTTTACAATAAAATTTGCATAGAAAATAGTTTCTTTGACATGATAAGTGAAAGATGCTGGGGTAAAAAAAATAAATTACACAAATTTGAATCTCTTAGAAAAATAAGTTTCATTGCCATATATATTATTATAGATTTTATGTGGGCTATGCAGACTGTAGGAGTCAAGTTAGATGTTTTTGGCCTCCCAGGATTACATGGCAGATTACATAAAACTGTAGGATTAATTTTTTCTAAATAATTCCAGAATATGTTTTCCCATAGGGAGATATGCAAAAAAATGGTGCCCATGTTGCAAATAGTTAAAAAACCACAGGGTATTCAATTCAATGAGTTCTTCACTATTGAAGGTGATAGAGATGATGATTACACAAAGAACTGAGACTCAGAGCAATTTGAGACATTTAGGGTCAGGAACACATATAGTAGAGTAATTTTTAAAGAATATTTGTTAAGATGGACTGACTAAGGCTGGTTTTGGTATATCAGGGTTTCCAACTTTACTTTCCTTTCCTTTTCTTGACCATCAGGTCCTCCCTTACTCTTTTTAAATTGTTTTACAAGCATTTTCTTTTAAGCTCCTGAAAATAATTTGCTGTTTCTAAACAATTCTCTACTTTGAAAAACATATTCACATATCAACCAAGTTATAATTATTATTTTTGAGGGCTGCAGGTTAAAGCAAGGTAAGATTAATCTCCTTTGGTTGAAAAAGTGCCAAAATTGCATCATACTGTAGCTAGTAAATAATTTTTGCTGACTAAAAATATTAAATGTAGATTAAAAAGTTAATTGGTAGAAGTATTTTAATTCCTGTTTTTTGGGGGCTGAATTCTGGGATCTTGATTCATAATAATTAAGGTATTTCAACTTCTTGGATTCCTTCATTATCAGGTAATGGGCAGCAGCAACAAAAACAGTCTTAATAGACCCAAATTTATCCAGGAGATGATTTCATGGACAGTGTGAGGAGGGGTAGTAAATCCAAGGAGAGCAAGGGAAAGGTGATCCGTTGCAGGGCTGTAACGTAAGGGTGTTTCCAGGCAGAACATCAGCCCACAGAAGTGTAAGGACAGGACTGGCTGTACAGTCTGAATTCTGAAAAGAATCCAAAATAATTTGGAAAAACTCCATCATCCCACCATCTGTGTAAGCATAGTTTAGGACTAATAGATCCATATATTTCAGTTCAGTACAAATTTAGCTGAACCTTCATGTACGTTTTGCCTATGACCATTTAAATGCAACTGAAACAGGCTAGGATTTTGGTTGGGAACAGCTAAATCAGTGTTCTCATGCTATTAGGGCTTCAGATCCAGAGTGGGAGCAGAATATATGATATTAATATTCTCCAGTGTATATACAGGCTGCTAGCTGGCTAAAGCATACGAGTAGTAGAACAAAGTCAGATTAAACTGCAAAATATATTGACTAGCTGGAGTAGTAAGCATTGCAGAAAACAGTGTGCTGTTTTCCTTCAGAAAGAAGTTTAAGAGGCAAAAGAGCCATACAGTCCATTCCTGCAGACATCCACAAAAAGCAGTGTTGAAATAAAAGAGCAGCAAGCCAAACAGAGGGCAACTTGCTGTGAGACAGGGAAAAGTTGCAAGCACTGCATACACAATATGAGGAACCAGTTACGTATTTTTTCTTAAGAGGAAAAGATTAATGCTCTGTTTTGAATGCATATGAATGGATATGCACAGAAACTTTGTTACAAAGAAACAAATTCAGGGTAAAATGAGTAAAACATGTTACATGACTAGGAGGCATTGCTGAAGGAATCAGGGTTACTCAAAGGTTTAAGTCTCACACTTTGCATTTCAGACACGGGTTTCAGGACATTGTAGTATGGCTAGGAGCTTGCAGGACTGATCCAAAAGTTATACGAGTAAGCAGAAGTCTCCCCAGTTATTTAAATGGGTTTGGTTGAGGCCTCAGGTCTCTTACGCAGTGGGCCATGTCCAGATGCCAGAGCAATTGTAGGATAATATGATATGTGTGTGTGTGTGCTCCTGCGCAGTGGGAAAGCAGCATGTAAAATTAACAGAAGAAGCAGCTGGTGAGCCAAACCACATAGCTGTAGACTCTTCTGGATAATTAATTTTGTATAAAATATAGAGCAATGAAGAAGGAAAAACTAATATCATAGTAGAGTCATAAGCATCTGCCACTTGAACATAATTTTTCTTTCAGGCAGAGTAGTACCACTGCATTAATTCTGGGTTTAAATTATTGGCATGTGCCAAGAGCAAGTACTGCTCCAGTGAACTGCAGTACAGAGACAAGACAAATACAGACCTGAATATAGTCTTTAGCCTAATAAAATGTTAGATAATATACAACAACAACCCTAAGCCATATCTGAAGGGAAAAAAAGCAAATTGAGCCCCCACAAAATTTAAACACACAAACCTTATTTTCTATCATTTTTTCACCTTTTATTTCTATATTGTCCTGTGGTTCAAATTAATGAGTTTTGTTCTACCTAATATTTGGTTACAAAAATGCTAGGTGGACCACAAGGAAATACAAACCTTGTACTTGTTCATAAATCTAATGAAAGGATGACTTAATAATCCTAGCCGTTTCCTGAAAGTTTACTCATTGCCATAGTTTCCCTTAACGTATGGACTACTGAAAAATTACACTCCCAGAGAAGCCAAATAGGTCACCTCTAGCTATTGTGTTTACTAACTTTAATTTGTTCTTCTGGACTTCAGTAGAAAAACAGATTTTTCTCATTTAGAGAACAGAAAAGAAGACAGATACGCTTAGAAGAATTTTTTCTTCTCTTTTCAAGAATGAAAGACTTGCAAGGTAACATTAGCCAAGGAATACTGTTTCTCCTCAAAGATAAACAACTTCGCTCTGTTCATCTTTTGGAATGTATATTGTGGGTAACTTCCTAATCAAAAGTTCTCCTTTTTCCTCTTAAAATTCTTTTTTGAAAATTTCACACTTCTACAGGCTCTCCAAATTATGGATCAGAAAGCACCCAACAATTTTTCTGTTTTTAAAAGCTTCTGTCTGATCTCAATAATAATAAAAAAAAGATGAACAGCTAAAATTCAAAACTAGATTTATGATTGCAGAATCCCTTTTTCATTCTTAACAACACCATCCTTTGCTAAAACACTAAAGCCCCACTGAAGAGAAGATTGTTCTCTATGTGATGTAACAGACAGGATCCTGAAAACCACTGTTTGAAGCATGTGATTATGCAACAAACATAACAAAACATAAGGTGTGTGGTAGAAAGAGAGGGTAGGTTTCACAAAAAGGGGTTTGTCCTCTGCCTTGTTGACTATATCTGATGAATGATATAACATCAACATTTTAGCTGCACATGAAAAAGAAAATATCTCACTTTACTATTGGGCAATTTTGCCTCAGATCTTTGTTGAAATATGTGATTTTGAACTCCACAGGGTAAAGGTTAATTTCATGCTAGTATATATAGAGTAAACTCAATGGATCAGGTGTCTCAGGAATGTTTCAGCTCTAGCTTACTTTTGCAAGTCCACATCAGGTTTCCCAATTAATTATATTTTCTCCTCAGTGGTTTATGTAAAGCCAAACTACTGATCTCTGTTCTCAGCCAGAAAGGATGATAGTACACCGTAGTTTGCAACCACTTATTGCTTCGGAAAAAAGAAAGAAAGGAGACTGGCAAACTTCTTAGCCTGAGAAACTGCCTCTGTAAAGTCAAGATCAAAAACCATGGATGCAGCCATGTGCAGATTCCCATTTTGTGCCACCTCTGTCACTATACTTTTGTATTTCCCATGCCTGCAATCTGAAAACTTCAATGAACAAATGCATAATAAAGAGTAGAATGCTACTGCGTGTCTTAGCATTTAGCCAATGTATGTTGGAATGCTGCCCAAGAAGCCATAAAATTTTAAATCTGTGTAATCTATTTGCTTCTTATTCTTAGTTTGTGCTATTATCAGGAGATCAAACTAAATGGCAAAATCAAACTGTATTTTACAATGTGTTTTTTAATAGCAACTACTTGCCAATGTGTTTGAATAGTGGTTTGGGCTGTTTGTGTACCATTTGCTTCAACTATTCATTTTTCAAATATCTGCTAGGTCCCACACCATTGTTTCTCCTCTACAAATAGTATAGTTGCAATTTTAAAACCAAAGACTAGTGAATAATGAATTTTCACTGAAAATTTTCCAATGAATAAATATGAAAACTGAAATCTGTGAAGTTTTCAAAATTCACAAGGTTTTCCTGAATATGGTAGGCTAAATATCAATAGTTAAACTCTTTTGCTGCTTTGGTTCACGAAGGTCTTCCTGAATCTGTTTCCTTCTAGCAGAGCAGCTATATCAAATGAAAGACAGATGTTTGGTCGTGAAACATGTCTATTAATAAGCCAAAGGACTGAATTGTACCACCTCACATTTTTAAATACTTTGACATTCCACAGATAGAGGTCACCTAAACTAAGGTGTATATAAGTTGCAATTATTTCTGCAAAACCATACTAGGATGAATCACAGGATTATGCTGTTTACTAAGGAACTAAATCCCCAGATATAAGAGAATTAGTAGCCAATATTAATCTAATAGCCTCAAAAAGAGTTATTAGATGCATGCTCTGAGACTAATAGATAGTCTTCCTCATCAATTAATAAAGCTTGAATATTGTGGTCTTAGGGAGCAATCTTTCTATATACATGATAATGGACACAGGATACTACATTTTACAGCAGAACACATGATTTCCCTTTCTTATTGCCTCCCACCTTCCCTACCTTGGGAAATACTTTATTATTCTCTCGCTTTAAATATACTTTTATTTAGTTATCAGTTATAGTATTCGTCATCATAGTTATTCTTGCTTGATTCCACTATCTAGAATCTTGAACCCAGGTTAATTTTTATGAGTAAATAATTTAAGAGCAAAACTATATGAAAAAACATTACATGTGATGAGTACCTGCTCTCCTAGAGATGACTGAACACCTGCCTGCCTAAGGGAAGCGGTGAATTAATTCCTTGTTTGGCTTTGCCTGTATGCAAGGTTTTTCCTTTCCCTATTAAACTGTCTTTATCTCAATCCCTGAGTTTTTAGCTTTTACCCTTCTGATTCTCTCCCTGGTCTCACTGGTTTGGGAGTGAGCTGTGTGGGGATTGGTGGCTGCCAGGAGTTAAACCACAGCAAAGACACATTGCTACATTAGTCATCAAAATGTAAGAAATTGCTGAGATGAACAGGCATATTAATTCAAAAACATCCCACTTTATGCTTATAGGAGGACTACCAGGCACTAGTGCTCTGCAGGTGACTGTTAATGTCTACAAGAATAGAACAGAAATTCTAGCAAGGAGAGGAGCTGGTGTTGACCTCCCTTTCCCAGAGCTACCCCAGTAAAAGTCTATTCATGGATGAGAAAACATAAGTAAGGGAGTAAGACAGACTTCAGTGGAATTTCATACCCTTCCCACAAAGTGATTTTTGCTTTCCTGACTCCATGGAAACATAACAGGCAGTAATACCAAATAGGAAAAAGTAGTAGCCAAAAGGAACAGAACTGTGGAGGAATCAGGACTGTGTTATCAGACAGAAAGGTAATCAATCAGGGGATGATGAGGTGAAAAAATAAATGTCACCTTGGCAACCTGAGATAAAATCATGAAAAATGTAATGTGTTCCCTATGAGCAAGAAAATGACAGTAGGATTAACATTGAATCAAGATGTTTTTATTCAGTGTGGGTAAACAATTTTTCAAGTGATAGAAATATATTAAATAATTTTTTATTCTCTCTCTAGAGTGCCCTAAACATTCTAACCATCACTGACATAACAATATGTTAAACAGGTCAGAGAAATAGGCATGAAAACTGATGTTGATTAAATTTTATTCTGATATCTGGAAAGCACTACCATGGTAGGTTTGTTGCATATTTTATTACTGTTTAATTTGGTTTCCTAATATGATTTTTTACCTGATAGAAGAGGGATGAAAACAAAAGATTTATGATTAATATCTGACAGAAATGTTAGGAAGTGTTTTTCCAATTCAAGATTTGCACTTTCTCCTATTCTTTAAAGTTTTGCCTGTCAGCCTTTCTTGAATTTTGATTTGCCTCACAGAAGTTTGGGAGCTTGATGAGAAATTCACCTTTCCATTTTGTGCACTGAATGTGAGATTCACACACTAGGTTTTGCTTCAGTCTGAAAAACAGCCTAGAAGAAAATACAATTTCAGTGTCTGAATAGTTTAGACTGAGGCAAAGTTTCTTACCGTGTTGAGATGTGGAACACCAGCTTCCTGACAAATCCCAGTTCCACACAATATCCTGGTGATAACCAGGAGGGGAACTCAGTTGTGCCAAGGCCCATGCAGAAATTGTCATCTATAAATTCATAATAAAACTTCATCATTGGCATGAGAGACATTGAAATGTAAATTACATAAATTCCCTAAACTTTAGGCATAGGTTTTTCTTTGTTTATATTCTTTACTGACCTTTGGCCGTATTTTAGCATCACCCTCTAGCACTCATTATGCATTCGCATCTGGACATGTTGCGTATGCACTGCTTTTGGAAAGTTCATGTGCATTTGTGTTAATATTTTATTATTTGAAATTCTCAGCAATTTTAAATCCCATTTTTCGCTATAATTATTCCTCTGCTAGTTTTATAGACAGTTTCCTCTATAGATTACCTCCAGCAGGTTTTCATTTAAGTTGAACAAGAAAGAATAATTTGATGGAATAAAAATAACTGACTAAACAAGGTACTGGCTTGCAGCAAAGAAAATGTTAATAGTTAATATGTATTAAGGTCTTCTTCAAGTAATTAAATAGTGAGACTTTAAAGCCACTTTAAAGTGGCTTTAAAGGGATCAATTTTGATTGTTTATTCTTATTCCCTGACAGGTCATGAATTTTTGTGCATCAATTTCCAAACCTATCCCAAGAACTGCAAAATAAGTTTGAAACTAGGCTGTTAGTGAGCAACTTCCTGGTGATATTTAACTGAAGTTGGAAAACTATGAAAACTGTAGCACAGGCCTCAGGTCAAAAAAACCCCTCCCATCTGCCATTTTTCACTTAAACATTATTTGAAGTTAAAACATATGTTGTAGACTCCAGTTCAGTAAAGTATCTCTATTATGAATGGCATTTGAGACTGTACAGTCATACAGTGATGATTTAACAGTTAATCGTTATATTAAAAGTACCTATTTCATCCTGTTTATCAGACCTGACAAATCATAAATTTTCAATCCCCTAGTAGTGCTCTATACCCAAAGGAAAGCATCTGCATAAGTCTTTCCTTGGGAATAGCATTTGAAATTTGGATGTAACATTTAGTTGAGGCCATAGCTTTCTCTGAGACACAAATTGATTGCCACTGGCAGGGAAAAGCCATGCTTTAAATGGGTAAATATATAATAACATCAGTTGATTGAAAATACTGGTGAATTTGCACTCTTTAAACAGACCAAGTAGATTTTTCTTTTTTTTTCTCTTAAACTAAGAGACAACCCTGGGACTGAAGCCTGCAGCTGTGCACACTGGCTTCTGTGCTAACCCTCCATCCAGGTCCCTAACATTGTATTTATAACCAAGCTTGCTGTTGGGTTGCTTCCAGACCCCAAAGCACACCTCCTCTCTCCAGGAACAGTTTTTCTGTCCCCAAAACACACCAGGGAATAATTTATTGCTCACCTTCCCAGCCCTGCGTTTGGGCCATGACAGCTCCAGGATCTTGTCTGTATTCAGTGATTGCTAGATGACATGGGAAGGGACCATCAGTTCTCACAACCCCACACGAGCTTGGAGAAGAGTCCATTCTGACTCCCGTTGTACATCTTGTCTGAGGACCAATGAGCAAAACAGGAGAGATGAAAGCCCTGTCTTGGACTCAAAGGATGATTTCATTTCATTTGCATTGCACAAGCCAAATTGAGCAAGGAAGCTATGCCAACATTGGAAGAAAGTAGTGCCAGGAATGGTAAAGTGGGATGATGGAAATTAGAAAAATTGTAGCTTTTACACCATCTGACAGTCAAATTCTCTCAACTACAGTTGTATCAGCAACAGTGGGACTAACTTACCTGTTTGGTTCGTCATAAACCTGAGCAGTGACTTCACTTGCTTATTTAAAAACAAATACAGAAAGTCAGACTTAGTATGAGTACACAGTAATGCAAATTCTTCATTATTCGACATACTCACAGCAAGAATCTCATCCAAACAGCAAACTAATGAAGAATTTAACCTGGAGAAGCCAGGAAAAAAGTACATCATGTGTACTTAGCATTTTATTTAACTTTTCATCTATTCATGTCATACAGAAGAAGCCAATTGGTAAAATATTTTTAGTTTTTTTGATATGCCTGGCAAGCAATGCTATTATAAAGAAAAAAATGTCTACTAGTGTCTTAAAAGCTGCTATGTTGACATGTGTGGCTGGATTCACACATATTTTTTATGTCGATTCTTACAAATATTGGTTTCAAATATCTACAAGACTAATCTTAATAATGGGAAAGACTCAACTGTTCTTATAAGGAGTTTCAAATAATACTATCATATGCATCAATTGTATTAAAAAAAAAAAAAAACGAAAAGGAAAACCAAACCAGCATTTATACTATCATCTTACTACTTGCAGAAACAATTGTGGCACATTGGAGGCTAATACCTGAATTTGCTTTCATTAAGTCATTACAAATGATCTATATAACCTTGGAACAGAATTTTCCATTTATCCAGGCAGGTCAGGATGGCCGAGCGGTCTAAGGTCCTGCGTTCAGGTTGCAGTCTCCCCTGGAGGCATGGGTTTGAATCCCACTTCTGACAACTTTTTTATGACACCAAGCTGAGTGGTGCTGTTGACAGACTTGAAGGATGGAATGCCAACCAGTGGTCAGTGGCAGTCTCATGAGGTTTAATAAGAGCACGTGCAAACTGCAGAAGGATAGTAGAAGCTGTATCACCAATTACAATGGCATAGAGATGAAGAGACCTTCTTTAGTTAAGATTATACGGGACAAATGATGAACATTTAATTTTTTCCTCAGCCTGAAAGAAGTAAGATGAATAATGAAAACTTTGTATATATTTCATGCAGTCATGACTTTCTTATAACGTTGTAACAATAAAGATGCAGAAACCTTGGGTATCGCTCAGACCCTGCAGACAAAGAGGAATGTAATCTGGGCAGACTTCTGCAGATTAAATTGCCATGCACTATGGTTATGACTGGAAGGTGCCCTATGGGTTTCTCTTCAGTCTGGCACAAGTGCTCCCTCTCAGTAGGTTCCTGAACGCTATTCCTGCAATAGCACTCAAGGTGAAGGAGTCCATCCTCACCTGCCTTTTAGGTCCATCTCCTGTCCCCGGAGTTGCCAATCACAACCGTGGCACCTAACCCATAGCTCCTGCACATGTAACACACGGTCCATCATCATTTGTCTGCTCTATCCATGCCATGGTACCCCACTACCAAAGTAATAGACACCACCTGATTTATGCGCAATACTATCAACGTGCTTGCAACAAATGTGGGTAGAGCCCTTCACAAATCTTCATTCGTGAAGCCCAGCCATGATGATGATGACTATCCACTAGTATCTCTTAACAAAGGGAAGGATAAAAACCTAGTCCAGACATCTGAGACCAGTGGTCTTGCTCACTGTTCTCCCACTGCATCTTCACCTTACTCCACACAGGAACAATTTTTGGAGCTGAGGTTCAAACATAAATCAAGCTACATTAGAGCAAGCCTTTGCAATACTCCTACTTCCATTACAGATGCTTTCCAGTTTGGTTTCTATGGACTAGAAGTGCATGGTAATCAAGAGACCTTTTCTTCTTACTTGTGCAGAGCTTGGGAGGGCAAAAGGAGGCAGGCAGGAACCTTGGTGTGATGAGAGAGTCTGGGCACTCAGGCTGAGCTATATTGTATTGTCAAACAAAAAACTTCCATCCATATAATGAACCTGATGTCCACTCCCTGAGCTATGCCTGCATCTACCATCACAACCCAAGTAAGAGACCTGTAGCACATACCTTTCATTGATGCAGTCATTTTGTGTGATACCTAACTGATTTAGAAGTACTTAAGGAAGTCTTAAACGTATCTGTCTAAATAGCACCAATAAAAAAACCAGGACTACTTTTCTTTTTTATTCTTTCATGTATTCTCCCTGTGGAAAAAAGGTGTTCAAGAAAGGTGATTCCTGCATATTTATTTGACAATCTTCATGAGTTAAAATGAGCTTACTCCAAGCAATTTGCCTCTACCTGATGTGTTCACCTATTGCTTGTGCTGGTCCCAGTGATGCTTATGTGATATACAGTTAAGATGCAATAGAAGTGCAGAGGTACCCTACCAAAAATTTTTCTGAAGTTAAGGTTTTTTTCTTTTTTCTTTGGTTGTTTTTTTTTTTGTTGTTGTTTGTGGTGGTGTTGGTGGTGGTTTGGTTTGATATTTCTTAAGTAACATTTGTATGGAGTAAAAATTCAAGAAGCCTGGTATCCTCTGTAATTTGGGCTTCAAAGTTCACACTTTAGGGAGATTTGAAGTCAGGAATTTGAGAGCTAAGTTTAATCATATGTTCTTTTATACTTTAGGTTGATCTGTGCTGTCACTTGGGATTTATACATTAATTACCCTCAAAGCCCTGTTTTCTTGAGCAGCTGTATATGAAATGCAAAAATAATCAGTGTTCATATAAAATTATTTCATCAGAACTGGAGAGACTGGAAGTTGTTTTATGAAATATCAGGTATTGTTCTTTTTCTCATCACCTGTTATTTCTTTTAGCATTTTTTTCATTATTTCTCTTACTTCAGGGTAACATGCTCTGCTGCTATTTTTCTTTCACCCTCCTTCTCAAAGGGAAATCATGCAATTTACCTGGTTCTTCTCACCAACCACTCTCTGAAGTATTTCTATTTTTCCTTGTGTACACATTTTTTCCTCTATTTTGCCATTTGCTTTTCTGTAGCTGTATTACCTTCAGCCCAGGCTTTCAACAGGACTGTCTTCCTCTGGCTGAAATATCTGTCAAGGATTAATGTGGAGGAAGAGACCTAAATGAGATTGGGGGTGTTCAAAAACAGTTAGTGCGGATCAGATCAGCACAGTAATCCACTTAGTGCAGAAGGAGGATTAGGCTAAACCACACCTCAGTGTTTTTGCTGAATGTGAGAAGCATAGGCAAGTATGGCTTCTGCTGCCTGATTGAGGAATAAAAGCTGCTATACTGGGATTATGTGCTCAAACTTTTAAAGAGCTCCCTTAATTACCTTGAAACTCTTGAGTAATGGCTTAATTACTGTGTCAGAAAAGCCTTCTGAAGAGAAACCTGATAATAGAGACTTCTATTATCTAGTAGAACAAGAACTGATGATGAGAAGGTTTCCTACTATGCTTTTATCTGATTATTTGGAGTATAGTAGAATTGTCAATAGTGATCCAGAATAAGAAGAAGTATTGGCTGAACATTTCCAGTTGTTATTTGATGCAATATAGACCAGTAACTCCTCTCTTTCTCTGATGATAATGCTAAACAAAGATTATTTTAACCCAAAACAATAAATGTCAGATATTTTTAAAAAGTAAATACAAAAAAATTGCATTTAAGAGCTTTAAAAATGCTGAAGAAATCTCTAAGTAATTTTTGTTGACTTGAAATGGTTTTTAGAAATTTGGAAGATTAAATTGTTTTGAAATTTAAAACAAGTACATTGAACAACACAGTCTGTTCCAGGCTTGTCAATCTGACACTGATCTGAATCACATAAAGAGAATGTTCATCGGATAATAAAAAACTGAAAGAGTAGAACAAATAGCACAAACATCCAGAATGTTTGTTTAATAGATACAAATAAAACTGATGGAATATCCCTAAAACTTTGTAAGGCATTTTGATAGGTACAAAATGATGTCTTGATCAGTAGAACAAGACTGGAGGCATAAAGGCAGAAGGAAATAACATAAACACACTTGCACAACAGAGAACTTGAGCTGCAGATGTATCCTGAAATGAACCTACAGGTGATGACTGATACTCAGCTAGAATAAAAGGACTAATGCAGCCTTCCAGTGTTTAAACAGTGAAGTACATTGTTGGAACTTCTGTATTTCTGCATTTATTACTGTGGTAACTGCTGCTGAAAAACCATTTCAAGAAAGATTTTGATAATGTAGGAAAGCACTGGAGAAGAATATAGGAATAAATAAGGATATAGAAATCATATTTTAGGGAAATATGTAAGTATTTAATTCAGTAGAGAAGTATGCCTTCAATTTAGTTTTCACATCAAAATCTGATGGGATGCTCATATACTTCACCTTAAGAGGAAAGACAATAATGATCGATAGGGGTGAACTAGTTGGAAGCTTTGGTGAATTTTGTATTACCAAGTATTTCCTTTTCAAGGCTAGAAGTTCTCAGCAATGGTGTACTCTTTGATGATTTACTGCCTATAAAAGCTGTGGTCCCAGCCATATTAAGCTAAGAAGAACAAGTCCTCTGAGTGACTTCTGAGATGTAGGAATACTCCTCTTACCACAAATGCAACCTGGTTCAGTTCACGGTAACAGAGGTCTCCAACACAACTTCTGTGTCTTTATTTCTTTCACATGGACTCTAAAAAGAGAGAAGCCTTGTGAAGCCACGCTGGCAGGGATACTTCCTAGTACTCCTGTACACATGCCTGGATTTTCCTAGATAGTCATTACTGCAAATCTGCATACAATTGCTTAGTCTAAAACCTACTGCAGGTAACGAATGAGTCTTCATTTCAGACCTCTGTGAAATCAGATGGCCATGATCACAAGTGGCCAGTGGCCCAGGAGGAAAATGGGTTTTGCCTTGTTGAGAACACGTGTGGAGCTCCAGCATGTAACCAACCATTAGTGCTGGCCCAGCCTGAGCCTCTATCTTACAAAAAACTCCCAGTTGAGAATTCAGTGAACTCTGAGGGACGTGGCTCCTCACAAGTGTTTGCAGGCTGTCTCCCATCTGAAGAGATGGAGGTGGAAGATGATCTACTGAAAATTGCTCTGTTAGAGTCCACAAAGCCTCTGTTCAGTGTTAGTCCTTCCAACGAGCTGAAAAGAGAGGCATGTCCCTTCAGGGAACGGGATGGGGACAGTCCTTCCCTGTTGCCTCAGACACAGAGAGCCATATTCCAGGCATTGTGATTTCTGGGCTTCTGAAGAAACTGCCCCTAAGAGTAACAGTTGTACTGAGCTTTTAGGGGGGGGTGGATGTGCTCTTATCTCTGAAGAACTGAATGAACATCATGATCTGTTTCTGCAGAATCTTTGAATACAATAGCTACATCACAGTTGACTATTACCACTAAGCTAGAAGGGTCACATTCACCTCCCTCTCTGGTACAACATCCCATCTCACTGATTCCACTGCAGTAATGATGGCTCCTCACTTAAAACCAGCTGCTTGACAGAAGACAGTGATCCCCTGCTCAGGGGAAGTTGCCAGCAGTGTCGTGGCCACACAAGTGCTCTTAGAGAGGATGACTCACAGGAGGGCTTTGAATTGTCAAACTAAAGAAAATCTGCTTGTCCCAAATTAACTTTTTTTCCTCCTCTACAGAAAGAAGCTGCTGTCTTTTTTGGCTTCTCCCGTCACTAAATAGGATGATCTTTTTATTTTTTGATATTATTTTTTTTACTTCCCTTAACCAGCAGGTACATGTGAAAGAAGCAGCAACATGAGCTTTAATGCTCCTTGGTGGAACCAGCATCAGTCATCCCCGCTCTGGGACACGATGCGTGGGGAAAGCTTGTTCTGTGATGAGGTTTGTGCAACATCCTTTTCCATTATCATTATCCCAACAATATGGGATTTTATTTTATGGGGGTTTTTTAACCTATATTATCATTGCTAAGTGAGGCATGCATTGCATGCCTGCTGAGCAGATGGTGATGCAGAAGAGTCCAGAATTTCATCCAGGTAGCCTGTTACACTCTCTTCCTGCTCTCTTGTAAGGATGGATAATGTAGGCTAGTGTCTGATGGAAGCCAGACTATTTCTACTCTTCTCCCATCTCAAAGAAAGGTTGGAGAAAGCCTTAGTTCTTTCTTTTATCTTTCCAGAGTTGTAGGCAATTATTCCATGAGTTACAATTATGACTCTGTCTTGTGAAGTGTGTGTTAACCTGAGCAGCGGTTCTCCCTTTGCAGTGGCTGCAATGAATTTAACGAGAAACCCAGTGTTGCTGAGTTATGTAGCAGAGTCCATTCAGATTAGGCAGCTGTTGGTAGTTTGAAAGAGAAAATGCCTGTGCTCACTAAGATCACCCCTTTTGGCCCACACCCCTCTGCCTCTTGAAGGTGCTGATCCGTAGAATAGTCTGGATTCTGTATCTTGTCTGCAGAGTGCAGAGCAGCTTGTACAGCTGGCACTGTGTTGTGTGTAACTTCCTTTGAGGACAGAGAAACAGCAGAACTCAATTGCCAGAGTTGCCTGCCTTATGCCTGTGTATTAATGGAATAAATTCCAAGCTCTTTAACAATTCTAACGGATTTACGCTGATACTTTTCAAGGTTACTGAAGGGTTTCTTCGGGTTTTTTTTCTAGCAAAATCAGATGAATATACTTCTGCATTTTCAGTTTTCTTTGTAAGTCTTAAATTGTATTGTTCTTAATGTAGATGAGTGAAATAAATGAGTGTAAATTTCTACACTCATGCTACCAAACCACATTTGAAAGCATGACGTCAAAGCTCTTGGTGAGATAAAACAGCATCACAATTTGGTATCAGGAATATGTATATCATGTTACGTAAGAAAGTTCAAGAAAAAAAGAAGGGAAGGATAACAGGGTTTGGTGTTTAGTTTTTTTTTCAAATTTCATTTTTAAATTCTTATTCTGTTTTAAAGAGAGGGCTGGGAAAACTTCATCTTGGTAAAAGATAAGCAATGATGTTACTGCAAGTGCCCTGTGTTTTTATACCTAGTCAGGTATATAACCTAATCTTACCTTTGAATTAATGTGCAGCATTTTCTTATTAGTTCTAGCTCCTTTCAAAGGCTTTATGGCCATACCAGCTTTTAGATTCAAAGTGCCAATATGCTAAAGAGTTACAGTCACATCTCCATTGATAGTGCTAAGAAGGATATGTGTGAGCATCTCAAACATGGCCCATGCTTGGACTAATCACATGAATATTGCAGGTACACATTATTCTGCTCAGGGAAACAGAAAATGTAATTGCTAATTGTTCATAAAAGGTTTATTTAACTGGAATTTTCATTTCTTTAAATGACACTTCCAGACAGGGAATGTCTAAGCTCTCATTAAAGTACATTTTATTAATAATTAGTTAGTACGTTTTAATTAATTTGTCAAAGACAATTTCTTTCCCTTCACGCTATTCTTTTTGTATAACAGCTTGTCTACATAAACTTGTTTTTTGAACAGTGGGCTTTAAGAAATAGGTAAAGAATAATAATAATAAAATTTTAATAATAAAAAATTCAAGAGTATAGTCACTAAGGTGCTTTGTTAATGCCACACTGAATGGAGAAAGTCTAGCATAAAGAAATCCATTACCTTTATTTTAGACTCTGTGTGACCTCAAATTAAATACCTGAAACAAGGTCATACTTCTAATAGATATATTTCTGCTGCAATAAGCTCTTTTGCAGTAAACATAAATGACGGAAAATGAGACCTCATTCCAAACCATTTTACACCACAACATAATATGTAAAGGCAAGGAGAGGCAAGGAGATTTATTCCATTGAGAAGTACTGCAAATCAGTTTCAGAGTAAAGTCCAAACTTCCCTGCACAAAAGATCTTCATGCTCTTAATTCATTCCTGTGAATCAACATCCTTAATTTTTATAATGGCAGAAAACAGTCCTGGATTCCTAACATCCATTTTGAAAAACCTGCTTTTCAACTAGAGGCAGATGGATTAATTATGAATCCAGGAATTATTTTTGTTCCTTTTATTTGTGATGCAGGTAATGTCATCTGCTGGGTGGCCAACCAGGTACAGGATACAGCAATGTAATGCATGGGCCAATTGGTCCCAGTTAGAAAAGGGTATAAGGTTGTCAGCTCGCTCAGCCGGTGAACTGGGATGATGAAGAAGTAGGATCAGGCAGGGCTGGAGCAGTGTGGTAAACAACAGCTTGCTCACAGGCAAAAAGCAAAAAGAGATGGAAAGGGATACTCCAAGAGCGGGAGCTCTGACATATGCCTTTGGCTTGAAGGTATTTGGGTTGTATACATCATCTATATAGAGAGCAAAGACCTGGATATCCCATGAGGATTACCAGAGATTTGCCAAGATTGGGATTTCCATGAAAAGCTGCACCTAATGCAGGATAAAGACTCTTTACCCTGAGACAGGAGAGATGGTGATCTTTCCAGGGGATTACTGAGACCAATTCCTAGTTTTTAAGGGACAAAGTTGGTCTGAAAACTGCAGGATTTGGTTAGAATAACAGGGAATGAGATAAACCCTGCGGAAATTGCTTTTAAATTACCATTTAGTGTAATGCAAGATAGGCTTTGTCTCCCCTTTTCTCCTTTCCCACATTTTTTTTGGACACTTGATAATTACTTAAGTGAGGGAATACAAAATACCAATTTGTGTTTTTTAGTCTGCCAACATAATAAATGTTCAGTTTTATTTTTAATCTTTAACAATAGAAAAACAGATGGCATGAGTAATTCTGTAGTGTCCTGTGCACTATCAGTATTCTCAAAACTCTGTGGACACTCATGGTATTAACACAATCTCACAGGGAGCAGAAGGGGAATATGGCAGCTGGGCTAGTATTTTTGTTACAGTGTAGTGGCCATTTGTGCAGGCACAGAAACAGACAGAGGAAGACTCATTGAATTGTGTAGGTGGGAAGAGACCCCTGAGGCCACCTTCTCCATCCTCCTGCTCAAAGTAGGGCCTGTTAGAACTGGTTGTTCAAGGCCACATACAACCAAGTCTTGAGTACCTTCAGGGATGGAGATCTCACAGACCGACTGCATCACCTTCTCTAGTGCTTAGAATCATAGAATCATAGAATCATAGAATCATAGAATCATAGAATCAGCTGGGTTGGAAGGGCCCTCCGAGATCATCAAGTTCAACCCTTGATCCACTACTGCCGTGGTTACTAGGCCATGGCACTAAGTGCCACATCCAGTTTCTTTTTAAAAATATCCAGGGACAGAGAATCCACCACTTCCCTGGGCAGCCCATTCCAATGTCTGATTATCCTCTCTGTAAAGAAATTCTAACATCTAACCTAAACCTCCCCTGGCACAACTTGAGACCATGCCCTCTTGTCTTGGCTACCTTCACAGTGACATTTTTTAATGAGTAGTGGGAATTTTCATTAATATGAATTCCTCCCTCTGTTCCATCCCATCCTATCACTGTACCACTCCAATAAGAGTCTGGCTCCATCGTTTCTATGTAGTTGCAGACAGCAATAATATCTCTCCTTAGCCTTCTCTCCTTTAGGGTGAACAAACACATTTCTCTCAACTTCTTCCTGTATGTCATGTACTTCAGTCATCCCCCACACATCTTAGTGGACCTCCATGACACCTCAGGCATCCTCCAAAGCTGAAATTTTCAGTGTTCACTTTGCTTCATAGAACATGTTTTTCCCTTGCCCAGCTGATCCAGCCCCTGGTCACATCCACACAGTCAGACAGCAACAAGGACTGAACCCTGATAAAGAGGACCCGCATGTTTTTCTCAGAATTTACTCTCACAGACATTTTGGGTCACCTTTTGGGAGCCTGTGACACCTAGAGGCCTGATGCTTCGTCAGGTCCAGAAGGAAAATGTGAGAGACATAGCACAGATAGGAAAAATTTGCTTGATTTAAATCTATCCTGCTTCTCAGGAAGTGTTTATACAGTCTTCTGTAACTCATTTGTCTTGGTTTTTGGTGATTTTTTGGGAGGTTTTGGGTTTTTTTGGGTTTTTTTCTGTTTTTCAACCTCTTTCTAGATCTGATTATTTCTATTACTCTTCAATGGTTTGTTTTTGTTTAAAGTTGAATAAGGCTCAAAAGTCTAAAGATAGCAGTTGGCTCTTTTTTGACATGAACAAAACAGTGACAATTCTTGACATGTCGTGACTCAATCTGCAAGTCAGTTCAGCTGCTGTGGTTAGATATAGCTCCTTATTGCATGGAAATAAGCCAATGCTCTGTGTTTTTGCAGAAGACAACATTAGTTCAATCTAATGGAAGATCATCTAACGCATTTAAAAGTGTTAGCTGTCTTTCTCGTGCAACTTGAATGCAGGGGCCTGTGGGCTTACAAATACAAAGAGTCATTTTCGTAATAGCCTACATGAACTGGAATTACAGCCTGACCAAGGATTATTTCTTTCTATGCACAACTCATTTAATAATTGTTTTCCATATAAATGTGATGTGAACTTAGCTTTAATCAACCACAGGCTGTATTTCTTGCTCCTTCTTTTAGAAAGTGCAAAACATGTTGTTCTAAGTTTGTAAATTTAAATATAAATTATTAACTTAATTTAAGAGGAAACAGGACTTATACCTTGGGTCTTGTTTTTGTTTTCTTCCCTGTCACAGAGCAACTATAATTTGTTTTTGATATAAGTGTTGTCTTGTGTATCAGTAAT
This sequence comes from Corapipo altera, assembly GCF_003945725.1. Taxonomy (NCBI): domain Eukaryota; kingdom Metazoa; phylum Chordata; class Aves; order Passeriformes; family Pipridae; genus Corapipo; species Corapipo altera. Next base: position 10,624,281 of record NW_020884879.1, on the reverse strand, counting down.
CTTAAATGGTCAGGCTCGCTGGGGTTTTGTTCAAAATATTTAAGGGTAGAAGTACATATGCAGCATATTTCCTACTCCAATGATTTCCTTTTAAAAAATCACATTGCCTGTAAAGCCACATCAATTTTCATTCAAAATTCACTTTAGTAAAGGTATGTAGTTTGAATTCTTTTAACTCATGAGTACAATTCATCCTTGTACTCTTACGCGATATTTCTGTGTCTCATTTCCTGTGTTTTTATTCCATAATAGCTTTTGTTTTCTCTCTTGCTTCCCCCTAGCAATTTATTTCATTTAGCCTTAAGTGCATCCAAATATCTGATCACAAAACTCAAAGAGCAGCTCTGACAATTAGAGGGAAACAACTTTGATGTGCCTGATTACAGATGAAACAAAAAAAATTTAGGTACTTGCAAGAAAGAGTGTAAAGCAGAAAGTCAAACGGCCAAGAAAACAATCTTTTGGTTGTGAACTCATGACAAATTTAAAGGCTTGAAGAATTCACATCTTATGAAGGCAATATGAAATAAAATAAATAAATATAATTAAATGGAGCAAGATTTATAGGCAAGAGAAAATATTGAAAGTAATTGGGTTTTAATTCAGGAGAGTTCTTCCTAAAGGATGTTTACATAGGGCTGATGTATAATACTAAATAGTAAAATTGTCAGTGGCAATGAACATCTGGTAATCCATGCTTCAGTATATGTCAAAACAAATTAGCTGGAAGGTAGGATTTGGAAAGCAAAATATTAGATTGTTAACAAAATTAAGCAACAAATCAATGGGTAATGATGAAAATATTTAATTTCATTTTTTTTCTTTTCTATGTAATACTTTGATAATGTTTCAAAGTAAGTAAATTAAAAGTATACATAGTCTTGCAACAATTTCTTGTCATGTACTACATGCAGGGCCTAATCCCGAAGCCGTTTGAGCCTATGACTCTATGGATTTTAATGATAATAGAACTCCTAAATTCCTTTGAGCAGGCGTTCCTAGTCTGGGCCACATGTTACCAGTAGGGTGGGAAGCTTGTTCTGTTTCCTAATCCTTCTAACACAGGTAATATCACGTTAATAAAACACAAGAATTGCTGTCCCAGTGCCCTTGTCAAGTCTGAGTTCTGTATATCAGCTTTTCACTGAAGCTAATATAAGGTAAATTCCAGAAATGACACCAAGGTTAAAAGTTTAGATGTGAAATAATATATAAATTGATAGAGAAAGTGGGGACTATTTAATTCAGAGAAGGAAGGGCAGCAGGACAGAAAGGTCCTCCAGAGTCATGTTTACAAAGGCAGGATACTTCATGACCACAGATTTTTTACCTACTCCTAGCACAACACATCAAAACTCACTGGAAAAGCACATTGTATTTAGTGCATTGACACATCTTGACAGGAGTTAGAAATATTATTCTTCTTCATTTGTAACAGTAAATAAATTGTCCACATGTTCATTTAATGCCAAGCAGAATTCATCTGATCTTGAAAATTAAACGGTTCTGGACACAGTTTTTGGCCGTGAGATTTCCCAGATGCCATAAGCGCAGGCCATGTACTGTGGCTGAATGCTTGGCAAATGCAGAGCCGCAGAAATCACATGGGTAGAAAGGCTCCTTTTGGCCCAGTCGCAGCTGCTGATTTGACAGATGGAAATACTTTGTTTTTAGAGGGACCCTGTGACATATTCCTTTCTGACAACTGCCAGAGGCAGAACGGAGTGATCTGACCCAGGCTGTCAACTTCCAGTCCTTTATTGACACTACTGGGTGAAAAATGGGATGTGAGCAAAGTACAGGTATGCTGGAAGGGGAGATTCAAGGCAGACCTATTAGTGGTATTATTTGAATTTCTGACTTTTCATATCATATTAGGTATTTAAAAATTGTAATTTTTATAGAATGCTTAAGAATATATTTTTCTTATTGGACACCCCAAATCTTCAGTTCCCAATCTGGCAATTTTTTATGTACTTTGTGATCACAGTGAGGATTCACAGCTTTTGGGTAGAGACTACCATGTTCACATTGGTATAAACTGGGAATCATTTGTTTGATGTCAGCAGAATGACAGCAAGGCAACACAAGTGACTGGACCAAGGTCCTCTGTCTGTAAGGACTTTGTGAGTTGTTGATGGCAACCAAATACGACATACCCAGATTCCCAGAAGTATTGTTATGAACAACTGTCAAATTAGTTAAAAGCAGAATCTAGAAGCTGACATTAACTAGTTGTCTCCATCCATGTTTTGTTGCACAGGGGATAAATATTTTAATGAAAGAAAAGTACCTTTAAAAATGTGAATCCTTTTCTGCAGTCGAAGAAAATTCATATTGCCCATCATAATGAAGAACAGTGCAAATTCAAGTCACTTCAGGTTTATGTGCTCTGGTTTTTATGGCTTTTATAGTATTTCTTGCAAGTGTTTCACAAACAATATTTGTTTTGCAGTGGTACATAGACAAATCCTACAGAATTGTCTGTGACTCTCCCTTCCACCCCCTCCTCCACCATCTCCACTCACCCTACTGCTGGCTGCTGCAGTAGTAATAGCCAGTAGCAGTTTGTTCACCCATATGAGCAAACTTTGTGATATTACTCAAGGGATTTGTTTAAGGCTGCAAAAGATTATTCCAAGAGCACCCGGGGGGGTAACAGGAGGAAAGCAGCTGACTCCACTCTGGAGCTGATAAAGAGTGCTCATCTACCTTCTGATACTGGCTGAAATGATGGTGGAAACTTTTGTCTATAAAGAGAAGATGGATTATCCTAAATTTCATGTACCATTTTCATCTCAATGATTTGTGTAAAAGCCTTATTCAAGTGTTTCCTCCAGACAAAAAAACTGAAATGAACTTGTCCAAGTTATCAAGACAAAGGTTAGAAATGCAGTTATCTGTGCTATTTCTCCCGTTTCCTATCCACCAGACTGCATCATTTCATGTCTCTCATGAAATTTTACAGAATAAAAATGCCAGTGAATCCTTCATGCAAGGCTAAAAGTCCCCCGAATGTCTTCCAACAGCAAAAGGGCGGCAACATGCCACCTCACTTCCAGGCAGGGGGTTTTGGAGATCTGTATCTTCATACTAGTCCATTAGGAATAGATTCACAGCATTAGGAATAGTCCGTAAAAACAGACACCTTTGTTTTTCAGACTGTTCTGAAACTTCCAAGTGATTAGGAGAGGAGCAGTAACTAAGGGACATGGAGCTGGGCTGAGAAGGTGGGAATCCAGCAGACTGTGCAGAGGTCTCAGTAGAGAAACAATACAAGCAACTGTGCCTGAGGCTCTTCTTGCATTTTTAAGGGCACATTACACTAATGTTATTATAATGGTCTGAAAGTAAACCAAGCAGCTGCAAAACATTTAAGCAAGATAGTAAGGGGAAGACATCTGTCCTAATATTTTAAAGCTCTTATTAATTATCACCGATCAATTTTAGGAGTAAATAGACATAATTTTGACACCTCAGTGCCTGCTCTAACTTTTGTGTGTGTGTGCATGTGTGTATAGAATAGATTATTTCAGTTTAAAGAGACCTACAGCGATCACCTAGTCCAGCTGTCTGACTACTTCAGGGCTGGCCAAAAGTTCAAGCACATTATTAAGGGCATTGTCCTAAAGCCTCCTACACGTTGACAGGTTTGAGGCATTGGCAACCTCTATAGGAAACTTGTTCCAGTGTTTGACCACTCTCTTACTTCCTAATGTCCAGACTAAACTTTCCCAGTGGACCTTTGAACCATTGCCACGTGTATATTTCTGTTCATGAAAAAGGAGTGACACAGGTTCATCCTTCTTCCTTCTTTTTTTCCCATGTTTTCTTTAGTTTGCTATGTTATCTCCTGCTCCCTTTAGCAAAGTATTTTCTATATTATGTACTTGAAAAAACATGGCAGTCTTATTAATTGGCATAATTTTTTTTGCTGGTTTTCTATTACCTTTCAAATCATTCCTAAAACTTTAAATACTTTTTTGACTGCTAGTGACCAGTGACAACACTGTGATAGAAAAATCTTTCAGGTTGCATTCTCAGTAACAACAGTCAGCTCAGAACACATCACTGTATTAGTGAAGTTGAAATTTTGTTTGCCATGCTTGCCACTTTATTATTTAGCCACAGTGAATTTTATTTTACCTACCCAGGTGTTCATTGTTATAAAATACACCTGTAATTCCACAGTCTGCCCCAGTCTACCCTGATTGACTTATCATCACAAACTTTGCAAACTCACTATTCATCCCTTTTCCAGATAGTTAAAGAAAATAGTGAAGGGTAAATAAATGTATTGGCAGTGTAAAGAAGAGTGAAGGTCAATTTGCACATAAGGCTGTCCCTGTCCCTATCCTATCCAAATGACCGGATGAGTGCTTCAGGAAAAAAAGGGGGAAAATCATCATGCAGAGACAGGCAACAAGAACTGTTATGTGTTATGATGGAAAAAAAAGGCCTTCAACAATCCTCAGATGGACACATGGCCATTTTAAAAGAGTTCTACCCAAATACCTAAAAGTAGATCGATTTTTCATATCTAAAATGAAGATGGAGAGGGTAGAAGGGAGGGTATCAGTATGAATAGTACGGTTTTCTGACTAAATCTCACAGTAGTGTGTATGGCTAAATACAACAGTAAGTAGCATGCTGGGAATCAAGTGAATCTGGAAGACCTAGTACGGGAGTTTTAACCTAGATTGAGAACTGGGGGAGAATTCTGTGAAACTGACCTCAAATGTTTGTCCTAGAGCAGCAGACAGACAAATTCAATACTATAAAGCTGTCAGCACTGTTCTAGGGTGAATCCATGTCCCACTTTCTACCATTGTATTCCATGAGAATTTTGTTTGTCATAGGTTGCACAACAAACATCCAACAATACCCATAACCACTACCCATAACCAAACCTACTTCATAAGCCTTGGAAGTCCTGCAATTCCTGGAAGCTCCAGATTCCCTGCAAGCATACCAGGACTGATTCAGGGAAGAACCGCTGAACATCAAGCGTGTGGAAAGTCTAAGCTGTACATTCCCAGTAAGTGGGACCCCACAGTATATGTGCAAAAGCAACTCACGGCTGCTCCCCTGGGACAGAGGTGAGCATGCCTGGGGCTGTGCATTTCAGTGAAGTCTAGATTAAAGAAAACAGCTATTATAAATCAGCCTTGTTAATGCTAGTGCTGTGGAACAGAATGCATGTAAAATCATGTACACAAGAGACACAAAAAAACCTTACACCAAAAAAATCTCACTGAAACAAGAGCCAGATTCCTTATATGAGATCTTCACAATTCACGCACAAACAACAGTTCCTTTGTTTCCCTTTGTTTTACTGACTTTTGCTGGAATGTGCCAGAGTGTTTTAAAATTGCTTTCTTTTGTCAATACAGGATAATATCATGCCATTACACAGAGTTATCTTGCACTATTTACCAGTGGTGGTGAATTTAAAATGTTGAGTTTAAGGTCAGTGACAAAATTGACATTACTTGATGTGAGATTTAAAAGCAAATTAATTGGAGAAATAGGTGTAATTACTGACAAAATGCATAGATCATTTAAATTGTCTCAGTAAGTCACTTCATTAGGTTTTAAAAGAAAGAGAAAAGAAGTCAGAGGCAAAATGAGGTTGCAGCATTAATGAAGCCAAATGCAGCTGGACTTATAAACAGAGCTGCCAAAAGCACTGGAGGCCCCTCTTTTAATTGCATGAATATCCAAACAGTCATGTTTGGCATAAAGTATTCAAGGAGTATCCTCAAAAGTCCACTTTCAGAGAACAGGCAGAAATTATAACTCTGGGCTTTATTCACAAAAAATTAGTCATAGGGGTGTTGCATAATTTTGCTTCAGACCAAGACTGAGCAAATGGGGAGAGAAGCTCATGCATTGACTTTTGGACGAAGTTTGCACACATGAAGGGGCAATTTGCTAAGTTATAGAGGAGTCAAGAAGGCAAAATCTTAAATAAAGGGATTGGAATAGCTTCAGCAATTTCTTTTGCTGGTCTGAGAGGCACATTTGACATGTAAATAACATCTTTGACAGGGTCAAGCAAATTTTACCCACACAAACTCAAACCAGAACAAGAAAAGGTCAACTTTACCCACTGAATACAACAGCAAAGTGGTCAGTTTGGCCCAGTTAATGAAGTAAAGGTACAGTGAAAGCTTTCATTTGGAGAATATAAGGATAGATCAAGTTTCAAATGTATGTAGTGCTAGATGTCTGCATCTTGAGCTTTCAAAAAAATATTAATAATGATAAAATTCTATTTAGTGAAACTGATTTTTGACCAAAAAAATTTAAAATTTCTTCTTTTGCTGGAAGATGTATGAGAAACTGATGAAAAAGCTGCAAGATGGAATAAAGGGGAAAATAGCATGGGAAGGATGAGAGCAGTTCTGTTTGTGGAGCCTTGGAAGGAAACTTGGGAAAGAATGTCCTTGGGAGTCGGTCAGACCCAAATTATCCTGTCTGTACAGACGAAGGATCATAAAATGGTTTGACTTGAAAAGAACCTTCAAAAACCTAGCTCCAACCCCCTTCCATAGACAGGGAACACCTTCCACTAGACCTTCCACTAGACCAGGTGGCTCAAAGCCCCATCCAATCTGGCTTTGGGATAGGACATTGAACTTCCAGAGATGGAGCATCCACAGCTTCTCCTGTTCCAGTGTCTCATGACCCTCACAGCAAAGAATTTCTTTTTAATATCCAATCTGGACCGACACTCTGTCAGTTTAACTCCTTGTCCTATCACTACATGCTCTTGTGAAAATTCCCTCTCCAGCTCTCTTTTAGGCTCCCTTTAGGTACTGGAAGGTTTCTCTAAGGTGTCCCTTAGAGCCTTCCCCTCTCCAGACTGAACAACCCCTACTCTCTCAGCCTATCTTTACAGGAAAGCAGGGAAAGGGACAGTGGGAATTATAAAATCATAGCTGTTGGGAAGAGCTGACAGGTGATAAAACCCACTTAAAGCAGGCTAAACAAACAGTAGCTGGGGTAGCAGATACTGTTTATTTGTAATAGAACAACATACTTCCATATGATTCAGGGCCCTCAATATGCATTGGCATCTAAACCAAGGCTGTAACACTTTCAGGTATCCTCTTCTACATTTTGTTGAATTCACTAGACTGAAGCTGTGGTCTTGAAACTCTTCAGACCGGGGACAGCATTTGTCAGTGAACACATTTCGGAAAATACAATCCAGACTGCGGCCTTTGAAGGACTGCTCATATTAAAATAATGACGCAAGAAGAGTAAACAAATCTATTATCAGTCCCGCCTTACTTTTACAAGAAGTTTTTAAAATTCCATTTCTATTCTTTTTGGGTACTTCTAACAAAACATTCTAATGAAATGGTAAGGTGTGAAAAAGTGAATTATGCCTTCTTGCTTCATGCAAGCTTTGGAAATTTTTCCCTTGTATTAACAATTCTAATTTGTTTCATTGTGTCATTGATCTCAGACTGCAGAAGAAAGTTCAGGCTGGCTAATTTTGACCCTAATTATCACAGGTATACTAATATTTGGAACTGAAATTGCAAAATTAATTGTCAAGTTCTAAATTCCTGGAAACTACTTTCCTTCACCCTCAAATACACTACTCCCCTCTTCAGCTTGTCAGAATACAATAGCACTTAATGTTGGCTGGCTTGAGATCTCGTATAATCATAACAATCCTTTCTGTTAGCTGGTTTAGTGAGTGTTTATGTTAGATGTAATCTTTCTCTGAGACAAGAAGATGTACTAGCAAAATGCTGTTGTGCCAGCCAAAAAACTTAGGAATCTGTAATGCAGTACATGTTCTTTGGTAGGCTGATAAGATAGGGGAAAGCTTCCATTCTGATAAAGACTAAAAATTATTGGGTTTTTTGAAAATCCTGTTTCATTTTCTAAAATGCAATGATGCATTGAATAAAAAGGGAAGCATCATTTGTTGTACCAACAAAACAACGGTTAACTTTTGTTATAGCTACTGTTGGCCAATTGTATTAGAGTATCAGAAGCTCATGGAGTGGAAAAGTTTAGTGAAAAATGTCAGAAATATCTCCTAGGTCATAGGTCTTAAGAATGATCAGCATTTTCTTATCACATTCATATACACAATATTCCAAAGAGATAATATTAACAGCATCTGTGAGGAAAGAAGATGCCAGATGTTGTGTGGTAATTGGGATTTTTCATAACTGTACATCTAACCAACTGTGTAATTCTGAATACCAGCTAGGAAAAATGACCTTCTCTGCTTCTTCTGGGTGAATGGGCAAATTTGTCATATTATTTGTAGAATTACAACACCCATGTTACAGAGGAGCCCTCAAGGTAAACTAATTCTGCTTAGCTCACATTTAGTGATGATCAATAACCTCTCATTTTACACTTCCAATGTTACGACACTTGAACCATCCCTTTAGGAATGTGTAATAACAAGCCATGGAAATTACTACATTTCAAACACTTTGACTGGGTTTCTAAGCATCCACACTCCAATAAGCAATGCTGTTGAGACTTGCCTTCTCTCTGTAATTCATGTGATAAGCCCCAGTCTCAGCTGTGCAATTGAGCAATTTTATCATGTGGACAAATAGATTGGTTTTTTAGAAGAATTCTTTTAAGACACATAAAATCAGAACTAAACAGAGGGTTTGCTGAAGTGGAAATCATTTTTGTTTTTCATTAAATCCATGCTGTAAATCTTTGGAGAATTTTCACTTGCATGGGAGTTAGTATTTGTATGTCAGAAGCAATGCATTTAAAAAGACATCAAACATAACCCTGGCTGGTGCTACTATGACTTGTATAAAAAGGTTATATGACTTCTTCAGGTCTAAATATGAGGTAAATTGAGGTAAATTGCTTTCTGTTTTTATTTCTGTACATTTTGTCTATAAAATATTTTCCCATGTGAGATGAAAGTTTCTAGACATTGTAGAAGGAAACCAAGGGGGTTTGATGCTGTGAAATACATTGCTGCAGCAGAGAAAATGTTACACTAAAATCATCTAATGCAATTTGGTCTCAAATTTCCTCCTACAAATTAAAAATTGTTTTGAAATAGGTTATGGTTATGTATTACACAATGAGTATACTTATACTGTTAAATAACTTAGCCCCATGAATAATTCCAAGATCTCACCCCCTGATTATCTACACCTCATATGATTTTAGCCATAATGGGCCAAACTAGCTGCCTTTGAGATAATTCATCCCAGGACTGCTGCATATTGAAAACTTGTTCTTTCCTGGGAGTGAGAGAGAGTGCAGTGTTCTTTCTGAATTGCAATAAGAAAGACCCAACAAACAGCTTAATAAGATAACTGCTTCAATGAGACAGGATAAGAAAAGGCATATAGACAGTAAGTAAATCTTACCTGCCCTCAGATGCCAGGCATTCTCAATCCACGTAACCTTGAGTGGAACCAAGATAGATTTTCTCACAGTACACTGCACAGAGCAAATCCTGTCCATGGAGAGAAGCTCTCCCTTTTGCTCATTCCAGCTGATGAGCACAGATAAATTACAGACTACATTAATAACATATGGGCTTCTCAGTTGCTAAGTATGAGGCCCAGTGGAGCAGGCATGGTCTGCTCAAGATTCTGCTAATTCCTCAAAAACGTCTTCCACAAGTCCAGGCCAGGCTGGGTTCCCTCAAGTTCTCACAGTCCTCCAACGGGCTTGCAGGAGAGCCATTGCTCTCCTGCATCCTCAAAGCCCAGACCCTGAAACACTGCCTAGATATAATGCTATAAGAGCACCTACTACTCCATCATGCTGTGATACAGCCCTCTCTTGGCTTCAGGTTATGCCTGTCGAACAAAACACATACATGCAAAATAATTATCTCATCTGGAGCTGTAGAGGCAGTTCTCAGCCCCCTCATGGACCCATACCAAGTGACTAGTGCTCTCGAGGAGAAGTTACACTGCTTGTTTGGGGTTGAATGACTTCTTAGCACTTGTCACCAGGCAAAGCTTCCTGGACGGTGCAGAGATAAGGACATCATGAACTCTTTTCTATTATTACTTTATTTGAGGTGATAAAAATGTAGTTGGTAACAGCTGTGTAATCAGCTCTGTGTCTTTAGACATTCAGTTACTACTGCAAAACTTTAGTCCAGTAAACAGAAGTACCTTCTGCTTATAAGCAGTGGGAAAACTTTCAAAAAATACTAAAATATCAAGAACTTTTCGGAAATAAGAAACCTTTCAATTTATATGTTAACTTTCTTGTATACCCTAGAGCCAAACCCTTAATTCACAGAATCATCATATAGCAGAGTAAATATTCTGAGTTGGAAGGGACTCACAAGGATCATTAAGTCCAACTCCTAGCCTTGCATAGGATCACACCAAGTACCCGAAAGTGTTGTCCAAACACTTCTTGGACTCTGTCAGGCTCAGTGTGACCACTTCCCTGGGGAGCCTGTATTCTGCATCATAGTTTGCTCAAGTTAGTCATGGAAGATATGATTAAATTCTTTGTGGTTTATAATGGACAAACTACTAACTGTTAGAAAATTAACAGTTAACAATGCCAAAAATAGTCAGAGAGACCCCTGGTCTCTGGATAGATAAGACAGATGCCTTAAGTCTAGATAGAAGTAGGATTTCAGACGCACTCCTGTTTTCCGTGTCTTTATCTTGATTACCTTTTAATATTTCTTTAACCACTTTCCTCAGACACCTAGCTCTTCTCATTTAGCAGATAGACTGCCAAACTGGGTTTTGAATTCAGTCTCAGTACACTACTGACACTGAATTTTATTTGCAACACCTAACCTGTACACCCAAAGTCTTCTGCTGGAACTAGTAAGAAAACAGCACAAAGTCAGTCACATCTGTGACATTTCACTGCAGTCAGTTGAATCATCTCTCCTTCTTTTCCAAAGCGCATTATAGATGCCTGTATGACATTTTATTTTCCATTCCTCTCTCAAATTAGCAAAGGACTGTCAGTGTTTGTCAAAGGAGCAAGCTCACACAGGTTCTTTCCTGACCCTACAAGAAATGTGTATAGCTTCAATCTTAAGTGATATCTGGTTTTGGTAAGAAATGTCTCCTACAATCTAATGCATCTATCATGGTTTTCTTTTTCGATGTAATCCTTTGAGCGATATGAGGGTCATAGGTCTCTTTTGCTTTGTAAACACTAAATAATAATAAGGTTTGGGGTGTTTTTTCCTCAGAATGTCTTTTATATATATGCCTATCAAGCCTACTAAAATATCTGACTCACAAATTCTTTTCCATGGCAGAGGTATCTATTAGTCAGACGAAATATAAAAGACTTCTCCCTTGTTTAAAGATCTCACATTAAGTGACGAATATGTTGGAGTAACTAAAATGACACCATCTTGTGACAAGAGCATTTAAAGTTGAATAGCCTTTTAAAAAGGTGGAACCCATTTTTTAAAGTGTCTTTCACAAGAAGAGCAAAGTAGGTCACTGGCCTCAATTGGACCAGCCAAAAGGCTGAAGGGAAAAGAGAAATATCTTTCCAACTTGCTTCAGATGCAAGAAGGACTGGCTAAATTAACAGACATGTTCTTTTGGTGAGGGGCTGGAAAGCATCACAGCACTTCAAGAGCTCTTTGTTCAAATTCCATCTCAAGTTAGAGGATGAAATGAGATAATTTCCCTTCTAAATTGTTCTCTCTAGACATTGCTTCATTTTTTTTTCTGAACTGTATTTTTTTTCTTTAAAAATGGGTAAGATTGCACCAAATGGCCAGTACTTTCAAGAGTACTGGGAAGAAAACCCTAGGAGAGGTTTTTCACCTTTCAGCCTCTATTATCAAACCACAGACTGTCAGTACTGTCACCTACCTTTTTGTTAAGGAGAAGAACAAAACACAAACCCAAACAACTATGCATGTTAGACAAATAGCACTTCTTTCATCCTTGATTACAGCTAAAGGAAAGCTATTTTTATTCAAACAGTCCATTTTCACAATCTTTCACTCTTCATCTCCAACCACCTACCTGTGATTCAAACAGTTGTTGTGGCAGACCCTTGTCAAAGATCTGACAGCACATTATTGAAACTCCATAATGCAAGTGAGAAAATGGTGAAAATTTCCACAATGTGTTGCATCCAACCATCACAACAGTTAAGTTAGAATAAAATAAAATTTTAAGGAATTAAAAAGCACTGAAAACAGAATTAAGTCATGTTCTCTTATGTAAATTAGGACTCCCAATTGTGTTTTAACATTAGACAGCATGATTCACCCCTTAGAAGCACCTCGTATTTTTAAACCCATTGGGCAAAACTGAATTATTTGTGTATCATCCAAAGTATGCCATTTTCTTCAACATGGTCCTGTACAAGATAAATGCTAGGAAATCTTTTTTTCCCAAATAGATGTTTCCAGAATTCTCTGAGCTTAATGGCTCTTTCTTCTGTAACAGCCATCATAGACCTTTCAAGAAACTTATCTTTGGCCACAGGCCACTTATCTTTGGCCACTAGCCTTTTCCCTAGTTTTTTTTCCCCATCTTGTCACTTACTTTCCTTTTCTTTTATTTATTCTTCTCTTTCATACGTTTGTCCTTCCATATGTGTCTTTTGGAATTTAAAGAAGTTTAATCTAATTAATGGTTACTCATTCTCAAGATAACGATTGGACTTCATTATCAACATCTCTTAAGGCAATTCTAACATGACTTAATGTATATCACAGTGATATTCTTTCCAAAGCTATGGTGAGTGAACAGCTTTACATAACAGATCTTCCACGTATTTATTCAGCTAACTTCACTAAAATCATAGCAATCAAACAGTAAAAATAAATAATAAATAGAATTACATCTCCCTTGTCTTGCACCCTCTAAGCGATGTCAGTAACACACTTCAAATATATACCTGAGGAAAACAGCAAAACATCACAAACTGAAGAAGGTACAGATAGGATGGAATTTAATCTCTGAAATTTCTGAAATTGTTATAGAAACTCACATACTGCATTAACAGCCATATATATTCTGAAATTATGTGTTTCAATCTTGATTCTGAGGCTGATGGCTTTTCACTCATTATTTATTTTACCAGGTTTTGCTATCCTTAAGCTTTCCACCAACTGTCAAGGTTGCAGTGTCACAACACCTGGGGGGTGCCTGGGTAAGAGCACAATCCTGCAGTGCTGTTGGCTCCTCTGTATTTCACAAGAGGTCAGGGCAGTGGCAGGGAACAGTATTTTTCCTCTGAGATGTAAAATGGCCCTAGAACTAGCACATAATGGAAGTTTAGTGACCAAAACTTACAAAAGAATCCATCCTGGTGATGAGTTTACTGATACCGATCACCACAATGAACTAGGGTTTCTAAGTCACAGTCACTAAATCAGTTATACTCTAGTTACTGAACAGCTAGCTTTGCTGAAGAGTAAGTAATGCAATCACTTCCACTGGTCACTTCCACTGGATATTTTTAAGACTCTCAAATGAAAACATTTATTCAAACAACTGCAAAATAACCCAGTCTGAATTTACCTGTGACGTATTTCATCCCGAGAGTAGGTTTTCGAAGAGCAGATTTAAAAGATCTTCTGCATGTTGATCTGAATATTTCAATTACATCTTTGTATTCTAATTAAAATCAGGATTTCATTCCATGAAACTTAACCAAAAACGTAATAATAAAATATGTGCCAGTCGTCTAATGAATCTGAAAGCATAAAAGTCATGGCTCCATAATTGATATACGAGCACAAAGGCATTTCTAGGACAGGTGGTTCTTGAAACAAATTGAGTTCAATTCAGTTTTTAACATTAATAAGTAAAATTTGAATTTATAATAAAATTTTTAGATAATAATTAGGAATCCTTTATACTTTCAGAAATTTATGAGTTTGGGAACCCATTCCAGTCCTGCTCAATTTTCCTTTCTGTATGAGTAAGTTTATGGAATCAGAAGTCTTCAATCAGCTTCAGAGATTAAATTCTTTCACAATGCATCTTCGTACTTAGTCCTTCACAGTTTTAAAACCTGATTTTTAAAAACTGACTATATAAATTCTGCAGTTATCATAAGAACTGTTCCAGAACACTTATTACAGTACAACAAGGGCTCTATCAAAGAGCTTATGCTTACACCATCACTGTCTCAAATGCGAGGAGTGAGGTGGGGAATGAATGTTCTGTCCTTTGAAATGAGTCAAGGCAGCTTCCAGGTGGCTCAGTAAAGCACAGCCACATAACATAACAGTGACTGCTCAAAAATCCACCCATATTTCTTCTTCTTAGTAGTCATGCTCTGCTAATGAGTTTTGAACAGCAAAGTAAAATATTATTATTACATTATTTAAACAGCAAATATCTAGTCCCAGTATGCATTTCAGCCTCTGAGTCACATCCTTTGTGATATTTTCAAATCATAAGAAAAAATTAGTTCTCAAGTCACTTAATTTTATAGCACAGTGTTCTGCACCTGGCTATTTGCTTGGAGGAAAAGAGGTTTCACTTCAGGAATTTTCTAAAGACTCCTATCCTTGTGGAAGCCAATGTTGAAATCCGGGTCTTTTCTGAATCAGAGCTGCAGTAATCAGTGAAAACGTTCCCAATGCAAGAAGGGACCACAGAAATAGCTTCAACTGTTGGACTCTAAGAACATGGTAGGGACACTCCAGTCTCACCACAAGCACATCCAACCATAAGGGAGCCGTCTGGAATGTGCACCAAGTCCAGGAACAGATAAATGAAGAATAAATTGAAGTAAAAATATTCTGTATTTACTCACTGAAGGAAAAATGTAAGAGCAGGAGCAGAGCTCTTATTTATAATGCAAGCAGAACCATTCTAACAGAAAAGTAGAAAGGTGGCAACATGAAAAGGCTCCTACACTAAGTGCACTAGAACATGATTTTCTTTTCTGCCATGTGGTTAATTCCATCATGTATGCATTGAACTTTCACATGCACCTATAGCTAAGTCTTTCAGAAGGATGCATGATTGATTGCAGCAATGAAAACACCAGTTAAGCCAGTGGGGTTGGAACACATAATATACAAAAATGTAAAGACATAAAACGATAGAATTTAGCTTTTTAAAACTTGCATTTTCAAGTACCATTCTCAAATAATCAGAATCCTTAGAAAAAATACAGTTAGCCTTCTTATACCGCCAACTGCTGGAACAGCTTTATTACCCTTTTTTCTAGTTGTTGCTTCCTCTCTGCTCTCATCCTTTTAATGGCATATACATGAGCTTGCAAGGTCTGACTCTCAGTTACAAACACATTAGTATGCATAGGCATTAGTACCAAATATTAAGAAAAGGATTCTTTGTCACTGTGCAATGCATTCTGTGTTTGAATAAACTCGTCTTTACATGATATATTTTTTAAGTTTGGCATGATTGATCCTTAAGAATGTATTCATCCTAATTAAAAAACCACCAAACAACAAAAAACAACCAAACAAAAAAGATCACTGTTCAGATATTTTCATGATCTGAGGTAGAAAAATTTTCATTCTCCAAGGAATTAAACACTCTGGTTTGCCAAACTGGCATCTGGGGTGGGGACTGAGGGACTGATCTATCTTTGCCAACAGAAATATTAACAAGGTTCTGGGCAATGGGAAAAATCCCCAGGCAGTTACATGAGCTGAGTGATCATTTCCTCTTGAATTTGCTCGCAGTGACAATTTAAGTAGCTGAGTCTCACTGACTCAAAAGTTAATGAAAGTCTCCTGTAACTGCCCTCATGCAAAATTCAGTTGCCATGATATTTGCAGCTGCCGGGGTTGTTAGTCATAGCAGAGACAGTACTAAGGAACCTATGTGAAAGAGCTTAGCTATTCCATGCTAAATCTTATAATTTGTGTTGTTCTGATCACCTTTCCATCTCTTTGTATCTTCTCCCCTCCTTCTCTTTAGTTTTATAGCTTCTCAGGCTTAGTTCTCCTGTAAATTTACATTCATACTGCACTTTACATCAGTGAAATCACTCTTTCTTTTCATGTGAACATATTGCTAATTGTGCAAATTAGTCTACAATACAAAAATTCAACCTATACAGAAGAGCTTGAGTATCAAGTACTTGTATTTAACAAAAGCTGTTTCAATTCAGTATGTGGGGAAAGGGAGAATATGCAAGCAAATTACTGACTCAACAGGACTCTATCTCCGTGTACAGACACTGGAAAAATAGGCTGAATTAACCAATTACATTTCTCCTTAAATTATTGATTAAGGTCTAACAGAATTCTCTTAAGGTTTGTGTATGTCCCTGTTTCAAAAGTAGTGTATATTTCCCTTTTCCAATTGAACACACTTCATCAAATAATAAAAGTCCCAACAGAGCAAAGCAGTTAGAGCCGAGTTCTTTAAGAAGAGGCTGATGTAGAATAGACCAAACAATAAACAGACCAAATTAAATTTGCATGTCAGCCATTCACAAACAGGGTGGAAGTCTTCACATTTCACTCAGATTTGTCCTCACGTTTCACTCAGATCTGGTACACAGTGAGGTGTGGAAGTAAACACACAAATATTAGTATTATAGAGGTCCAATATTAGTACAGAAATGGTAAAAGTATGGGTTGAAAAGACCCTTTCTTTTGTTTGTTTTTTTTTTTGTTCAGTCCTTGCTTTTCATAACAATAGTTACTGTTTTCCCTGTGCTCTTTTCTGCTTATCAAACCATTTATTTCTTCTGTAAAATTATTTTAAATCAAAATTTAGTAGTCCCTCTTTCAGACCTTCTTGCAAGCTACTGTTTCTCTCCATTGTTTTCTTGTCTAAGCACATTTGACAATGTGTTTGCTTTTGTACGAAACTGGAGTTTTGACTCTTTACAGTGGCAGTACAAAACATTCTATGCATAAAAAGCAAAGGAAAATCCAATGTTGTCTGTTTGGTTATCACTGTCTATTTGAGGTCAAACACTTTCTCTATAGCTTTTTAATTTAAAGAGCTTCCGTATTCATGGTATGACACTGGAACTGAAGTGGCCAGACTTGTATTCTTGGCTTTATCATCAGTTATCTTTTTACTTTTCTATTCCTCAGCAGAGATTGATATAATCTCTCTCTAATCAAGAGAAGGTAAGCAATTTCTTAGATCTTTTAGTCCAAGGGCTTTTGTGATGTATTTAGCAGCCCTTAAATGGAAATCTCTTGTTCCCTTAGCTTCCTCACCCATGTGTTTTTTTCCAGATTATCCACACCTGAGCAAATAAGACATTCCACCCCCTCCCCAGCTCTGGGTAGGCTGCTACGGCCACATTGAGATGCAAGGCCAGGAGCAGGCTTAGGACTTAATGTCCTTACGACTATATTGCTGTGACAATATAGTTATGCCACATCTATAAACTGTGTGTCTCAGGATAATCAAGTAGCTGAAGTAAAGCATGATCTGACACATCTCTACTTGTCCTGAGGTTTCTCCTCTCCATTGGGCCCTCTCCACCCTGTAGACCTTGTTTGACAACCAGTGATGGAGAAAATGCATCGCTCTGCTGTAGCCATCTGAGAAACAGATGTTTTGTTATATTTCAAACTTGGCAGGAATTGAGGTAGATGTCATTACTATGCAGTTATAACATATCTCCACCATGCCAAATCTTCCAAACCTTTTCCAAGCCATGTTAGCTTAGGCTTCACCCTTATTCATTTCATACCCAGTATGCATAGTCAGCTCACCCTTGGCAGAGGTGTTTCCAGTTGCCAATGCTGCTGCTGTACAGTTACCACTACTAAAGCAAGATAGGATGAACACCAGGGTAAACAGAATTGTCCTGGATATTGGTTGTTAAATACAGAAAGGAAAACATTAATGTAATCTGCATCAAACGCCTCTTTTCTGTGAAAAAAAAAAAAATTCATTGCAGGAGAATTTTTACGTAAATGTTGAAGAACTAAGTTTATGTGCAAAATCATATAAAGTTTTATATGATAAATTTATACAATCCATCAGTTTCAAATACACCTTTGGATATTTCAGAAGAGCCTTCATTTCTTTCGTCAAGCTAGAACATTTGGGATCTTTCACAGCTGTTAAAAGGATCTTCCATATGGTATTTCACAATAAATTCAGCTACATAATATGATTCATTAAGATGTCTCTGTGCGTAGAACTATTAAAATGGGTAGTCAACCTTTTAAAATGAATGGTTTAACCTATTTATGCAAAGCATCTCAGCATTATTATCCAACTGATCTTAAAAGAACCTCTTCAACCTGAAAACACTTCTGACTTTTCTTCAGAATTAACAAGCTGTGCACATTTTGTTTAGTGCTTGGGGCTTAACTACATGAAAATACAAAGGGAGTGTATTACCAAGTCATTAAACAGCACTAAATCCCTCTAGGAACACTCTTATTCTGAATTAAAGTTACTTTGTTGCAGCTAACTTGTCTCACTTCCAAAATAAACTGAAATAAAACAAATTAATGCAATTGAAAATAATTCAAAATTAAAGCCTCTTTACTGCTGTAAATTCAGAGAGTTGTACAATTATGTGATTTAAGATGCTGACTGAAATGTTATTTTGAATACATTCATTTAAGTGTCTACCTGAAGATAATCCTGGAAAGATACCCAGGCTATTTACTCATCATTGCACTAAACAGAATTTCCATTTATTTTAATTTGCTTGCATTGAAACTTATTAATGAAAAGTACCACTTGTATGATACTATGTATTCATTTTTGTAAGTAAAATTTAAGACAGGATAAATATAACAAAACATTGAACTGCAGATGAACTCTGGACGAGATTTTCAAACCTGGATGTCTAAATTAAGTCATCCAGTTCAAAATAACCTGTTACCAATATTAGAGTATAAGAAAGCTCTCTAGTGAGATTTTCAACAACAGATTTTCAAGAGCTCTGTTGCACATTCAAATCCCACTTTAGTCTGACAATATTGAAGATGCAGGCCTGCCTTACCTCCCTTCAAATTACCTACTTAGCACGGAGTAGTAAAGTTTTTCATCATTCATCAAATACAGATCTGAAGCTACTGTCGGTCACCACGCAAAGCAGCAGCTCGTGGTAGAGCTGGTTTTTGCATGGTAAGCTGGTGCACGGGAGCCTTCTGCCCACAAAGAAGACTCCAACCTTCTTCTCCTTCTGGAGGAGAGAAGGAGCCCCAAAGATGACACCTCACTCAGGTGGTGCAGGGCAGCCACTGCAGGGCAGTGTCCACATGCAGTTCCTGAGAGTGGACACCACCATGGATTTCTCATACTGCAGTGTGCTCCTGGTGCTCCTGGGCCAGCAATGGTGGGGATGGCCTCAGCAGTTGGAGGGGAGCCTGCAGCATCAGGCACGGGAGCTAGACAAAGGGGCAAACAGCTTCGCTCCCTCAGGGCTGAGGGTGAACAGAGAGTTATGAGGACCGTCACAGAGCCTCTGCAAAAATAAAAGCCTAAGCTCCAACCAAGCGATGTCAGTGGTGTGGAGAGTTTATGGAAGTAGAGGAGGAACATCGTGAGGATGCAGATCCCCTAGGAGGGGTGACTGCTGAAAGCAGGTGTTTGTGGGCAGCTGGCTTCCTTCTCGCTGCAGTTCTTCTGCTAAGGAATAGTGTCAGAGCCTCAGTCACAGAGCAGAAGGAACAGCTACCACCAGGGCCAGATATTCAGGTCTTTCAATTAGGACTACCACTGTGAAGAAGAAGAGATGGGGAGCAGAGACTTACTGTACAATACAAGTGGGAGCTTTGGTAAAAGCCTAGCTTTGTTATGGAGCTTCTCTATAAGTAAAAGAAAAAAAAGACCATACAGGAATATATTTTTACTTCATACTTCACAAGCAAAGCCTGTTTCTGGACCTCTGACCATACCTGTTTAGTTGGGTAAGACTATGGTAAGCAACAATTTACAGGTATCTTAGATAAACTGAATGAATTCAGATCAATGAGACTGCATAGAATTCAACTATGGGGCTGAAAATAATTACCACCATGATTAAAGTGCTGCTATCTGTAGTTTTGGGGCCTTTTTAGGTGACAGAGAAGTCACTGACAACTGGAAAAAAGCTAACTAAATACACATGATTGAAAAACATGGAAAAAGAACCAGGTGAACTGTTGGCTGCTCAGCCTCACCTCAGTCACTAGGAAGACACCAGAGCAAAATCTCTTGAATCAGTTTCTGGGCCCACAGAGGACAAAAAGGCTTTCTGTTCAAAAAATGAACAGAAAGCCCTTTGCCAAGGGGACATTGTGTTCACCAAGGCGATTGCAAAGCCACAGAACGGTTGAGGCTGAAGGTCACCTCTGGAGATCATCTACTCCAACACCCCACAGGCTGCCTAAGACCACGTGCAGTCAGGTTTTCAGATTCTCTAAGGATGCTCACAGCCTCTCTGACAATCTGTTCCAGTGTTTGATCATCTTTAAAGTAAAAGTCCTTCTTCATGTTTAAATGGAATTAACTGTATTTCAAGCAGTGTCCATTACCTCCGTCACTGAATACCACTGAGAAGAGCACAGCTTCGGGTTCTTTACTGCCCTCCATCAATATTTATACACATTGACGAGATCCTCTCTGAGCCTTCTCTTTTCCAGGCTAAAGATTCCCAGCTCTCTCAGCCTTCTGTGATCACCTCAGCAGACCATCTCCACTACATCCACATATCTTGCACTCGAAATGCAACATCCCAGATATGTCACCCATTGGCACATTTCTCCAACCTGTAGAGATCCCTCTGGATGGTAGCCTGACTCCCTCGTATATCAGTGTTTATATCAGTGGTATTTCAGGCTCTGCCACAAGAAATCTCTAAGTTTCCAATGTTGTTGCTAACCTTGTTTCAAGGTGTTAGCATCCACCAGACATTTTCTAGAAAAACTTGGAGAATTTGAAGGCAGCAAGTGCACACCATCCTTTGGGTGGAATTGAAATGGACACTGGGGCTATCCATAACTCATTATCTGGGTCAGAGATTATCCTAGAGGCTAACAAGGATATTCAGATTCCAATCTGAATATTCAGAGTGAACATTTTCATGCACCAAGAGTAAGTCATTAGAAACAAAGAGCCAGTATTAGGAAAGCATTGTCTCTTACACATTCTAGTTTATTAGTTTCCCCTAGTTTTTGTTTCATTTATACCTATTCCTTGGTTTTTTCTCTATTTAAAGAGATTTGGTGGTTTTTTCCTAGACTTGAGAAGATAATATCTGTCTTGATCCTTCAGCTTTTTCTTAAATAAATAACTTGCTAACTCAGTGTTGTTCCTCTTTATTTGGCTTTAATTATACCTTGAAAATAAAAGCAGAGGTGATGTGGGGGGGATGGAAGAACAACGAGGGAAAGGTTTTGTATATTAACTGCTATTAACTACAGTACAACTCAAAATGGTAGTTCATTGACAGATGGACAACTGTAATTGCAGGTCCCAAGGGCTGCAATTCAAATTAGATTTAACATTATAGCGGATGACAAGGAATTAATCTTATCAGCACACATGCCTGTGCTGTGTTTGCTCTTACATATGCCTCTTTTCATCTGGCTGGCTTTTAAACATACGAAGTTGCAAGAACATTTGCAATATAGATGGGTGAGAGAACAAAAAGAGCAACAATAAAAAAATTAGGATATAAAGGAGCAAGCATGAAGATTTAGTGCATGGAGAGATCATTTTAGGAGCCCAGACAGAGACAAAATATCATCTGTGGGCGAAAGGTACTTTCCTTAGAAAGTACCCAGTTCAGTCCAAAAAGCTGGAAACACACAGTTTGACAGTGTGAGCCACACTGTAGTGGCTCCTGGAAGATAGGCACAGTCCTGAATATAACAGTTCAGTGATGAAACAGAAGGTAATATCTGGGGGCATGTGCAGGGGAGTGGACATTAGAAATATGCCAGTTGTTCAGAAGGAAGGGGGGGAAAGGCGCACAGTGGGGAGAGGGCATTAAGCTCCTCAGCCTTCCTAGTAAGAAGGTCCAGTAGAGACATGTTTCCTGGTCTGTCACTTCTTTGTGGGCTTAGAAATCACTTCTGGTTTATCATTTTAAGTTGAAACCTTTAACTCGACAGATTGGGAATGCAGGTGGGGAAAAGGAGGAATAAGGACAAGACATCAGACACTTGGAGAGTTTCAACAGCTGATGAAAGACCTCACATGAGTTGATGAAGTCATTAAAACACTGGGGAAAGAAGATTCAAAAATGGTTCAAGAGTAAATACCTGAGGTTTGGAACAAATTGTAGCAAACCTATGAGATATAAATGTGTGACATTAATGGACTGAGACATCAGTTCTATATAAAATAGTGCAAGTGCCATGCACACTGAGAAACTCTTAACCTGTTAAAATCAGAAAATACTGTTAAACTAATTCAAAAGCTTTCAAAAGGGTTTCAGATGTGTACACACATTTTTGCATCATCAAATCACTCTATATAAACACAATTCTGAAATTTCAGTCCAGCTGGCACCTTTATCTCTGAGGAGGTTTTTCATGGAGTTTGGAGGGAAATTTTTCTTTACAACACCTGTCACTGCTTTCACAATGTTTTTTAAAATGGACTAGTAATTGGAAGTACATTAATCTAGAATTTCAAGACTAAGATAGGTAAGGGAACTGTAACTGTAGAAAGTCTTGAGTGAGTGGTTGTGTCCAAAATACAGCCCAGCTAAGGTATATCAACTAAGGATCTGTGGAAGTTGTCTCCTTTCCAAAACTCTTGTCCAAGGAGTTTTCTCTATTTCAGAATAAGGTCTTGAGGAGGATCTGCAAACAAGGGGAGAAAAACAGAGATCTAGATATTGGTGTTGGTAAGACTGAGAGATTTTTTCTAATCTATACCATGGCCATAACTGAAAGGCAATCCGCCACCACTTGCATGCATTATTTTTGAGTGGTTTTCCTTGTCCTAAGCCATGGAATTCTCTTCAGTCCTCAGGCTCCCTTCCTATTCCTTTCACCCTTAATTTTACATTACTTTGTTAAAAAGCAAGAAGTCCCAACCCTTAAGTATTTCCAATGCTTTTATCTGATTATAGCATGAAATACTGAGAAGAAGATGAGATTTGATGAAGAATTTTGATTTCAGAAGGCTTGTCAATACTTCCGGGAGGCAGTTTATGCAACTGCACCTTACAACATTAGTTGCATTCTGTTAAATGCCCTGAGGATTTTGAAAGGGTTGAAGTGAATTAAGGTGCAAAAAAGCCTTGAGTAATAAACCTTAAAGCTTCTTTAGTACAAATAGCACTGCATCCTCCCTATACTCAGTATACCTGAAGCAATGTTTTTCTAGAATAAGATAGTCTGTGAGTCACATGTAGTATTGACTAAATCCTTTCACCTTACCAAATGTGACTTTTTTTTCCTCCAAACCTTCCTCTGTTGCTAACCTCCCATATGTTGCTTTTAAAGAAAAAGAAAAACTATCATTCCAAGCAAGTCAATTGATCGTTGTTTTGTTCACCTCTTTTGTTCACATTTTTCCTTTCGAACAGAACATAGTTCTTCTGTTCTCAAAAACCTAGTCAGGCCATTTCATATGTCTGAAACAGCTCTAACACCTTGCTGCGTGATGCATTTCTATGCCCATTGAAAGTCTACTGAGTCAAGCCATAGAGGCCCAGAAGAAACACAGCTTACTTCCCCAGTAAGACACCAAGTAATTCTGTAGTATCCTCTCCACATTGATTCTTCCCTGCTTTTAGGAGACCTTTGCATTAAAAACACATCTTCTAAGCTTTATAGTTTGTTATAATATTTAGAAGCAAATCTTATAGGAAAACATCTAACTGAGGTCTTTATACTGGAACCTGTGCAGCTATGCTCTCTTATGCTTTTTTCTGTTACTTAAAGGTCCTGCAAGATTCTATGCCTGTATTGGGTTGGCATGGTCAGGTTTTTCTAGTAGCAGGGCTACAGTGGTGGCTTCTATTAGAGGCTGCCAGAAGCTTCCACCATTCCAACAGAGTCAAGGCCAGTCAGCTCCAAGATCAAACCCATCAGAAACGGTGAGTAGCACCTCAGGGTTAGTGTATTTAAGAAGTGGGGGAAAAAACCTCTGCAACAGAAGTCAGAGAGAGGAGTGAGAGTATGTGGGAGAAACAGCTCTGCAAAGTGTCAAGTTCAGTGAAGAAGAAGGGAGACAAGGTGTTCCAGGTACCAGAACAGAGATCCATCTGCAATTCATTGAACAGGTGGATACCCAAAGGAGTTTGTCGCCCTATGGGAAGCCAGCAATGGAGCTGGCTCCTGACAGGACCTGTGGTCCTGTGGAATGATGAGCCCACAGTGGAGCAGGTTTTCTGACAGGGCTTGTGATCCTGTGGGGAACCCATACTGGAGCAGTCTGTTCTTGAAGAACAGCACCCCATGGAAGGTACCCACACTGGAGCCATTTATGAAAAGCTTCAGCCTATGGGAAGGGCTCATGCTGGAGAAGTTCATGAAAGACTGTCTCCCACGGAAAAGACCCCATGCTGGAACAGAATAAGAGTATGAGGAGTCCTCCTGAGAAGGAAGGAGCGCCAGACACAATTTGTGATAAACTAACCATGACCCCCATTCCTTGTACCTCTGCGCCACTGACAGGAGGAGGTAAAGAAAACCAGGGTTGAAGTTTACTCCAGGAAGAAGAGAGGGGTGTGAGGAAGTTGTTTTTAATATTTGGGTGGTTATTTCCTATTACCCTACTATGATTTGATTGATAGCAAATAAAACGAATTTTCCCAAGTCAAGTCTGTTTTGCCCATGATGGTAATTGGTGAGTGGTCTCTCCTGTCCTTGTCTTGACCCACATGCCTTTCATAATATGTTCTCTCCCTTGTCCGGTTGAGGAGAGGAGTGATGGAGTAGCTTTGGTGGGCATCTGGCATCCAACCAGGGTCAATCTACCACCATGGTTAATGATATGAAATCCCTTCTCATTGCTGCAGAGTGGGAGTTTGGCACCCTGTGGTGTAGCGCGTGTCATCTGTACTGTTCATGGGAACAAGTCTACAAATTTTTCCATATAGTTTCACTGTTATTTTATATTTTAAAATTACTTTTCAGCTCCTGTAACAAACTACCCTGATGCGAACCATATGTCAGTAAATGTATAGGAATGAAAAGGTATTCAAATATTGAAGTTGATATAACCATTGTTTTTTTTTACTCTAATGTCGATTAGATATGAAAGTACTTGGTGAGGAATATCGTAGAGGTGTGAAGCAAGACATCCATATATAGGTAGAAGCCCTTGGAGTTCACCTGGAGTTAGCAACCATTTAGCACTGACTCAAACCAACATATTTCCTCATTGTCTGGTTTTTGTTAGTTTGCTATTGACTTCCAGGAGAAATGGAGCCAAATTTGGGGTTAGTCTATTCCTTCTGATTTATAACACAAAGGCTGTTCATTCAGCAAAGGAAGATTTGACAAAAAGAAGCACTAATTCAGACTTACTGTTTTGTGCAATGGCTGAGCTCTGAACAGGTTTATGTAGCTACCTGGACCTGGGTTAGTTTTAGGAAAGGAGAGTCACAGACTGTCGTTCAAGTCTTGAATGAGTGAGAATGTTTGAACAAGAAAAATGGTGCCAATGCATTGTTTCATTTTTGTCCCTTCCTCAGTGGGGACCCAACTTTCTGTCAGTTGAAATCAGTGAGGGGTTCCCATGCTGTTATAATATAACAAATATTACCATTCTCTGTGCTGCTGCTATAAAGGAGATGTGGATGAGAATTTCCCTGATTCCTGAAATAAAAGTCAAGAACTTGTACAGGCATATCCATTAGGGGAATAAGAAAAAGAAGAAAAATCCAGTCCTCCCCAGATAGCACAATCTGTCGTCTCTTTTATCTGTGGAAAGGACTTTAAGTTCTTCATCTCTCTGTGAAGGACAATGTTTTGTGCTGTGAATGCTGCTAAAAGAAAGGATACTTGAGAAAGCAAAGATTTTTCCCTTCGTGGCAGTCTTTCCTTGTAGGAAATTACAAATGTGCAGTGAAAGGAGACTGAGGGAAACAAAAACTGCCAGAGAAGAAGGAGGCAAACTGGAGTCAAGAAAACAGAAATGAAGCCAGAAAGATCCGATAAGTATATTGAGTATGGAGAGAAAGAAAGGCAATGAAATATAACATTAGAATGAAAGAACAAACCCTAGACCAAACTGAAAATTGCGGGCCAAGTTAGTTTCAAACAAATACGTTCAAAACAAGAAAAAGAGATACAGACAATGAAAAGACAAAATAATGGGGATAAAAAAGTAAAAAAAAAAGTTTACTATAAATTGTGTAATATTTCTTTGCAACATATATGTGGTCATCATGTGTCCAGGTGTCTCCACACCAGAGGCGTCCACGGAGGAGGAACTGTGTCATGTGGCCCTTCCCTATAGCTGCCTGAAGGTTAATGCTTCAGCTGTACTGGTGCAGGAGTGAAAACAGTGTGACCCTGTGCTGGGCCTCCCTCCAAGAAAAGAGTATCCAAGTAATGATCAGCAGCAGAAGCAAAAGATATATTTAAATCTCTGACTTGCTTTTCTGATCCCTCTAATGAATCAACTTTCAGAACGACCAGTGGGACCGAACCTCACCCACAGCTACTGCCACAACAATATTTCATTTCAATAAATAAATCTCTTCCCCTGCCCTGACCCCAGAGTGTTTCTTTCTCACACAAAGGATTGTTAAATGTGCAATTTTCTTTAGAAAAACTCCTCACAGCTAAGCAGTTAATGCAATATTATTAAAGCTTTTCATTTTCAACACTATTTCCCTTGTTTTTCTGTCTATTTAATTAATTTTTTAAAAAATAAACATAAAATTAATTCAGCAGTGACTCTGGCAGCAGTCCAAAGCAATTCTGAAGCTTATTATTAAAGTTATCTGTTGACTGCCCATTGGTAGGACCTCATTAATACTTTGATACTTGGGCTCCACATATTTTACCAAACTCAATGCAACAGACCATGCTGACAGTAAACTAATGCTTTTTCCTGCCTTGCAAAAGCTCTTGAATGCTTTTACCCCTGAAGTGAGCACAACTGTTCTGCAGATGCCCTGGTGAGTTTTAGATAGGGTCATGCATTCTGATGCCACCAAGGTGTCCCTGCTTGCACTGGCCAGTGCTGGCTGCCAGCTCCCCTGCAGAGAGAGCATCCAAACCACAATCCAGTTCTTTACTCTAGACTAGATAAAAGCACATTTCTTTTCTCCAGGGTGTTTTGTTCTAAGGTAACGCTATCCCCAGAGTATTGTAACAGCGACAACAAATCTCTGAATGTTCAGTTTTGCAAAGGACATTTGCAGATGCAAGATTTAAGTACTCAAAACAATTCAAATCCTGGCACATTCAGTTGGCACAAACAACAGCAAAATAACTTGACAGTCCATTATTTTTGCAAAAATTTTGAGGATTCAAATAAGAATTTAAGGACCAAGAGCCAAAGAATTTCGCTATACAATGTGTAGAGATGCTTTCAAGATGCACTGTTTACCATAAATACAGCAGATAAATAAAGGCTTGGTGCTGTGACCATTTCCCTGGGGAGCCTGTTCCAGTGCCCATCCAGCCTCTGGATGAAGGACCTCCTTCCGATGTGTAAGAAATAATAATTATATGACATTATAATATAATATAGTATAGTATCATATGATATAATATAATATAAAATAATTAATATGTATGAAGCCTTATATGGCTTCAGATGGTTGAACCTGAAAAAGTCCAACAAGTTCTATCGATCTTTTTTTTGTCAAGTGGTTTTACATGGCTTGTGAGCACTTACCATGCATTTTGGGAGAACTTAGATATGTTCAATCAGTGAATCTGGGTTGAAATCTTTAGAATTAACTTAGTTTAGAAAAAATGATTGAATCACAAGCATCAAAAATAATTTCTGGATAAAGGAAAAATCACTATAAAGTTCTTACAGATGGAACATAACTCAGAAGTTATGTTCCTATTGCTAGGCAATCAGCTTGCATGCCTGTAGTCATAAAGCATGTGCCAATTTTAAACTTACTTGCAATCTGATTATTCACATTTCACAGCTGATCCTTTCTGCAGGTTTCAGAACCTGAATTCTGTAGTCACTTTTCAAACACAGACTGTCCAATGCAGAGCATATTAAAACCAGGAAACAAGCATTCATAAACATTTCAGATTTAACTGAACACTTCCTAGGTGTAGCAACATTAATATATTTCTGGAAGACAAATAGTTAAAATCAAATAAATAAACAAAAAATAAAAAAAAAAAAATTAAAAAGCAAAATAAGCTTCAATAACAGAGACATCTTTGGGGTTTTTTTCTCCAGGTATGAAAAACTAAGTAAATATCTTCCTTTATGTCATGGTTTGAGATAGCCCCAAAATCCTAATTCCCTAGCTCCATTCCCCCTCCCACATCTCAACCTAATATGAGATGGGTTTTTCCAGACAAAACACAACCAGACTCACATTATACACACGATCACAACTATCTCTACCATGACATATAGTATTTACAATGGATCAGATCTCTTCTCCCCTCCAAATAAAAGTCCAGGAGGGAAAGAAGGACAGATCCCTTCCAGTCTCTCAGGGCAGCAGCTTCTTCAGAGTAGCAGAAAGCAGTCTATCTCTCTCTCTCATGCATGCAGCTGTTGCTGGATCTCTGCCAGCACTCGCGAGGGAGGTATCCAAGCTCCCTCGGCCCCGTCGTCAACCAACCGAGGGGTCTTCTGTGGGCTTCATAACCCCAGACAAGGCCGTTCCACCACGTCGTATCACGAAGACGCAGGGGGGTCTTCATGACGGTTTGGTATCTCCAGGAGATTCAAGCTCCTTGCAGGGCCTCTGTGCCCTGCCTCAGGCTGCCACCTTGGCAGCAGTGCGAGGGGGGAGCCAAGGTCACCCCCTCTGCATTCCTCTCTGTCCCGGTCCAGCTTCCCAGGACGCTCTGAGCTTCTCAGCTCTTCTCTGCAGTGCATGTTGCACTTCAAGGCTCTTTCAAGTAAGAGTCCATCATCTTCCTCCTCTCCAGGAGGTCTCAAAGGAGGTTTGGGGGGGCTGGTATCTGTTCTTACCCCCAGAACTCTGTAACTCTGCTGCGGGCTCTCTTTTTCCTTGGCTCTCCTTCCAGGAGGTTTCTCTGCGGTGCTGCATGTTGTTCCTGCTGTTCCTCCAGTTCAGGTCCTATCAGTTGGCTTTTAGCCATAACCTCTGGACGCTGCTGCCGCTTCTGCTCTGTCTCTGCTCACTCACGATGGAAAACATCTCCCAGCTCACAACTACAGACACATAGTCCAGCTTAACACTGTTCCAAGTCTCTGTAGCCCCCAACTGGGGCTGGGGGGCCCCAGAGGCCCCGAGGGGCTCCGGGCCCCTTTCTTCATGGCTCCTACAACATGACCGCTTCACCTACAACCCAAACTACAACTCCTCTCTTCCGGTCTGGTTGTGATATGTTTACATTTCTGCAGGAGTGCCCATTGGACAGAACTTCAAAACTTCCAGGGGTTTCCACCCCTTGGGGGTTACCACTTTTCTTAGCCTCTGGGGGAAAACAAGGTTCAAACCACTACACTTTCAAATAATTTAAACATCTGGTTTTGGGGATAAAACTCAGAACGTGTAACAGGAAATAAGCCACCATTAATACCCTCAAAAAATTTCCATTACTTTGCTCAAAAGAATCATTTTTAGGTAGACTATTGATTTCTCAAAACACCACTCTAGCAACACCACAAGTAGAGGTAAATACTCCTGCTGTGGACACTTATCAACGAAGAAAGGCTCACATCCCTTTTTCAGGGTGTAGACACCAATGAACTCCACCAAAATAATCAAGCTTCATAGTTTTAGGTCCCATCTATTAATTCAAGTCACGGTTTCACAACATGCTGACATGAAACGTGCCAAACCTGAATCAAGCAAGTTAACCTTACCACAGAGAGTCACCAGCTGCTGGCTGCTCCCAATGGTGCATTGCAGTATGTGACAAAGAGTCATGAAGAGAAGAGCTGACCTTTACTGTGAGGTATTGTTTGGTTTATAAAGTCTAAACTGCTAAAAACATACCCAGATCCTAGTAGTACCATGTCCACCACTTGGTATAGTATTTCACACTAAAATAGCCCATCTTTTCTGGTGGTTTTCAGTGAAAAGTACAGGTGTCTGCATGCCTTCTGGTATTTACTCTGGAAGACTACAAATATAAATAAATTGGAATTTGATTTATAATAATTACAGACTCTTCTAAAACATTTGTTTTTAAAAACCACTTTTCTTTAAACTTTTAGCCTCAAACAGAGGAAACTATTAATAATATTAAATGTTTATACTTGCCACAAAGTGTAACCTACCATTTGATAGAAAATAACAGGCATTCAGAATCACATCTAGAACTGGAGTTTTCTTAGGCTATTGCTTAACAGCAATACTCTGAACATTTTTCATATTCTAAACTGAAGCAAATAATTAGTCTCTAAAAGTTGTTACATATGAAGGTAAAACCTCTAGCATTAGACAAAGTTTCAAAACAAATAGTCGTCTGAACAACAACAACAACAAAAAAAATTAAAAAGTTAAAAGACCTGTTTATAATTTTTAACATTTTTCAACATCAGTGATCTTGTAATCATTTTGACAAAATTTAGCTCTGATAAATGTTTCTGGTTTTGTGAAATAGCATTTCCAACTAAAAAAAAAAAACAAATTAAAGTTTTATCAGCTATTGCACCAATTCTGAATCATAGTCATCATCTCTTGGGTTTTAATACTTTAGAGGTATTCTTTACTGTCTTTAAAACAGTAATTTTTCCTATATTGTTTCCTTTCCATGAACTTTTACATACATGAACTTCTGCATGGTGTTCAGCATGTCACATGAATGCTTATGCAACAGGAACAGGAGCCTGTCATTACTGATTTGTCTAACAAGTGATTTGGCTACTCATTTCACTGAACTAACTCTTTCATTTCTACACTTCATAGATTTGGGAAGAAAAATTATACCTGTATATGAGAAACATTATTTTAGTCCTGAAGGGAGTTAGCAAATTACCAACTAGCTCATTACCTTAATGACATATTATGCGCTCAGAGGTTATTGAGTAATATAGTAATATTTTTCATAGATCAAAGCCACTTTTATGAATGCCACATGGACACCAACTTTATTCAAACAATCTTTGCAGTGGGTCACTCCACTTGAATTTGCTACAGTCACTGCTATGAGATACTCTTTCATCTTTTCTACCTATCTTTATTTTAAGTGATGGGGCATAGGGGAAATAATACTGCCCATAGCTGACTTTTTCATACAGCTTCAAAACAGGTAGTTAAAAAGATATATTATTTGTCCTACTACATTACTGCTGTTGAAATTTAATCTTATGAATCTTTTTTTTCCCCAGTAATTGAGGCAAATTTAAATTTAATTTTAGCTTGTGTAAGTCTGCCCTCAATAACTTGCAATAGAGTTGTATCTGATTATGCCCAGGTTGTATCTGAGTTTTGATGTCATGGTCAGAAAATTATGTTTAGTTTCATCTGATGTTGGTGAAAAGGTTAGATGCTTTAATAAGCCAATATCTATGTGTGGAAAAAGTATATACACAGTAATATTCTCCTAGGGCTTTATCATTAGATTCCTGTCCAACTGTAGGAAGATGTTTACTTGTCCCCTCATCTTCTCTTATTTCTGAGTTTATAGCTTGTTGCCTTTTCCACCTTCTCTGAGAAAACATTATTCCTTTCCTCTGCTTGTGTTAGGAGTTCAAAAGATGAGCAAGTTGGGACATTCCCTTCCCCTTTTGCTCAAACCTTTTCTGTGTTGGCATGTAGTTTTTTACATCTGGACTCAAGTGCCTCTTTTATGTCCTTTATAGAGCTGTACAACACAGATCAATATTAAGCTCAACAGTAGTTGTACATTTAAAAGGATGTAGATTTCCACTTCACATCTTGAAAAACCTTCCTAAATTCATTTGTTTAACCTTTCCTCTTCTTCTGTGTGCTATCTCCATTTGTTACATATCTGGTTTGATCTGCCTGCTGTTCAGCTGAGATTTTGATCTTCTGCTATACATTGTCCTACTGACAACAGCGTTCAAATTTTTTACAGAACAGAGTAATACACAAGTGATATATTGGAATGAACTACCATGAAACTATTATTCTTCTACGCAAGAGTTCATGCTTCCTAAAATCTGATGGTGATAAAAAAACTTTTACATTGCTCAGCATAAAAGGAAATAGCCGAACCATCCATGCAAATTCTTCTGTTTGTATTTATCACAAAGCTTGAGTGGCCACGTATCAGCAATTATTTCTGTTTTGCCTCACCCAGCTCTGTACAAGAAATAACTAAGCAAAGACTATCCCTTTATATAATACTTTAATATAGATGTTAAATAGTTCACCAAACAGCACAGTTCATGTTGTTCTGTAGGATTCTGCTGGATCTGTTTCCAAATCTGAAATAAATTTTTCGTTTCTTTTCTTCAGAGGACTATATAATAGTTTTAAAATATCTTTCTAGAAGATAGAGATATTTAGTCCATATTTTTCTTTCCTTAATTTTATGATCTAATTTTGATTAATAACTCTTTTAGATCTTTAAATTCCTCTCCGCTATATTTTTTTAATTGCTCAAATATGTCAATATTGCACAGTTACCAGCAAATAATGATATTTCTTTGTCCAAGCTAGATACCATCTACTCAAACTAAGCAGGAGATTTTTTATCATTTTCTAAAAACTCAATGACTCCAACTCCTGCCTCTTTAATGAATATATTTTACTGTGGGACAGTTGACATGCTCAGAACTTGAAGAAATTTAGCACAGATTTCCTGCAATCACAGTCAAAGAACTGTGATGCCACCTGTGTGAAGGGCTGGCATGTTGAGTTCTTGGATGTTGATTAGAATGAAAGAAGAATACAAGTAAATGTTCTATACATACTACAAATCGAAGCAGGGTAATTTTATTTTTAGTCAGTTATATTTTCAGCTCTCTTCACAGTAGTAAAAAAACCAAAATAAATCAGAACTGGACATTATTTCAGAAAGATAAAAGGCATACTTCTTGAATATGCTATTGTCAGGCTGAACTGGCACTGCTGTTGACAACAGTTATGACTGAATCCTGATGAGCCAGTAAATAAATAAATAAATTGTAAAATAGAGAAAGAAAAGCACTGTAGGCAATAGGAATTTTCCTCAGTGGAATTTTCCAGTGCATACAGTAAGCAGAATGCTGAGGGACAGCACAAACTGCCCAACTGTTTGCCCACACACATCATTCAGGGCCATAACTGGGGATATTTGGGATGAACATAATCATTTGGCCAATTTCAGGTTTCTATAGGGCTTTAGGATTTCCATGCCCCAAGCAAGTGGGATATAAATTACTTGTTGACAACTCCAGATGTGCCCCAGCTGCAAAGGTCGCTGAGCTACATTAGTGTCATGTTACCAGCATCAATGTAAAGGCTTCAAGACAAAATACGTTGCAAACAGGATTATTTGTGCCATCAGATAAAGCAACACATAGAACCTGAGACTTGGACACAGCAGAAAACAAAAATTCCAACATCTTTGCAGATGCAGACTGATCTTAGAATTACTCATCTGGGTGGAAAGTCTGAAAAACACAAGTGTCTGCATGCCTTGAAAGTCTGTCCTTAAGAGCCAAAAAACCCACACTAACCTACTTTCTCAGAGGAATAAAACATTAATTAGAACTCAGTAGTTTTTTGTTCTCCAGCTATAGTAAAAAAAAAAAAATAAACAAAGTAGTTTAGATAATTTTGGAATTGCACAAAACCTTGCAACAAATTCTTCAAACCTTCCATTTTTTTATAATGTGAATGAATTTGATGTATAAAATATTGAGGGAAGAGTGGCTCTCTCTTTCAGTAAGGGATATAGTTGTTGGAATACTCACCAAGAGCAGAAAGACCAAACTTCCCAGGTGGTAGGGGGATGACCCTGAATGTGCCAAAGGCACTGTGGTATTTGAGGGAAGGTTTCTGACGGTTCCTTTCACTGAAGCTATTCGCTCTCAAAAAAGTCCTCATGTTTTCTTTGAGCAGGAGAGGAAGAAGGTGAACACCTTCCTAAAGACATTCAGGGAGCTGCTTGGATGTGTTACCTCTCAAAGGGATGGATATGGATAGCCTGGGCAACGATGCACCTATGCAGAGAGGCACAGGGGTCTATGAAGGCTGCCAAGGCTGCTTGCATGACAGAAGGACAGCGTAGCAGTTTCCAGAAGGATCCACAGTTGAGAAAGAGATTTGCAGGACAGATTTACCTCTGAAAGTTTCACACCATTGGGAGGTACAGACTTTTGGTCCAACAGAACAGATCAAGCCCAGGACAATGTAAACTCTCCAAACTGCCTTTGACAGAGATATGAGAAGCATCTGCAGTATCTGCTTCAATCTACTAATCTCCATTAACCAATTGCAGACATATACATATGGACAGATCTTATGTATGGGAGATCACCCTTAATCAAAGAAGGTAAGTGCAAACTATGCAGGTTGTATTATGATATGGTGATCAGGGTGCTCTGGTGGGAGAAGCAGGTTTGAGCCAGTGAGTCTCACTTTCCTCCAGCAGTATTTAAGGCAAGGTAGCTCTATAGCTGCCTCTGTGCAACCAATGCTGTAATACTTCTTTGTCACATTCCCCTTTTTCAGATTGAGATCTTTTGTTTATTTGTTTATTTCAGCAAGAGAAATCTTAAAATATTTCCATTTTTTTCAGATTATGACATCCAAAAGAGACTGTTTTAATTGATTTGATGCGGCTGCAGGGTCAAATAAAAATGTGATGACACTACCCTATTCTAAGGGTCATGTCTTTTCCAGCTAGGACTTAATATCATGAATTACTTAAGTATTTTTAAGACATCTGATCAGACAACTAAGAGCATCCTTGTAGCTACTGTTAGTTTGCATAAACGTTTAATGTTTGTATAGCTTAAATCACTATTATCTGAATAATTTAATCAAAATTTCAGCCCATTACCAGGAGAGTGTTCCCTTTGATTTAGAAGGGCAAGGATTTCACTCAAGACACAGAGGTTTTCCAATCCATTAAAGTATCATTTTCATTCATAACAAGATCATTTGAATGTTTTTAAATGTTTTTATAAGTATTTAATTTTGAGTTCTATTAATACAAACATCTGCATATACCAGGACAAATTAGAAAAGATTTTCCAATTTTTATAAAGAATTCACTATTATTATTACATAAACCATAAATAAGAGAGATGATGTGGTCAAAATAACATGTAGTTGAAGTGATGTGTTACTGAAGTTATTGGTTTGATCATATTCCTTTCTGCAAAACTTCTAACTGGAGTAAAACTGACAGCATGTTGTACAAATTTTAGATTTCTCTTTTCTGTGGTGTTCATTTAACAGCTTTGTTAGTGCTTTGAAGTTTGGAGTAGTTCTGCAGTTATTTTATCATCATATATATGGGAGACAAAACTGCATTTAGTTTACAGAAGTAGTGTAGTGTCTTCTCCTGGACCTCAAATTAGTCTTCCTCACAAGAGCAGCCCTTTATGCTAAATAAGTTTCAGCTGATCAGTCTCCAGGCTTGTTTTGAATTGACCTACCCGGAGTATCTGTCATTCTCGTCGCCTGATGACTCTAATGGGATTCTCAGTACTTGGGTCTGATCTCCAGATTAGTCCTTTTGATTAAAGATAATTAGCACTTGAACATTTCTGTTTAAAATTCCAATCAGCTGCGATACTTTGCGCACTGGCCGTGACTGTGGCAATCTGTGTACTTCACTTTTTTTTTTACAGATACATGGCACAAAACAAAAGAGACCAGTTTGTCTGGAGATTTACTCCTGGATAGTTTCTCTTGCAGGAAAATGATCTTTCTGTAAAGTAGCTGAAAGCTCTTTGCTTCTCTTGCTCAACAAAAACATTAAAGGAAGGAAATGTAATTGATACCAGTCGCTGTGGACTTACAGAAAATGGGTTTTGTCAAACCTGCTTGATTTAATTTCTTCAGGAGACTACAAGTTTGGTCAATAAATGTAACTGTATAAATGTAATAGTCATTGTAAGCTATTTGCCTTGGTGCCATATACATTCCGATAACAGTGAACTAGAGTGGGGCCAGCAAAGTGTATTTCACATATATTAAGATCCACCTAATGGACAGATCTTTAATGTAATCATCAATCATTTCATGGACTTCATTACAGCAAGTTTCTCCTGGGAGTAAGATTAAACCTGAGGCTTCCCAAAATTATTTGTTGTGATCTGGGTAGAATTACACTTACAATTTACAAAATATAAAATTTTGGGGAGCCTAAAAATTGTCAGAATGAAGATTAGAAAAGCTCTCAAAGCAATCTAGATTTCCCTGTAAAATGAAGCCAGTTAGAAGTGTAATTTTGTGCTATTTAAGGCAAAATTATATCTAGAAGCAATATATGAAGGACAGTATTATAGACTGGGAACTATGTTTTGGAAATCAGAGACCTCAGGGTAATAGTGGATAAGCAATTTAATATAAGCTCCCTGAATGATGCAAAAAGCCTGTCAGCAACCCTAATGTGACTTCACATTCCATATTTCCTCTTTATTTGCTCCTATCTCAGTTTTCTCTAACTTCTGACCTTTACACTTTGGCAGAATAAATATGCAACAACTTTAAAAAAAATCTCAGGGATGAGCAATTATGTCACTTGTAGTACACTGCTGATAATTTGGGGCTAACCAACTCTCCCATCCTAAACCATGTGGGACACGTGGTAGTTTACTTAAAACAGACCAGTGATTTATGACAGGTCTACATTACATTGAAATTATGGACAAATTTGCTATAGGAATCCCTTTCCATAAATGCTACAACAACCTTGAAATGTACACTCAAACCCAATCAAGCCATAATCACATAATTCCCTCTGATTAAAAAAGCACATTAGACTATTAATATCTATGTATTGCAATCTGAATAGATTAGCCTTTAGGACAAATTAACATCAAATTTCCTATAAAACTAACAAACAAATTAGTCAAGTAGAAAGTTCAAATTCTAATTACTAGATAGTCGTTAGATATGTCCAGTTACTAATACATCAGGCAGTGCCGGAGTGAGGGAGAGAGTGCTGTGATTAACTTGTAGGGGAAATGCAGCTGTGAAATCAATACACTCCCACTATTTTACAGCATTTCAGCTTCTAACTCACACTAAGAAGTCAAACACATCATCCACAAGCCCAAAGCAGAGGAAAATCCTGTTGTATTAAGCAAAAATGTATACAGACGGCAAGAGCAAAACATCACCCAGAGTTTCTCCAGTATTAGTGTAAGAACCATTTCGTCAGCTGTTTTAAATATCATAGCATAATGAATTTAATGGTAACAGCTAAGCAGACAAAGTAGTATGCCCCTAAAGTGGGCCTCTCCCTGTGGAAGTGTATGACTGGGTATGTATATGTGTGTATATATGTATGTATATGTGTAATGTATGACTGTGAAGATATAAGTTGAAAAGAACTGCTTTTGTCTAATGAATTTCACTATAAATGAAAGAACACAAGAGTATGCCATACCATTATACCTGTCCCTCCAACCCCCAAAACCACGTGTCACTGACACACCTACAAGTATTAGCAAACTTAGAAAATCACCCTCACAGTGTACAGGAGAGGAAAGTGGTGCTTACAACACTTCTGCTTTGCCTTGCAGTTTCAAAGCACGCCCCTATGCAAGCCTGAGTCACTTCAAAGAGGTAGAAAAAGTTTAAAATTAGGCTTTATCTTCATTCACCCTGCATCACTGATGCAAATAAGGTTTGCTTCTTCTGCATACTATACATAGACTAAGAGATGGCAAGAAAAATTTAAAAAAAAGCTCCTGTTGGTACTCCTTAAATGCAAGGTTGCTCAGACACCAAGCAAAGAGGCAACTAAGACATAAAAAAATGTTCTTCTGTTATCCCAACACTGTTTCCCCACACTCATCAGGAGTGGTTTCAGAGCAATTTCTTTTGTACTATTGGCCTGTTCCAGTTGATCAGCCAATCAAAGTCGCTGAGAGTCTTCCCTTTTTTCTTCTGGTCCGAAGAAACTGGGAAAATGTACCTAACTCACTGCTGAACATTTCATCAAGGATTCAGCTTTACTCATTCTGATTATGAGCAATCAACATTTAACAATGATGGCTGTCTGAAGTTCAACTTAAGCATTCCTGGGTTTTGCATATTGTATCATTTTAGGTTTCAAGACAGTAGTAAATTCAGTAGGTTGATGCTGCTCTTCATGCCTTCATAGGACTACCTCTGCCTCAGAAAGAAGAAAAAAAGAGACGGACTGTCTGACTGATGTCAATATACCAAAGATATGATAGGGTGTGATTTGGTAATTTGTTCTTCTTGCACCCAGAATAAGAAGACAAAGATGGCACTTTTATTGCAAAACATTTACATTTTCACTATTATCAGCTTTTTTTGAGCTCATGATATTGCTCCTGCCTTGATACCCCTCAGAAAACACTTGATCCCATCCTGAAAATGTTTAAGAGCCGCTGTGCCCTGTCTTGGTCTCTACATTGCTCCCATTCCTACACTTGATACACTTGTTTGTTGACACATAATACTAAATCCAGTACATAAGGAACCACAGTCCACCAGACAGAAGGGAGGGTTAAGCTGTGGATGTGTTATTTCTTTCATTCAAGTCTGCTGCTAGAGCAATTCTAGAAAGTTCACTTTAATGGATGAATAAGAGATGGCTTCAGTTATCAGTTCCTGCAGGCACTGATATTTTGAATATAAACAGGCATAATAAAGATACTGTAGGCCTTAATTCTGCCTCCCCTATTGTGGTAGTTTGAGCCACATTAGAAATCTAAAATCCAATTTTTAGGCTTCTCCCCACCCCTTCCCACAATTTATCCTAACACCGGAGAGAAACTTTCAGACCAGAGGCTTGTGTAGGGGAAGGGGAAAGTATATACATTTATTTACACAAATAAATACTATACAAACTAAAGGCAACTATATATATATATATATATATATTACATTACTATCAGTCAGTCCTTTCAAGCCCCTCCTTTAACTTTAGTCCAGGAGCAGCCTTTAAGGCTGATATGTAACACAGTCTTGCTGTGGGACTGTTCTGGGCTCCTGAACGCTCTCCCCTCACCAAGTTCTAGTTGTTTATTGTAGTCTCTCCTCCTCATGAAGTCCAAGAAGATAGCTTCGAGTCCTTGCTCTTCTGCTGCTGGTGATTTCTCCCTCTCGGTGTCTCACTGCTGTAGTGTAGCTTAGCTTATCAAGCATCCACATCCTGGAATCCTCATTCCTCCACATCAGTTCTCAGCTGCCCTCGGTCAGCTTCGGCAGGCAACTCTCAAGCTCTTGGCTCGTCTCTAATTTTGCCTGTGACTCTTCTCCCGAGCGCAGGGCCTACTTCCACAGCCCAGTCTCTTGGCTCAGCTTCAAGTTGAGCCTCTCCTCCACTTACAGCGGAGGGAAAGGAAAAGCCCCCCTCTACAGCTTCACTGCAGAAAAGGAGGGGGAAGAGGGCCTGGCTACAAAGCCTGCCTCTCTCCTCTTACCTCAGGTGCTGTGAATCTCTTCCTTCACAGCACACACTCCAGGTGCTGGCTCTAACTCTAGACAAAGGTTGAGCTGGGGGGTAGCAGGGCTCCCTCTCCCCCCCGGAGGGGAAGAGAGGGAGCCCAGCCACCCCCTGGCCTTGTCCACCTACACGCAGCAGATACCAACAGCAAAACAACCAAGACAGAACTGCCAACAGCTTCAAGTGCTGTGATATATGATTTTGAGCAAAAACAAACAACATCAATGGTGATTGGCTCTCCAGGGAACACTGTCCTGGTACCCAATCACCTCTGAGCCCCCCAGCCTCTCAGGGGGGCCAATCTCAACCTATGACACATATTTAAATTACAAGTCACAACAAAAGCTTGGAAATTTTTGAGATCTGTTGCAAATCAAAGTATCAAGTTATCAATGATCCCAAATCAGGCTGTTCTTTAATAAAACCATTGTCCAAGATATGGTAGGGGTTTTTTTTAAACACTGGATTCCAACCACCAGGCTATGCAGGTGTCCTCAGGGGTCACAAGCCAGGCAAAACTGGGGACTGACAGACAGCTTTAAGATCTATATTCCAATATTCCTCTGTACTTCTTCCTAAAGTTAATATTATGTTGTTAAGCATATAATCAACAGTAAGTATATTCTTTCTTCATTTTTAATTTGTCTGTCTTGAATTAACTACATTGTCTGTCTTGAACTAACGGTTACTTCATTAGGACTGGTAAAACATCAAAGTATTTCATTTTCATCCTCCTTAAAGGAGGAAAAAAAATAGCAATGGCCAACATCGAAGAATAACCAAAATTATCTGAAAAATAGAGAGTGTTCAGCTGCTGAGCTGGAGAGTGAAAATAAGGTGTCAGTGTGTTAAAGTTTTGTTCCAGAAACAGGTTTTAGTTAGAAAACCCTTGGAATCTGGCCAGCCAGGGGAAAATAACCTTCAATTTTTGCTTGTAAAGGCCTTATGCCTATAAGAAGCAGGGCAGAAAGTGTTGCAAGTCAATGTCTCTCCGAAAAAATGTGAAAAATGCAACATAAAGCACTGAAAAGGTAAAAAAGGTTAGAGCATTCTAATCCTTTGTCTTAATTCCTTCAATTTGAAAAGAGCTTTTTACCGTTTGACATAATCCTCTGACTAACAATAAACCTGCTGTTTCTGACAAATCAATAGAGAAATCATGTTTGAGTAAAATATAAAAGAATTTTCTCACCATTCTAATGTCTTTTTTTTTCAATCTGAAAACTCTTTAATATTCAGTCCAGAAGACAGCTACCAAAAAACAGACAGTAATGATGATGATTTTATTAATTTTGACTTGCAAAGAAATCTCAAATGGGACTAACAAGTAATTTCTTCTTCTTCAGCAAAGTCTTATCTGTAGTCAGCTGTCAAAAAAAAAAGCATCTGTGGTGTCATGTCTCATACATTTTTTATTAATTATGTTGTTATAAACAACTTTAGGACCACATATATGTGTTCTTTATTTGTTGATTCTGCGGACCCTTATGTGCTATTGCACAGTCTTTCTAACCAATTTAAATCAATTCAGCTTCTACAATAGTCACCAGAATAGAAAAACATATAGATTATGTTTTCCTCTAAATTAAACTCCTGGTTTACAACTTGCAATTTATTCTGCTCTTTTTCCAATTGCTCAGTTTTAACAAACAGAAATCTCGTTCATAGTGCTGCAGAGATGAGAATGATTTGCATTAAACTAGGTTTATTTGTTCATAGACAAATGTACATGCAGACATTTGAAGGAGACAATTTTTTAAAGCAAAATACTGCATAACATAAATATGTCTGTTATATATTCACAGGAGACATTCTCCAGTAGGACTTACAGTAGCATTAGTATTTCATCAGGCTTCTTCCAGACTGGCATGCTATATTATTCATTGGAACAACACTAAACTGAACATTCACCACCAGTGTAAAGGTTTCCAGTGCATGGACTGTTGTCATTTTCATGGTGCTTAGCAAAGAGAAAATAGTGTGTCTTTCTAAAAGTCTCCAAAGCCAAACTCCAACAGGATGGCAAAACATATTTTCTGGCAATTTCTCTCACCTCTTATCTTTACAGTGACTATTTGGAATAGAAGACCTAAAATATGCAGGACTTTTTACAGTACTCTCCCTTTTTTGAAGGTGCTCTCTCGGACTTCATATAATACATATTCATACAGCTTCCACTGTGTCACTAAAAGTTACTTTCTTAAAAATTCTATTTCTATACTGATAATGGTCATGGAAGAAAAAAAATGCAAACCTAGAACTTGCAATAAACATGCTTGAATGAAGTCTCAGAGCAGCTAGAGAAACTCAGCCTATCAATTCTCTCAATGGTTTTGGTCTCTACCGAGTAGGAATGTTGGCTCTTTCTCAACAAATGTGTGTAGCATACCAACAATTTTGTGTGCTCACCTGAGTGACAAAATAGCTTCCTGCTATTTATATAAATACACTCAGCCAGCACATTTCAGTGATTTTTACTTTATCAATAATCCACAGTTATACAACAATCTCCAAATCAGTTTTGTAACGTCTGAAAGTACAGTTACAGCTAAAACTTGATTTGCAAATACATAGTCTTTAGTAATTTATTTCCTGTATGAACAATGCATTTTACTTGCTATATTTTTGAACACATATGCTTTAGAAGTTTTGTTGCTTTTGTAATGAATTAATTCTTCTTTAAGAAGAGTAATATCAGCAGTTTCTGTTACAGGATTAAGAAAGACCAGCAAGTAAAAGATAATATACTTTTATTTGGAGGGGGAAAAATACTCACATGTACACATTGCTCATTCATAGTCTTTATTCATGTAGGGCCTCCTGGGACATTTAATGGACCATGTAGATATTTTTCTTTCACTCCTGCTTCTGCTTCTCAGGAGCCATTTGTAGCCCAGCAGACAGACAGGCATCTTTCTTTCAAGGTGATGCAGATGAAAACATTACAGCTTCTCTGAAATAGAAAACAGGCACCTGAGGTCAAGAAATAGTTCCATATTGTAACTTTTTCCTTCTAATCTTTCCTTCCGAAGCTACACACTCTCCTATTATCTAACAATTTTCCCATTAGTTTTCTCTGTTTCTTTAAAAAATTGGTTTTCTAAGGTGCTGTCACACCACAGCTTACTGTCCTAAAGGACCAGTTGGCCCATCAAATATATATCTACAGATGTTTGACTCCTTACACAAAGCCCTAACAGAAAAATATATTGAAGCAAATTCAGTTTGGAAATGACTGGAAAAACACTTCATAAGACACAGATACCACCATGCTTACTGTCAGATCTCTGAGTAAAAATGCACTTGGCCAGTAAAAGCTTTGCCTTCCTCAAGAGTAGCTGAAGAGCACCTCTCTTCACAGATCTTCTTTCTCATCTTCAGATAGACCTCGGTGCCTTGTGACTTTCCTGCACACCTCTTCACTATGCTGAATGGCAAAGCCCCGGGGGCAGTTACATCTGTCTCATGCCTCAGAAAAGAGGGTAATTAATCTCTTTTATATGAACTGAGGAACAACTTTCCTGCCAAATTGAGTCCAGATTAATGGTAGCTCCTAAATTAGTTACATTTGGATAATAAAGTATTAATAGTTCTAATCAGCAGGCAATATTATTCAAGGAAAGGATTTGGAAAAAAAATCATTCTGTTTTTACAACCCAGAGAGGTGGGAAATTTTTCTCTCTAAAACAATACAGAAAACAAATATCCCATGACCAGGTATTTAACTAATGGGGAATAGAATTTTTCCCATGGGAATCTATGCTAATAGACATCAGAACTTAATCAGAAATGGAGAGTGGAAAATACAAAATATTTAAGAAGGTAAATCTTTTTTCAGATATGTATCTTGAATGGCAAAATCATAATTTCTGTGTATTATTTTACTTCATTGAAAAATGGAATATTGTCTTCATTAGTTCAAGGTTTAGTCTAGTAAATGGATTAATTATATTTATACCTAAATATGGTAAGTCAGGGATCCCATGTGCCTGTGTGAATTGTAATCATGCAGACACCCTCACTCATGCTTTCTATGTTATCTTCTGATGACACATGGCTTTAAAACTACCAGGTATTTTTAATTAGTTTTCATTTCATCGGATTGACAGTTTGAAATAGAACTGTGTTTTCCATTTAGTTTCTCAATTACTGTGCCATTATATGCCTTCAGCAACACTAAACTCTAAATTGCATCTTTTCTAAAGAAGATCCAACAATAACAAAAAGGCTGAAAATCCTAATAAATCACATGACACAACAGCTAAAAGCTCATGCAGTGTTAAAAAGTAAGTCACCAATAACGAGGGATTTTTTGGCTACAAGTTTTCTATTTTTTATTTGTTTTGTTCTTTCAGTAACGAAGGAAAGTAAATCATGAATCCTGTTTTGGTCTGTTTAAGATATTCTGGAAATTAAATGCAATTCAGTATGTGTATTGAATGTGTATTGCTGCCTTTTTTTTTGAAGGTACTGATGCTAAGGCGAGTTCCACCTGGGCATAAAAAAACTTTCCTGTCAGAAACAGAAAGAGCAATTTGGGAGGATCTTGGAGAGATTTGTCCTTCCTTTTAAAGGACTTCATTGATTCTTCCCTGTCTCTTCAGGGAACGATTCCTGCTTCACTGTTCCTACACATTTTCCTTCACATGTCCTCCCTAGCAGGCCTCACAGTGGGAGGATCTTGCAGACAGGTCTCCACTTTCAGACAAAAGAAATTCCAAGCGTACTC
Organism: Corapipo altera; assembly: GCF_003945725.1. Lineage (NCBI taxonomy): Eukaryota > Metazoa > Chordata > Aves > Passeriformes > Pipridae > Corapipo > Corapipo altera. The sequence continues at coordinate 10,580,014 of NW_020884879.1, read as the reverse complement.
CCTGAAGGGAGAGAGAAGCACCCTAAAACTCAAGCTGACAAAACCCCAGTGATGCTCCGTTTGGGATCCATTCCCAGGATTTTGGTGTCTTCAGCCTTTTAAATTCTGAGGTGCTTTCTGTAAGGTATGCTCTTTACAAAATGTCTTAGTGGAGCTGCACTTCTGAGTAATTGACTTTCCTCCCCTGGCTTCTCAGTTCTCCAAGAAATTGTGCCAACAATACACACATTCCCACCAATCTGCAGCTGGAAGGGGTCTCAGTCTAGTTCATCATTCTGTCTAGCAGGGGCTTTTTTGAAGAATAAACCCTGACAGTGCAGGATTTTTTCCAACTGTGTTTGCCTGGTACAGGCTTTCTTTAAATGATCATTGCTGTTTCTTCTTCTGGCTCATGAAAGTCAAATTCATTCACTTAAAATGGAACAAATTAAGAAGCTAGCTTTTTCTTTAAAATAATTCTCTCTGGGACCAATATCAGGCAAGTCAAGTGTAGCAGAATGAAAATTAAGTCCATTTACTTAAATCTTTTGTTACACATGAATGAATATAGCAAATGTGACACTTTCTTGGGATCATCGTCTTTCTAGATATCCAAGAGCTAGAAAAGCTGAAAATGCAATTTGTGATATTGCATGTCATTTCACAGGAGTTGTTCTACATATGAAAGTCCCAGTTTAGCTAAGGAAAATTAGATTCCCCAGTGTTTAATGGGATGAGAATTGCTGTTGAATGAAGAAAGATATTAATTGCTTTTTCAGAAAGTTCAGAAAAACTATTATTAGCTCTCTAAGACTCCTTTTTCATTTCAAAGAGTGACTTTAGACTATTCATCTTTAGAACTGCCCTTCTATGAAGGACAAATTTTTATGAGAAGCTGTGATATATTAGAGTTGCACTTTCTAGAAATACATGGGAGTTATATGATCCCTAAGTAGTACAGAATAACTACTGGCTAAAAAATAAATTTGGGGGCATGGTAAACTGGAGAGGAATTATTCTATACTCTGTATAATACAGTCATCAATGACTTCTAGCTGTACATCATGGTTTATAGTATTATCTTGTAGAAGACTAACAGCTGAGTTTCACAGATGCATGGCAGTACTTATTCTTTTCCCAGTGACTTTATTGTAAACTCGATTATCTCACTCTGTGTTCCATGACTGTAAGGCCCTTGTTTACTCACAGTTATTTAGTTTTGAAATTGTTCTCAAAATATATATATATATATATATTTGCACGGTATTCATGTCTGTGTTATAATAATTTGTAATATAACATGTCAGACCTCGGCCAGTAGAGTGGCTACTGGCTGTACTAGGATGGTCATCTCTTGAGCTAATCTTGGTTTTATGACCCAGCAAGGGTCTGTTTAAATCTTTTTTTGTGCCCTCAAACCTTTACTTCCCATGGGATATGAAATTTTAGCTCAATTTTGCAGCTTGGCAGCACATGCAAAGCAGAGTTTGTGGAAAAGACAGAAAGTGCATTTCCACAATCTTTCTCATTTTTGAGATCACTTAGCCAAGCCATGGTGTTTCACTAGATCTCACAGAGTGAAGAGGGAAAATATCAGAGTGGTATATTACTTCAGAAGGCCACTGCACTCTGTGGCTCTCTCTCCAGAAGGCCGGGGCAGGTGGTGAGGGGTGGCTGGTGTTTGCCATTTTGCTCACAGATAATTTAATCCAGCTTGGGGGTTTGCTTGTCTGCTTGCTCTTTCAAAAGAAATGCCCTCCAAGTTTTGACTATAGCACGACTGTTATTTGCCGGCAGAACTCCTTCAGATTTTATCTTTGCTGTTTGCTGAGCAAAGTGAGGGACAAAATGATGAAAGAGGTGACTAGAGGACACAAAGATACTGAGTTTGTCTCTTCAGGGCAGAAGCTCAAGCTCCTCACGTAAAGCTGGGATTGATACAGGGACTACTCTACATTAGCCATCCAGTTGTAGTTATTGCACCAGCAGTACAATAGAGCAAGAAAGGAGTTTTCCTGGGTGCCAAATATTTTCATTTGATTTGTCACAATTGTCCCTATTCAAGGAATAATTTCCCAACTAGTCTCAGTGTTTAATTGTTAGGATGTCACTGACAGTTCCTTTCTTCTGTCCCAGTTGCCTCTTTCTTATTTTACCAATCCACCCAGTGACTGCAATATATAGTGTGTTATCTGGTGTCACAAAACAGGCATTTTTTGTTTCTTCCTTTGTAAAAATTAAAGTGCAGCTTCAATAAACTGCTAACATGTTGGGTTTTTTACCTCATCATTCCAGTAACCAATTTCACCTATTCAGTCAGAGTGTTTGGAGAGGTACAGAGGAATGCTTTACTGTTTGATGTTTATAGAAACTTACAGTATTGTGGTTTGTGTAGACTAGGGAGGTTTGGTGATTGGTGACTGCCAGAAACAAAGGACTCTTGAAAGCAAGATTCTTGGTAGATTCCTAGTAGAATCAAACAAAACCAGTTTTAGCTCTTCCTTAGTCTTTTATGTCTCTTATTTCTGTTCTGGTCTCTTCCAAATAAAGCAGAATTTCCAGTGACTTATTTTGTTTTAAGATACTATTTGCCTTAGATCCAACAAAACACAAAAGCTCTGCTCCTCCTTCCTGCCCCGTGGCCCCAAGATAAGTGCGATACATTTCACAGACACAAAATAAAGTGTCGATCTGCAAGACATAGCTGCAACTCACTTTAAATGCATAATTTTGTTTTATCTTGCTTGTAATAGTGAAGACCTGCCTTGCCTCGATTTCTGAACTTAAGCTTCAGAAAGCTTCTTCAACTCCTGAATGTGGTCTTTTAATATCCAAGCTGCAGAACAACTCTCAGCTAAAGAGCTTAGGAAGGCTCAATATGAATGAGATTTCTAATAAACTCAGCTACAGAGATAGGCTGCAAGTTTGTAAAGTGTATGAAGTTTTGTGGATTTAGATAAAAGACATTCCAGCAGCTGAAAAAAATTACCTTCATAACAAATGGCAAGGGACAACCAGAGCAGAGCAATTCTGTTTTGTGACAACTTGGGAGTTTGGAATTCATTTTAGTCCTTCACTGGAGCAAAAAATGAAACCTCTCCTTTATTTTCACAGATTTGTGCTAAACCCCGAAGCTCTTTCTTAAATTTAAATTCTTTCCTTTGTCTTTTCTCCTCTCCAGAAATGACCAGAAAGAATGCCCTGAACCATAGAAAAGAGAAAGCATTGCCCAAATCTTTAAGCCCCTCAGCTATGCAGTGTGTTCACACACAGGTATTCACAAAAACACATGCCTCAGTGTCAATAAAAGGAAGCAGCAGCAGCCTTCCCCAACTCAAGTTTGTTCTCCCACCTTACCCCTTACAGCGAGGCATCACACACTGGCTGCTTTCTGGAGATGGGCCAGTAAATCACAGAATCATAGAATACCCTGAGTTGGAAGGGACCCCCAAGGGTCATCAAAGTCCTATTACTGGCCCTGCACAGAAACCCCAGGAGTCACACCATGTGCCTGATAATATTGTCCAAACACTTCTTGAACGCTGTCGGGTTTGATGCTGTGACCACTTCCCTGGAGAGTCTGTTCCAATGCCCAACCACTCTCTGGGTGAAAAACCTTTTCCTAATATCTGACCTAAACCTCCCTAACACAGCTTCATGCCACTCCCTTGCATCCTGTCACTGGTCACTACAGAAAAGAGCGGGACCATTGAGAGCAAATTCTTTATCTCTAAACATTGGAACAGCTAAAGAGCTATTAGAAAATTCCTGATACTGGGGATTATTTGTTTCTCTCATATGCTCTATGTGACCATGGATGGATGCAGCCTCACAGAAGCATACAGGGGATGGAGAAGCAGAACCAAGCTGCCACACATGCTCTTCCAGCTGACACAGAGCACTTGGATTGAGACCGTGAGCACTCAGTGCTTCAGCCAAATACTCTTTGCTGAGCAGCAGGACAGTAGAGTTCAGGTACATCCTATCACATGAAACAGGCCAACTGCAATGCTTTGTTAGCAATTTTAAAAGAGTATCTCACTTGTTTTCTGTCTTTTGGGCTTTGTTTCCTCATTTATTTGTTTGCCTTTGCCTCTGCTAGGATTTCTATTTTTTTCCCCCCAATATTTAACATGACCACTCATTTGGCTCTGTGACTGACAGCAGCAGTATTGAAAAGGAGAGAAGAAACCAGCTCTGGAAAGGATTAAGCAGCATGAAGCTCATGAAAACTGTTTTTTAATGAGCCCTTCTTCACTCAAGAGCTCCCTGCTGTTGCTGGCACCAGTGCAGGGAACAAATGGGTCTGACAATGGGGAGAAAATTTAGGGATAGGAGAGCAGGGAGAGGGGACATTTTTGCAACCATAGCCTTTGTGAGAGCAGAGAGAGACCATACACTGCACAGATTTGGAGGGGCAGTCAGCAAAGTCATGTGGAGACTCGCTTTCGCTTGCCCAGTTTTGCAGCTGTTTGAGTCATAAAACTGGCCCACACAACATCCACACAGAACACCTTTCTACTCCCACAACCACTGGGCTCCTGAAATAAAAATAATTTTCAAAAGTTTAACACCTACTCCTTAAAAAACTATATTTCTGTTTTGGTTGAGCAATATTCAGCCTCCCAGAAAATCAGGACAATGGGGTCTTTGTCCTTATTTTGTAATGGCTTCATTGTGCATATTTTTATGTTGCTATTTTGAGGTAGCTTTAAAAAGCAGTATTTCACACAAAATGATGAAGATCACTGCTAAATTCAGGGAACAGCTGGATTTTGTTAAATTGTCTTTTATACAGCTATTGTGCCATTTTTCCACTCAGCTTTTCTCAAAAACACTGAATGAAATTGTATAAAAAACTTAATGTAATGGTCAGTCTAATACAAAATAATTCAATGGATAAAGTAGGAATTATGACGTTGTTTGCTTGGGACAGACTGTATGTTCAAGGAGAGAGGGAACAGGTTAGAAAAATAAAACGAATAAAAAGTTGTAATTTTGCAAGCAATAAAGTTTTAATTCACTGTCTCACATTATGCTGCAAAGCAAGGAAAGAGCAGGTAGGAGACAGATATCTCTATTTGATGAGTCTGTGTCTCTGCAGACCCTGGAGGAGCAGAGTACCTCAGCCAGACAGTCCTGGAAAGATCCAGAAATAAGGTGACAGAAATAAAGGGTTTCAGAAACCCATCGGGGTTTCTGAAATTACATAGGAAGGTTTCCTTATAAAAGAAGATCTGTAACTGAAACAGCAGCTAGAAGATCCCAAGATACAGTCCAAAACCAAGTCAGTCAGCAGGGAGAGGAGAGGATTGCAGCCTCCCAGGAAGTGGGGTCAGCTCTGAAAACATGGTGGACAGTAGACATCCAGCTTGGGTGCCTCTCTGGGAGGACACTGCCATTGTGCAGCCTCTGGAGTTTTGCATTTAGCTGGTAGCAGCCTTCTTCAAAGAGGGATTTTCTTGCCAAGAGGGAACAAGTTGGTGCTGAATATCTTTCTTAAAGAAAATGTAGTCATTTGGAATAACTAACGGTTGTTCTATATCTGATAACTGTTATGATAGCACATGTAATCTAGAGATTGGAACATATTTTTTTGGATGAATGTAAATTCACTGAAAAAAATCAGTGTTTCAGGGAGAACAAAAATATTTCTAAAAAATGAATCAAATTTCATGAAAACCTTAAGCCAATGAAATGAAATCATAACATTTTGCTTTCATCTGGTTTGAGCATTTCATGTAAAAAACTTCTAGGTATTTAATATCTATTTTGTCTTCTTTTACCTTTTAATTTTGAACAGTTCTTTTCATTAAAAATATTCTAATCCTTTAAAATGAGAAAGCTTTCTGTGTATGAATTTTGATTATTTGAGGGATCTCTCCAGTGAACTGATGAAGTCCTGGAATGAATTTTACTTTATCTGTTAGTAAAATTCAGGGATCAAACACAGCTTTAATCCTTGCACTACATCACTGCATAACCTCTAGAAGATATTCAGATGCTCTCCTGGAAATATAAGCTTCAATACCAAAGGTAGTGATACTTTAAACTCAATAGTTAAGATTAGGTATGCCACAGCTAAAAAGATGTAGCTGGGATTGTTACGTGATTTAAAACTCCTCTGTATGCTCACAAAGCACAGAGAGATATGGTGGTGGAAAATCAAATAATAACTTCCCAGGCTTTTCCAATGCCCATCACAGAAGCCATCAATCCACCAAAGGTCCATCTCCACAGGCTCAGAGGAGCAAAAGGGGAAGTGAAAACCTGAATTAAGGACTCAGAGGAAGGGACACCCTGTTCAGACCCCTCCCAAGTTGTCCCAAGAGACCCTCAGGCAAAACATCCAGGTATGAAAACTATCATGATGAGTCAATGCCAAAGCATCTCTCAGACTGCTGGGATTTGCTCCCTAAGGGTGTCAGTCCCAGTACAGGACACAGAGGAAGAGTGTTTTGGGATTGCACTGGAGTTACTGTGGGATGTTAAAGGATTGAAAGGGTCAGTTGCTCACCAGAGTGAGGAAAATCAAGTACCAGCCTCTGGATTGGAATCAGAGCTGAGATGCCTGTGCATCCGTGGTGCCACCAAGCTGGAAGGACTGGGATCCAGGGGCAGCTGATTGGCAGACTTGAATGTCTGAGCCCAGCTGCTGGAGGCATATTCAGTATATATATATATAATTAATTTTATACACACACACATATATAGATATATAGAGATATATATGCCCATATTTCCACTTGCAGCACTCCATCTTGCTTATACAGAGAGGGGTTTAGGATGAAGCCCCTGACACTGATTGTTTATGAGTCCTCAGTGTTTCTCTAAGTGTTGATATGGATGGCTGCCCACTTGCCTATGTATTTATGCACTGTTTATGTGTGCACAGGCCTACTGAAAACACATGCTACACCTCGCTGCTGGTTGGACCTGGGGGAGTGGAGCTGTGACAGCCTAATCTCCATCAGGCTGTCAGATCTGTCCCAGCTCCCTCAACAGGGATAATTTATCAAAAACCTGTAATAACAGAATATTATAAAACCTGAAAAACCTACTGACACTTTTCCCATATTTTCAAATTCATACTAAATAAATTATTTATATTTTACAACTACAGGCATTCCATCCCAAAGAGACAACTTCCAGAACAGTGGAAATAATTTGAGGCTTTTGTGAGGCTGTTCCCCAAACCACTATTTTTCTGTGGTGTGTCCAGAAATAGAAGTGAAAAACTTCAGAGAACTGCTCAGTCTAAAGGTGATTTAATTTTATTTTGCATCCTCCCCTTAGATTTTATTCCATCTGCATTTAAATATTTTCTGTCCAAATCAGACCAGTTACCAACCCAGGTTTTAAAAGTAAAGTAGCATTTAGCACTGCTGCAAAGTCTATGTTCTAGCCACATATGCATTGGAAGAACTGGAGACATCCAGCCCCCCAGCTTTATAAGATGGGGTTTTTTTCCCCCAGGAAAGGCAATTATTCCATTATGTGTTCAGAAATAGTAATTGAGTTCACCTTGTCTTTGTGAAATGTGCTTGGTACTCTTTATCAGTTTAATCCCCACTGGGCTATACTTATACTTTATAAACAACAGAGCTGCACAATTGCTGGAGATAAAAAACAGGGCTTCTGGTGAAATCTGCTCCAGAAATGCTTAGAAGAAGCATGAACCTGTGAAGTGTTTGAGCTCTGCCCAGGGGATTGATGAACTGGAGGTTTCTGACTACTGTGTTGATGTTCACTGGGCTTTCATTAGCACTGTTCAAAAAGAAAAAAGGCAAAAAAGATTTTCAAACTCTGCAAGTGAGGTTGCCTGTTTTGCACCTGCTGCACTGTTTTCAAATTCTTAGGACAGAGGAAAATAATGCTTTTTCCAGTTCCTGAATTGTCATGACAGGCTTTTGTTCTTAATTATGTCTTTCCTGTATTCTCTTTGATGCATCCATTTTCCTAAGGGGTATATCTACAGACTTTCCTGCACTTTCATCCAGTGTTCCAGAAAGGGGGAGTAACTGTGAATGATTAGCCACAGCTTAAGGATCTTCAATTCATCTGTTCTGAATAAAAAAGAAATAATTTTCAATTCTCTGCATATTTTCATTCTAATTTTTAATCTATCAAGTTCATGGGCTTACCTAGACTTTAATTTTTTAGATACAAACATCCCTCCCAAGAATTATTTACCCATTTATTCAGATACCAAAATAAAATGTGAGTACAGTAAACCAAAGTTACTGATGTGGGCTAGTGTAACTGAAAACTGTGCATACTGGTTACATCCATGGTATGGAAGAATATTGAATTTCATTCACAAGATGAAAAGTCTTAGAAGAACCTGATGAGAGAAATTAGGGTCTCTTGGTGTTTGCCTGAGACCCAAACCTCTCAGACATGATTCATGTTAAGGATGGTACAGGTCAAGAGCAGAGTTTCAAGGTCAGGGCCTGCAGCCCACCTCCATCATGGTCTATCCCATCCAGCTGTGATGCTACGAATTTTTCCATTAAAATGTCAGTATATTCCATTATTGCAGACTGTGACAGTGTCTGAGATTTTGTGTACATCACTGGTGCTGGGCTTACAGAGTTACAATATTTAATGCCTAAATAGATCTGAACGGATGATGGTTTCACTGTCCCACAGCAGTTTTTGTAGTTTTGATGTTTTCTCTCAGCCCACATCAGAACAAAAAACAAGTTCTAAGATTTTCATCCAGTCAGCAAAAGGAGCAAAATGTTTCTCAGCTCACTAAAATTTTTATTTCTTTTATCTTTTTACTATGTTTACCTTTGCAGAGATAAAAGATAGCTAACATTTTTAAATAAAAAAGTCTGACCATCTGACCTTTCAATCTTCTCTAACACTGAGGAGCAAGAGTCAACATGAAGCTCTTCTCACCACTTTCATTTTTTAACTTCACATTGGCTTCATAATTACATATACCATTGATGAGTTTGAAACTGTAGACTCCTCAGGATAAAGGCAAGAGGGTAAGAGGTGTCAGCAGCTCCATAAGCACTTCTAGATTGGCTTATTGAAAACTCAGCACCTAATATTCCCTTTAAGATTTTCCTCTTTGTAATTGCCTCTATTTCTAAAGAAGTCTTACTGTTATGTCCTGTCTTCATCTCTCATCTTTCACAGACCATAACACTTTGTTAATGTGGGACTTTCACAATCCTCAGCCACTTTTGTCTGTTCTTTCTAGGCTTCAATTAAACATTTATTAAATCAGTGAAGAAAATCAATGCAGAAATTATTTTTTGCTTCCCTATAAGAGATTAATATTATACATAGCACCTAATAGGTAATTAATTTTTCTTCCTTTTCCGTTGACTCTTAGTGACTTATATGAAAACCTGTTAAAAGACATATGTTTGTTTTCCCTGAGTAATTCGCACTAGAACCACCTATTTAGCAGATCTGAAATTCAAAAGTCTTAACTTAGGCACATGCCATCCCAAATATCCATGAGATTAGAAACAGGACCTTATCACAAAAATGGATCAATGTTGTCATTTTTTTCCTGTATTTTTGTTCCAGAACAGATTAATCTGCTTTCAACTTTTGGTATAATCTCTGTCTGAGGAGTGAAGCCTGAATGAAACAAGCACAGCAATATATTGCAATAAGCCATTCTTGTGAGAAACACTTTCGCTTTGAATAGAGATGAAAGCAGAGTGTTTATCCTTTATGGAAGCAATCTTATCTTGAAATGAACTCAAACAAAACGTCCTGCAGCTATCAGTTCTTATGACAAAAACAAGATGAGAAAGACAAATGATACTCAATCCATTTGCTTCATGATAATTTATAAGACCCTACAGTCATGTTTTACCCCTGTATTTCTTAATATTGATAAATTATGGAGAGACACAGTGGGATTAGTCTTTACACAGGAAAATCCCTAAAGTATGCTTTTAGAGCAATCAGCACAGTAGGTATTCTTACTCATCTGTGGATTGCTCAGATCCCACACCTGTTATTGCTCTTCACCCCAGGAGTTATGAGCTCAACCCCTGAGGTTGTAATGCCACAGACAGGGATTCCCCTGTACAAACACCAAAGTGTCCATTTCATTTGCTTCCTGTATCACCAAGTGGGTCTCTACTGAGCTTTTTATCAGTATCAGCATGGGACATCTTGTTTCAGCATAAAACAAAGGGCTTACTGAAGTCAGCCTGTCTCTCCAGCAACATCTGTTTCATTGTATATCTTAAAACATCAGCAGTACCATGACATTTGTCACTGCTCAGTAGCTTGACATGGTCTTTGGAGAGCCATTCCCTGACATTCACTGATCCATCAGCCATATGTCCATTAATTTAGTTCTGTATTTTTTCACCTCATCTAAGCAAAAGGATAGGTTAATTTTCCATCTCTCAGTATTCGATTTCTCCATGATTTTCTTCCCTGTTTCTTTTTTTTTTTTTGTAGGTATTTGAGTTTTTATGGATGGTTTGGTGACTTGCAGGAGCCATCTGGCAGCCCCATGGTGTGTCACAGTTCATGCACACAGTGCTAGTCTCAGCTGTCAAAAGAGGCAGACTTCTTTCAGGTTCTCAGCTTCAAGCGAGTGCTGGAAAATGCACAGTGTGGGGATAAAATTAACTAAGAAATTAAAACAATTGAATTATAAAGTACTTGAAAGACCTAACACAACTGAAGCTTTCAGAAAACTTGAAGGAAGCATAAAGGTTTGATGATAATGTTCAGACCACCATGACAACACTTTTCTGAATGGAAAAACAAATCCCTCTAACAGGATCCCTTTACAATCCCCATAATGGTGAGCAGAGCAAGGTGCTTACTTTCGCTTATTGAACCAAGAATTTGAGGCCTATTCCTGTAAAAATGAGATGGGCATGGCATACAAAGCTTAATACAGAACTTAAGAAACTGAAGGAGGTAATTTAGAGATTCCTCTTCAAAGACACACTGACAGCAAAAGAAAAGTAAATTGTTTGTAGATGTGTCCAGGATGGTTGTTTGCACAGTTGTCAGAAGATAGTATACTCAGAAATGGAAACTAGTGTTTTGTATTGCGGTTGCACTAAAGAAAACTGGGTATCTTGTGTTGAGAAAGGCAAGGAGGGTTTGACACAGGGAAAGATCTGACACTGGTGTATTTTGAAGTACGAGGCTGAGCTTATTCTTTCCTTCACACAAATACAGAGTATGCTTGGATTTACGCTAAACTATAAGTAACCCCAACGATAAGGAATATTGAAGAAATATTTCACCAAGCCTCAGTCACTTTTTTCCTGTGCTATGAGTGTTTGCCAGCTTTTCAACTCAATACCAGGGAAAAAGACAGCCATTTGCCATTGAACACCACAGATTAAATCTCCCACACAGAGGGCATGGCATGAAATCTAACAGTATTCCAGAGCGTGTCAACTCTCCTTAAGTCACACTCTGTAATAGGGAAGGAGAATGCCCATTTTCTTCTCTTCCAGCGTCAATATCAGACTCAACAGGGGACTTTCAACATTTTAAAGGAACAAAAGGAAATCGAAGCCCAGTAGGAGGGCTGTATGCAAAGTTCATCCTTTGCAAATCTGTCACAGATATAGGATATAGACTAAGTACATTGCTCTCAAAATCAAGAAACCATTTATTTTATTGGAATATCTGCTGCTTTAAAGAGATAACTTCTACTGCAACTGCTATGCACTCTGTGATGATTTTAATAAAGTCTTTTCATAACCAAGTTCTTAAACATATTTAAACTTACTATTATTCAGAAATTAAAAGCTCAGTTTACGTTTACATTTACAGTTACAACACAAGTGTCTGTAAAGGGAGGAATCCTAGCTATGCAAACATTTAGAAGGGGTACAATGTTCTGTCAATGTGTGAAGAGGATGGGGAACAATAAAACAAAAAATAACTCAATTTTTTCACTATGACTTTATTCCTTATTTGAGTGTAGGATTGGAAGCCCCAGACTCAGTCTTTACCAGTTAATTAGAGAGTTTTAAGTGTAATTCTCTTTCTTTGTTCCTTTGACAAATCAAGGTTACATATAATGCCTAATAAATCTGAAAAATTTCCTGCAAATGTTACTAAGGATTAAACATATTCAAAATTATATCAATATTTATATGTTATAAATGGGTGAAAAGTGATGTATTCAATGAAATAAAGACTTTTAGCAACACTGCTTTGATCTGTTTCTATCTAAGCCCACTCAGAGCAACTTTTCTTGAAAATTTAAAGTTAATTTTATATCAAAAAATGAAATGTTCTTGAAAATTATAATAAAGTATAACTTGGTTAAAAAACAAGTTTCCTCAATAAGCACAAATAAATAATTAATGAAGAGGATTCTGCTGACTTTTTTACTTCACTTATGGAAATTTGAAACACAAACAGAAAAGAATAGAACTAATTCATTCATTCTCCTTAAAATGGCTTTCATTTTAAAAATGTAATTAGAACAACATGTTTTTTTCAAGCTGTGCAATTGTTGCATTATTTTTTTTTAACTGCATCCTTTTATTGTTGTTTCAGATGAGATCAGAAATTCCTTAGATCCGTCTATGAACTGTTACAGCACTCAGCAATGGGACGGTAAATTGCAAGCATCGGTCTCAATCTGAGGTCTGTAGGAAATGTCGAAGGAATACACATAGTATAAAATAGGTATTATACAATAGGCTTTAAATTCTTTCCTAAAATAATGTTGGTTGGTTCCTCTAAGGAGATTTTTCAAGATGCAAATACCTTTTCAGTAAAGTCATAACAGTTATGGCTACAGAGCTCTTTAAGATCATTTGGGGAAAACAACAAGATTGTTTTCTCTCCCAGAAAACAAGTATTACAGCACAGCTCAAGTCCTTACAACTGCATTTTCATCCAGCACCTCCGGATTATTTGAAATGGTTGCTGTAGCAAGCTGGTCATCAACCACTCCTGGTCATTGCTTGGGAGAACATCGGGGCACATGGGCAAAAAATTCCAGGAAGCTTGCTAAAAATTTACCAGTACAAAATAGGTTCTGATTAGTTTGTTAATACAGAGGTAACCTACACTGAACACCTATCTTAACACCTGGTGTTCTGCTGAATTCTAAAAATAAAACCCACAATAACAGAGAAGTCTACTTTTGCCTTTCATGTGAAAGTACAACTTACTGACCTGAGGAGAAGTGACTCAGGATATCAAGGTGGTGAGTGGAAAAGCCAGGAGACCAAAGTCCTCAATGGGTCTTAATAAGCTGAAATTTCTTGCAGTGTTGGCTATAATATGCTTCCTAACCCACTGTGAGACCTTTGTAGGATCTACTAGAGGCAGGATGTGAGAGGAGTTCTTCCCATATGCTTGCACACTGACAACACTCAATACCTAACTAAAAAGCCCTTTCTGGCTTACTGTAACCAAACATTTTTAAGTTCCCCATCTACTCTGGCAACAGCCCCTGAATGCCAGTCAGCAGCACTCAGGTTTTTTCAGATATCTGAATACAAGCAGCAAAATGAAGCCAGCTATTATTTTTGTGGTAGTCATTAAAAGTCATTTTCAGGCACAGTTCTCTCTTCCTGATTCTGCAGTCATGTCTTAAAATCAAATTTCACATCGTTATTATACAAATAATACAACTAAAAAGCCCCACTTGTCTATTCTCTTTTGGTAAGTAGTGCATAAACCTTAAACGTGCACAGCTACAAAGTGTTTGCTACATAATGTCTTTTTCTTAAAGTGATGTTTTCACTGTTTGTCCTCAGAACAGTTAATAAAAATGCAAATACCATCTCTGCCATAACTGGCCGTGAACTTGAGGAGCAGGATAAACTGATGTCATCAGCATCTTTCTAAGGAAATTAACTGAAAGAGTTGGCCTTACGTTCTATAACTGACTGTATCAGTCATGGCAGGCAATAATAGAAGTGCCATAAAGCTTTTGTGTTATTCATGTAAATGACAGCTTATCTGCAGCTACTGGAAATACTTGGGAGACCATCTACATGAAGAAATTAGACTAAGTTCCTTAAGCAATGCCTGACTAGACCAAATTTCTGTCAATATTAGACACCTGTGCTCCTAAACATGCAGGAGAGATCCACACCAGTTTGCAATCAGTCAGCATAGATGCTAAAGCAAATTCTTCACAAATCACAGTGAAAATTCAGAAGGCAGGAGTCAATGTAATTACCAGAGGTACAACATGTAACTTCCCTTCTCCATGCCAGGTGTTGTATAGGTGTGACTGTAGCGACTGCCAGTTTCCCTAAAATGGAACAAGTTTAATCCCAAATGCAGGCAAAGTGACAGTGTTCTTTGCTTCACAGTAGAGCCTGCCAAAGCAAAGGTTTCATATAACAGGGTCCTTTAACCAATAGTTTTGGGTTTAACAGAGGTTCATATAAACAGATATAGGCATCAAGCCTGATATATTCTGAAAATGCAGATGTCCCAGAATATTAGTAGCAGTCAAGTCCATTTCTAAAAGTTTAAATACAAACTTTCTGACAGAGGTTTTCATGTGATTTTCATGTAATGCTGTTTGCTCTGCATTACAGTCCATGACAGTTCCTCGCAAGACCACGAACAAGAGATGTGAGCACAATTCTGATGCAGTAAGTCTCGGTCACATGAAAGAGGGTATGTCTAAAGGAAGCTGTGCTTAATAAAAAGACAAAATGACACAGTTTACTGTAAAAATTGCTGGGACTTTTCAACGGAGGAGAAACAAGTGCCACTTAGATAAGAGCCCACACCACTTACATGCTAGGGGAAACTTCCACCATCATCTGACACTGTTCCTAGTGTTAGATAATAGAAAGAAGAGAATGGAATAACAGACTAGCTAATGACCTTCCCACCTCCATCAGCAATTCAACTTCTGTATCGTGCCTTTCACTCATTGTTGGAAAGTAATTGATACTACACCGTGACACTAATAAGCCATCAACGTTCATCAGGGCACAATCTGTAAGTGATACAAATATCATTTTTTCTGAGCCCTTTTTTATTCCCTTCAGGCTTGGTACTCTACAAATCTTTCCAAAGGCAATATTAGTGCATCTTTGTGTCCATAAATCCCAATATTTCTGTTCTTCTCCACCAGCTTGAATGAAGATCACACATGCTAATAGCTAACCATAAGGAATGAGTCCCTATTCCAATATTGGAGGCCACTTTGGGACAAGAATTTTACATTCATAGACTGACTCAACACCTGTTCTAATTAGACATTTTGTCTGTGTTTTGATTTATATTTGGTTGTATATTCACTCCAAAACAAAGAAGAACATGAATTTATACCCATGCATTAAAAGGTATCTTCATTTGAACATAGAAGTATGGGAAGAGGTGAGCTTTCATATTGAAGAAATTTTATTAATGCTTAGTAAACTGAATAAGCAGCTGAAAGAAACCATAATGCACTTAAGACATCTTTTCCATTGACAACTATAAAGCTGACAACTGCTATTCCAGCACTTTTACTCCAGTGCCATTCTCTTACTGTGCTGCATTTTAACCACATGGACAAGTCATGCTGAGGACTCCTCATTCATCATAGGATTGTCTATGTTCTAAAACATCAATGGAGAAAACCAGCAGACAGTTTAACAATTTGAGTATTTTTATCACCCTAGGGAACATGAAAATAATAATGTGAGCTGTAGAACCCACACTCTAGGATGCTGACAAAGGAGTGGAAAAGAGCAACATCACCCTTACTCATTCACTCATACAGCCAGAGGAGACGCAGAATGAGATCTGCTTTTCATTCCTGGGCATCCTGAGCCATTTCTGGGACTACACGGCCATTTTTTCCTCTCTGAGTGCTGAGGTAAGCTGTAAGAGAGTTGGAATCAAAGAGTATTGCTGAAGGCTGAATCTTTACCTGGAATAAATCTTTACTATGAAGGCTGTGGTGACATTTCCATTTTTGAACTATATCGAAATGGTGCAGAGATTATCTTTAATGAAGGGACATAGTGACTTAATTGAAGTATAATTTGTGCAACAGTTAGTGGAGAAAAGTCTCTAGGAGGAAAATTATAACAACTTCTTCCAGCAGTTTCACCTCTCTGAACTGGCTGGACGACAAGATGATAATTGCATTTTTTACAGAGGGATACAGTTGATTTAGCTAGAAACAGGGAATCAAATAAGCAAATCAATACATTTTGGCAACTGGATGAAAAATATCTCTTCAGATCACTACAGATATGCTAGCTGTAAATGAAGTTAAACCATATCCAAGCTTAAACTGATGGAAGAATTTTAAAATTATCTTTTAGACAATTTTTCCTCTGCAACTAGTCCATGCACTCTCTGCAAGAAGGTACATGATTGGGTTTGTAATTTTGGTATCAATCTTATTCCCATCTATTATTAAAATGATGGCAAAATTCTACAGACTTTAGCAAATTGTCCATGGTAAATATACCACATGGCTGAGTGGCAGATCCCAAAGGGTCGTGATCAGCGGTACAGAGTCTAGTTGGAGTCCTGTCACTAGTGATGTCCTCCAGGATTCTACACTGGTCCCAGTGTTGTTTAACTTGTTCATCAATGACTTGGATGAAGGGGCAGATGCCTTCTCAGCAAGTTTACTGATGATACAAAACTGGGAGGAGTGACTGATACCCCAGAGGGTTGTGCAGCCCTTCAGAGGGACCTTAACAAGTTGGGGAGATGGGTAGAAAGGAGCTGTCTGAAGTTTAACAAGGACAAATGCAAGGTCCTGCACCTGGGGAGAAACAACACTGGGCACTGGTACAAGCTGGAGGCCAACCTGCCTGAAAGCAGCTCTGTGGAGAAGGACTTAGGGGTCCTGGAGAACAACAAGTTGTCCATGAGCCAGTAGTGTGCCCTGGTGTCCAAGAAGGCCAAAGGTATTCTGGGACACATCAGAAAGTGCATTGCCAGCACGTTGAGGGAGTTGATTCTGCCCCTCTACTCAGCCCTAGTGAGCCACATTTGAAGTACTGTGGGCAGTTCTGGGCTGCTCAGCACAAGAGAGACATGGAGCTACTGGAGCGAGTCCAGCAGAGAGCTACTAAGTTAGTCGAGAATCTCTCTTATGAGGAAAGGCTGAGGGAGCTGGACCTCTTCAGCCTCAAGCAGAGGCAACTGAGAGGGTACCTCTTTAATATGTATAAATAACTAAAGGGTGGGTGTCAAGAGGATGGAGCCAGGTACTGCTTAGTGGTGCCAACCAATAAGATGAGACAATGGGCATAAACTGATGCACAGGAAGTTCCACCTGAATATGAGGAAGAACTGCTTTACTGAGCAAGTGACCATGTACTGGAACAGATTGCCCTGAGGTTGTAGAGACTCACTCATAGTAGAAATTCAAGAGCAATGTGGATGCAATCCTGTGCCACCTGCTTTAGGATGACTCTTCTTGAGCAGGGAGGTTGGACCAGATGACCTATTGTGGTCCCTTCCAACCTGATCAATTCTGCTATTCTGTGGTTCTGTGATATTGAAAACACTTATCCAGAAACAGGACTAGTTAATCTTTTTATTATTTATTTATTTATTATTGTTATTGTTATTTATTATTATTTCTTTAAAAGTAATCAAAATAAGCTTGCCATGTACCAAGGCATGGAGTAGCACCAAAAAAGAGGAGCTGGCTGTTCCACAAGGAACATTTAGCCCCTGGGTAGACCATGGATAGAAAGAGATTAACATTTTCTCCTTTGGAAAGAAACATTTAACTGAAAAAGAATTCTGTCTTGGAGCAATAAGAATTCTGTCTTGTAGCAATCCCTGTGGTGGAATAAGAGAAGTTACATGTCCCACATCCTCCCAAAATAGATGGTACTGGTACTGGTGAGTGCTTCCATCCTCAGGCAAGTGAAATGTACATCTGGGGGCTGGATCTGAATCACACCTTGTGTCCTGCTTCCCAAGTTTCTAAATGGGAGGGAGAATGTGCTCAAGTGGCCAAGCTTCACCCAGCAGGCTGAGGACACCTGCGCTGTCATTCCACTGCAACTTGACAGGCTGATCAGTCTCACTAGAAAAGGTGGACGTAGGTCCCCCTCTCAGGAAACTTTACTTCTTCAAATACGTGAAGATGTTCGTAAGAGGTTGGTTACAGATGGACACTGTCTCACTGAGCTAGTGAAGAAGGCTTTAAGCAACAACCATGGGAAAAGGACAAAAGGTCAATGGGTATGTGTAAGGACAGCTTGGCAGCTTAAATTGCCAAAGAATCTGAGATTGGGAGACAGGGTTGCTCAGAGGAGGCTCAAAGAAAGAAGGAGAGGTGTGTCAGTCCAGAGAAAACATGTGAAACAAGCCAGAGAGGTTTTAGGGTTTTGGAGACATATTGCTATAGCAGGATATGGCATGACTAATAAATCAGTAGTAATGGATACAAATTAATGTAAATGGCCTCTTCTGGAATAACAGACAAGGCAATGGAGAGGAAATGATGGATAAATTTTAAAAAAAGCATTCAAGCTGCTTCAGTAGGTGTTGGTTACAAACCAGAACACCAGGCAGGGTAGAATCCTCTAGAGCACAAACTGTGGTCCCCCTAGAGGATTTTAGCTGACCAAATGCCAGATACAAAAGGAACACAGTAGGACACTGTCTGCCAGGGTCATGACATGCACCATATGTGTGCTTTCTGCATGGAACCCAGCTGAAAATCCAACCACGTCTGAATCTAGATGATTTGCAGAAAATTCAGCAGTAAAAGGATTGTGACCACCTGTCCATGTCATGATTGAATATTGAATATTTTAACTGATTTTATTTTTTCATAGAAATATCAGAGAGTTTTTTATACCTTCCCTAACATTCAGCATTTTTCATGAAGATCTATCATTTTGTAAAATGAGTATGTGTGAATGTGAAAAGGCAATCAGAACAAAAGGTGGAGTTTTGCTTAACAAAACTCAAACCTGATAATTATAGCCAATATTCATTTATGGTGTGTATCACACTGAGCTGCCAAAGAAAATTCTTGTTGTCCTGCAATGCTGAAATGCTTTCCACCAATATCTGAGTAAATTTGCTTGTCAAGAAAACAATCAGCATGCTTTATTCCATAGCTTGATTCCATCACCATCTCTCATTCTTCTTCAAGGAACAGAATACAGTCTCTGCTTAACTTTTGAAAAAATACCTACTTAACATTTCTTTTAAATACCACACATTGTCACTCTGTGCAATTAGCAATCTTTGGCTAAGTGGGGAACCTTATGCACATTTCAGACTGGCTGACAGGTGACTGACTTACTTCCCACATCCACACATTGTTATGAAGCACAACTCCCCCACTGAAGACTGACAGCTGCCTGCATTTACAAAGCCAAAGACCTGCTCAGACTGATTTGTACCAACACACTGGGCAAAACTGGGAAAATTTTCCTATTGCTTCATACACCCACACTGTAGCTGATAAAGCTGGTTAGGTGATCTGTTTTTTCACACTGCCATAAGTAATTGTCTGGTATAACATTCAGAGTTCCTAGATCAATTCACTGTTTTTTTCTGTAGGCTGTTTTGGACTTTTTCCCTGCAAAATCTTAACAAGATACCACACACATTTTATATCTTCCTACTCCTTCCTACCATTTGTGACACAGAATTAAAGGTATATCTCCATTTACAGCATTGTTAATAGGCTTTTGTAGTTTAATGACTATTTCAGCAGAGGTCAGTTCATTTTAAAGACTTTTTGATGAATGGTGTACTTGCCCTGGTACAGAAAGAGTTGCTATATGACTGAGCTAACTGAGCCACAAGACTAGCTGGTGTGACATGTAGAAGAAGCAATTTCATTCAATGTTGCCGTAGGACTCCATAAGATAAAAGACTGCCAGATTAAGACCTTTATCAAAAATTTTCAATTACTACCTGGGTTTTGATTATGTGACTTCTTGCACCATTCTGGATTAGGACCATTAGGGACTTCAAACCACATGAGAGGAGTTTGCCTGGAGGAAAATGAAGATGAAGCCATTCATCATTAGTTGACAATAAAAAAACCTTTTGAAATTAAATGAAGGTGATATTTATAACACTGAATGTATCTTCTTGTCCAATATGTTCTTTCCCTTATTTTTCCTAGCTACTAATCACATTGAGTTAAATCTCACCTTGCAAGTAGCAAGTAGAAATATCCAGCAAGGTGTTAGTCAACGGCAAAAAGAACACTAGCTTTTGAACAAGATTTACATATTACTGACTTGTGAAAAGCTTTGTTGTTGTTGTTGTCAGCAAGAAAATTGGCAGTAGTTTTTCCAGGCAGAATGGACAGTCAGTCATCCCAAGGGGAGCACAATCTTGCCTTGTCTGGTCTTTGACTCCAGTTGCAGGAGACCTAAGGGGAATGAGTTAGAGCTGCTTAAATTGCTTCTCCTGACAGTGGAGGGAGGGATGTACCTTGAGACCAGCCAGTGGGGGTTGAGTCATCTAACATAAGGGCTTGCCTTAGCCACAGACTGTGTAGATACCTTCAGAGATCCTAAATGCAACCCACTCCACATATGTTATATTTTACCAAGGGAAGGTGCTAATTTTACCCAGCCTTTTTGAAGATTGTTGTGCACTGACTGAGGAAGAGCCAAAGAACACTGTCAATTTAAAAGACCTGTAATGAACAGACTGTGGCTACATTACAAAAGACAAAAAGAGATTGAGCAAAATGGGGAAAGACTAAGATGTAGAAACATACTTCTGTGGATTGTGAGCTGCTTACAAAAAGAGTATGGGGCTAGTTGATATCTGGATGCAAATCAAATGGCTTCAGACCAAGAAATGAAGCAGTGAAGTGGCATACAATCTGCCTGCCTGCGTTCATATGCATTGGCAGCAACATTTTTGAGGGAAAATCCCAAGAAATACCGGTGGGATTTGCAATTTCTTGAGAAAACAGAAGAGCTGTTGAGGAAACAGGCCCACTCAGATCAGATAATCTGTGCCCAGAATTCATTAGCAGCATCATTTCTTGTTTTGACAGAACTTGAATTCATTTAAATCATTAAATGAATGCGAAGCCCTATGTTCCATTATCTCTGAACAAATCCACAGCAAATATTTTTAATCAAATCATAAGGAGATTAAAATAATTTAGAGACTATACAATTATGCCTCAGCATTTGGCATGTGCATATGGGGATTTAAGAAAATGCTGAAAAAAAACAGGCAGAAAAGCTTTTCGTTCTTTTATGAAGAATATGTACTTGAAAGTGGATGAATTATTAGACAACTCAGATTGTGGAAATTAAAATTCATAGGGATTCTACAATAGAGCTGAAAATACACAATCAAAGTGCTTCCTTTCTATGAAGTTTCCATTTTTACTATTTAAATTTTATCATTACATCTCGATTCTCCTAATTCTAAAAAAATCTTTCAAAAACACTGAATCACAAGTTTCTGATCTTCCAGCTATTTGTGCAAATCTATACTGATAATATACAGTACTGTGATATACAATACCTTTATCAAATGGGTCTAACTCAGCTCCTGTCAGTGTGAAAGGTAAGCCCAACAGAAGCTGACCTGGTTACTTAAGACAGACTTGGGTCCTACAAGAGCAGCTATGTGAACTGTAGCAAATTTTAGCATGCCCAGATATCCAAAAATTTAAAACTTTACATTTTCTAGTCACTCAAAAAAAAAGACCAAGGACAGATCCTAGGAAGTGTCTGTCTTTAGCAGAGTTTTAGTTAAGAGCTTATCTTTGGAAAAAAAAGTTTGCTGCTGTTATTTCTAAGCCTGCTGCCTAAACACTGGGGAAGATAGCTTTTAATCCTCAATGGCATTTTTTTTTCATCAGTGGATCTTTCTTCAATTTAGGGCTGAATGCTGTTCCCAGAAACAATAATCATTTTATTATAGGAGGGGGACATTTTTTGATCACAGCTTACAGAGCATTCCTTGACATTATCTTAGCCCGCAGGCCTGGGAAGCTCAGATCTGATTCCCTGCCCTGAGGCTGTGCATGTTCACAACCACCTGAAGGAGATACAGGTCCCTTTCCCTGTCTCCTGGGGCTCCTTCTAGGAGACATTGTGGATCAGCACCACCCTGGCACCGTGTGTAAGGTGCTGACTGCAAGGTGAAGGTCAGAGGAGGGTACAAATGTCATCCACTGAACAGCAGTGAGTCTTTCAGTTCTTGTCAGGAACAAAACGTGTTGGATGATAACATTTATGTTGCCTTGACAAGCAAACAGAAACCCAGGAAACTGACCATTTTTGTCAGTCCTTAGGCTAAAGTTGTGCTCTTACCAGCCAATGGCCTCTGTCAGTGCTGGGGCCAGCTTCTTAGCACCTTCAGCACTGGGGCCGCTCACTGGCCCTCTGGTCATGAGCCAGAGGGACAACAAAGGCTATCATGATATACTTCAGCTCTGGAGACTTCATGGCAAGGGCACTCTGTGCCATCGCTGAGCTGCTGGGACCTGGTGGGACAAAGCAGTGCTGTACAGGTTGTCCAGCACAGGCTGAGATAGCTACGTCAGGAGTGTCATGCATAATGCAGAGGATCTTCCCTGGTTCATCCTCATTCATCTGCTGGCAGATTGAGATAAAAAACAGCAAATTCTCTTAATACAGGGTACTGCACTAGAGTCCTGGGCTGCAAAGAGCAGGGTGTGGGGGCAAGAGTTACCCTGGAGGTCTCTCACAGAGTGACAATTGGAGGCTGTCAGCCAGCACTGCCATCTTCAAGGTTTCTTGCTCTTCTAATACAGTATCATCAGCCAGGAATGAATGCTCTGGGACTTACTCTGAAGACCATGAGCAGCAAAGCTAGTGCAGCACGTATACTGAGAGAGAGAAAAGAAGCGCAGCTCAGGAGTACCACACAGGATATTTGTGCTCCAGAGTTCATCCACATGTATGATCACAGGAAAAACATGAAAGAAATACACTCCAGATCTTAAGATTGTAACTGTTCTATTAAAGAATGAGAAATAAGTTCAACAGAATAATATCACTGGCAAACTGTAAGACATTCTTATATTGTGTATAAATCACTATTCATGACCAGCAGGAATCATTAAGGGTCTCTGCATGTAGCTCACTGATGTGACTGCTTTGATCTCACTAATATCATATTTCAAATGTTCATGTCACTGATCTTTTTCTAAAGGTAGAGAAAGATATAATAGTCATCAAAAGTTCCTTTATCACTGCCAAGGCACACACGCATCTTCAACTCTATTCTTACTAAGCTGAAATTTAACATAAAATTATCATCTTCAGTGATACTCACTGATTAACTGCCTTAGTACATCCTTAGCTAAAACCCCTGTGGACAAACTTCATATGAAATGAGTACCAATAGCTATTAGTACTGCTTTGAAATTATAATCAGTTACTAATGGCTCAAAAGATAGCATAAACTCTTCCTGTAGAACTCCATATTACATTTTTGTAGAGGGGAAAATTATCATTTTCAACTGACATTTAAACATGGAAACTACTAAGAAAATGTGCCACATTCATTCTTCTCACTCTGGAAATTTATTTCAGTGTTCTCTTTCCATATAAAACAGGACTGAAATATATTACCTCACAATTTGAATCTATTTATGAAGAGCAACATCAGATGACCACTGCTCTCTCTGGAAAAATCAGAACATGTATTTCATTCAAGCAGCAAAGATATGTGAAAGAAATGTGAAAGTTTATTGAAAATGTCTACTGGAAGTGCAAATGAAGGGATGTCAGGAGAGATGCCTTGGGAAACAACCTCAAATAAGCAGTGGTCCGTGTGGCCAAAGCTGCTTTTTAGTCAACAGAAAACACCAGAGCTATAACAGCACCTGTAAAATAGTGAGGAGAGATAATTTTCCTGTGTCCATGCTAACTCTTAGTAACAGGAGTTAAAGAGAGTCTATATTAATAAATTAATTCACCACAGAGACAGCTGTGCCCCTTAATGGCATTCAAGTCATGTTTGTGCCTCCACTAAAAAAATTAATAAATATGAGAAAAGTTACTGCATTTTTGTTAAGCTGTTGCTTGATAACTGTAAACAAATTGACTAGTATAATACAATCAGAAGAGCTTACACTTTGTTCCTGATGAGTCCATATACAGCCTTCTGAAAGCAATATAAATTTTCTGTCATCTTTGGTGAATTTGATTTCAGACTTCCTCAGGGCTACGCAATGTGCCGGTAACCAAACACAGTCAAAAAAGAGAAAATTAAACTGCATTACTAGAAAGCTTGAATCAAAGCATCCATCAATTCTTTGATTACCACTGAGCAGCAATAGACTTTTTCATAGTAGAAGATATTAGTTTCAGTTGCACAGTATTGCTACCCACTTGAGAATTTTTTATTGAAATTTATTAGGAAATTTTATTGAAATTTATTGAAATATATTAGGATGTTCACAATAGTGTACAGTTTTATCAAGAATAATAAAACAATTTTGAAGTTTCTGGAATAAGGAGTATAAAAATACAAAAGTTTCTTGCATTACAGGTAAAGAAATTAAATTGCAAATAATTATTTTCATCATGAATTGAACATAAGTCAGAATCTATATAAAAAATAATATATATATAAAAAAATCCTATAAATTATCTTCCCAAAATTCATGGGATCTGAAAAAATTATATGTTTTAATTAATTTTAAAATGCTTTAGTTTGACAGTGTCCTTTAAAGATTTACCTTAGCACTAACTTAATCTCACAAATTAACTTAATTTCAGAAAAACACAAAGCTTCTAATTTTTAAAACATATGAGGAGGATAATCTGGTTGTTTTGAAAAAATCTCACAAATGTGAAATACATAAAAACCACTATTTCCTTGTGAAGTATTATGAATTAAAAGAAATTATTGTTTACAATAAATGAAACACTGCTACAGAAAAGTCAGGACTTTTCAGGACAGATGGAAATGTAGTGACATAGAGCAAGAAGAGGAAGTCAGGGGGCAAGAAAATTCACTATTCCAGAAAGTTTTATTCTGAATCTGTATTAGAGTTTCCTTAGGGCTATTCAACTGTGAAATTATCATACTTTTGATCCATGTCCATGATAGAATTTGTTCTATTTTGAAACGTTATCAGATAGGAAGTGGACCCTTTATTTTATCTACCTCTGAATTACAGGTCTGCCTTCACACGTCTGGCAATGACCTGTGCCCAGGCTTGCTCAGTGCTGAAGTTAAAGGTATCTGCAAGTTGTTTTGAGATTCTAATGACAGTGTCCAGGTGGAATTTAAGTACCTCCAGAGCTGACTCACTCTGAGCTGGAGGCAACCCCATCCTCCCGCAGGGAGGCTGAATTGGAGGGCCCAGAAATCAGATCAGCACAGCTGCAGTTCAGGTGACAGCACTGGGCCACCCAAGTGGCTGGGAGGGCAAGCAACATCAAGTTTATGAGCCCAAAATCCCCTCTGCTCTCACTGGTAGGGCAAGTCTCACCGCACTGTAGGTGCATGCAGAGCCCTCGGCACAATCTCCCCTGTTCTTTACGTCCCCTGTGGAGTCTCTGTTGACCCCAGGGAGGTGAGAGGGGCCTAATCTGCCCACCCTCCCCATCCTTCCCTGCCTTTTGCCACACACTGTGCCATCCCCAGTACAGAAGACTCTACAGGAAGAGGCAAGGGTGGCTCCAGGGAGACCCCTGCCCAGAAATTGGGTGCCAGAGCCAACACAAAATGTCAACAAAAAATACTGGCAAGATTTGCTTTCACACTTACAGCTGGATGAGGGCACTCTCTGGACTGACCCCTAATACAAGGGCAGGCCCACCCAGGGATCTCTGTTCACACATCTGTCATGGCCCAGTTCAGAAGAAAGACACAAACTCAGTGTCTTGCCTGTGTGTGGCAATAGCCCACACAAGAAACATAAACTCCAGATTTCCTAATTATGAAATTTAAGAAGGCAAGGATCAACCACTTCCAAATACAGCAAGACAACTGGACCAAAAGGATTAGCACTGGTCTAACAAGAAAACTGTAGAAAAGGATCCTTCAGCTTTTCTGTTCCTGTTAATTTAATATTTTGCCTTTTTATTTCAGCATCTGCAGAACTCTTATCCAGCTGAATAGCATTGAAATCACAGCCATTTGACTGACTGTTTATATTCTACAGTCAAACAGAGCTTTTATTTTTACTCTGCCCGAGATGAAGCATGATAATCCACATTAAAGATGGATTTGTGACATTGGCAGTCAGATTTGATAACTGTTTACAATTCCAGATGGGCAATTAGACAGTGTTAATTTTTAGAACCCCACTTCACTCAATAATGTAACAGGCACTTTCCTGATTAATAAGAAATTAGACTATCCATAAACTCTCTGCTGGATATTAAAAGCTTTGTTGTGACAAAAGTCTTTCACTGTGTGACAATTAAGGCATGCATCTAGCTTCCTATTTTCCAAATCTTCCATGCACTGATATGCTCCTTTGTCGTCATTACATCCACAGAAAATGCGTAATATCTTCTCATAGACACCTCCTCAGTCAGATTCAAAAAAAAGCTACATGGAAAGTGGTGCTACTCAAACTCTGCCTTTGGAATATGAAAGACATAAAATGCAACTTAACCACAAGAAAGGTGAGAATTTGTTTTGCTGAGTAAAAGCCATCCATAAGTAAAAGACCAATGTATGAGACAGGATGATCTATAACAGTGTATAGGCTGCAGCAGTGACTGTCGCACCCTCCATCTTATATTAATTTGTCTTGGTTTTAACTGGATTTGATCTTCATTAATTACATGATCTTACTCCTTACATAACTCACTCCTGTATGCAATCAGTGCTGAACACATACAGAATGAAGTTATTAGGCAGTGATGATATCCCATCATTTTGCATGCCCAGTCATGGTTGGACTGAGTTTTGCCCTGAATTTAGTAGGTGGGCTACAAGGTAGAGCTGATTTTTCATAAAATAGTTACTTGAGCCCACATACTAGGAAGGTACAAATTGCTCTAGTTCTTATTTTGAAAAATAAACAGTCATTTTTATTTAGCTTTGAGTCCCTTCCTTAGAGCAATGAAATCTGAACAGGTATTTCCCTTTTCTTGAATCTCATGAAAAGCAAGAGAAAAGATATATGGAAAAACTGTAGGCATCTCATAACTATTAGGAAATCAACATTCAGAAACAAATTGTAAAAGTTTCCCAAGTTAAAAGGCTTTTTCTTTTTTAATATCCTCTTTAAAAAATGTTGACTGTACCATTTCTTCTTAAGCTCCCAAAAGAATCAAATTTAAAAATTGCCTCAAGAAAGGGGACAGCATAATATTCAATTCTCACCATTATTAATTTTCAGGTTCCTTATGGTTTAATTAAAACTCTCCTAAATTAGTCAGCAAAAATTTTGCTACAAGGGTATGGACTCATATCACAAGATTCAACCACTACAAATATAGAGAGCTTGAGGTGAAATCCAGGTTTTGAAAAAAGAATTCTGTGAATCCTTTTTAGCATCTCAGATACTTTTTTAATGGAAAAGTACGGCCTTTTTATTAGAATTGTTAGTGTTTGCAACTAAACTTGAAAATTCCAAAAATCCTGAGGTAAGTTTAAAACAAAAAAAACCAGCATCCACATGATCATAGGACCCACAAGGTTGGTCAGGTATTGTGAGTCAGGTCATCAATCAGTATTGATCCATCTGTTTTATTTTGAGATCCCACTGAGTAAGCCAGCATTCTTTATACCTACACCAGTGTACAAATGCTATGTGCAGTCCTGTCCCTGTTCCTGGTGGTCTCTGCCGTCGTGGTATAAGAATCATTTAAGCAACAGACATAATCATATTAACATGATTTAGGCAAATCACAGAAGAAGGAAAATGTGAGATAAAATTTGCTGATACCTCACTAAAATAGCATCATTTGACAGTCTTAGACACTAAGTCCTAGGTTTTTCACTTTTTCTTTCATGAAGGAAAAAGAACACACTATTGGTTGATTGATGTTGTCCTAATCATCTGTATTACAGGCATCCAAGTTTTTCATACAACACTGTTGTTGCCAAATTAAAAAGGAAAGTATTATATATACTAAATTATATACATATAATTACACTAACACTCATAGTAGTTTTAATACAGTGTTTGTGAGTAAATTGGTAATGAAGAAAGAGAGACATATGCTTTAAGACAAGATTGCAACCTTGGTTCTTATCCACAATCCTCCTTTTTCAAGGGAAAAAAAGCCACTGAGTATGGCCCAACACAAAAGCTCACATAGAGCATAGACTTGAAATTCTCTGTAGTCACACTGTAGGGCAGAAGTGGAAGGCTGGTCTTTAATAATGTTTATTTGTTTTGGTTTTCAACTGCAAAGGAAAACATTTTTTTTTTCCATAAAAGTAAGGTCAAGGAATTTGCTTTCTCCCCAGCTAGAAACAAAAACAATAATGGAAGCTCTTTAAACTAATGTTCAAAAGAGGAAAAGAGAGGCAACAGATGATTAACTTCTCAACAGGGAAGACATTATTACAGTCAAAGGCTTCAAAATCCCTTTTCTTATGCGATTCATTAACAGACTTTCAGACCTCTTTGTCCTCAGAAGAAGAGTGTATATGTTTCTCCAGTGGTGTGTCTTTTGGGGAGTTAAACTAACAGCGCAAAGCCTGTTGTCCAGTGATTTGTCTTTAATATGGCACTTTTGGAAATGTCAGTCCTAGATGGGTATTAAAGTTATCCATCTGTTCATTTCTCTGAGTTTTGCTAAACAATAAAAGAAAATTATATCACTGCACACAGGAGAAAAATACACAGGAAAAAAAAAAGGAATTTTTAAAATCTTTGCTTTTTCCTCACTACCCAGCATATTAAGCAAATATCTCATGCAGACTCTACATATTAGTGAAATTTCTAAGACTTAGTCAATGGCAAATTTGAAATTTGGGGGAAAATCCATCTCCTTTCTACCACACAAAAAACCTCTCTTGCAAAAATATACTCTTGTTCCCGTTGTGGAGCATTATTTTTGAGTTCTTGTTATTGCATTCAATTTTCAGATAAAAAAACATTTCAGAGATCAAACTTAGATTGTAAACTCTTCGTAACACTGTCTGAATTTGTTTATCAGGCAATAGTAAGTCTGTTGGTGTCACTTAATAAAGGTATTCCATTCTCATAATTAATAACTCCATTTTATAGTAGTCTTGAGTGTTCTAAAAAAAGTTTACTACCTAGAGCATTCATGGAATTAATTTTCTGAGACGAAAAATATCTTCCCAATATTTGCAGCAAGCTCAGGCTCACAACTATGAAAATCTTTACTACAACTTTATTATAAGTTGCACTGATCCAAAAGAAAAAAAGAAATATGTAAAATGTGCTATAAATATAATCTGGATACAAATTTCAAACATGAATACATATAACACATGGGAGCAAAGACAGTATAACTAATATATCCAAACAAATCAGGATGTGAGTAAAATCACACAGAAATACTGATTACGTTCACACAATTCGATAGAGACATTTACTATATCTGTGATATGTTTGAAGATAGCAGATTGGTTACCTCAAGCACAGAATTTATAAAAATGTATCCTTTAGAGTTGATTCACTCTTTAAACCATCAATAGCATCGTTGTTTGCCTGATACTGTACAAGCTGACTAAGAAGACATTTAAAATATGTGGATATTTTATCGAAAAAAATGGAATTAATGTAGAAAATAAGTGAATTTTAAATGAATGTACGGTACAAACAAATCATTCCTCCTGCTGCCCAGTGTACTAAACAATGACAGCACATTCTGTAGTGCTCAGATGTGTCCTCTGGTTTTGTTTTCTACAAATAGATAATTTCTCCCCAAAACCATGTCTGGTATATAATTTATGATTCTCAAATTTTAAAGAATAAAATTAAACTTATAAACTGAAATTAGAGAAATGTCTTTATCAGTTCAAAAAATATAATTCCACATTAAGAATCTTAAACTGACTCTATCTTAAAAGTCTTAATTTAACTTTAATAATATTGCAGAAAAAGAACTTTGCCAGTCACACAAGCTTTTTAAAAATGGTCCCATGTACTTTATGTAGTAAAACTATATGACAGACTGATACTTGAGTGACCATAATAAGTCCATATTTGGTTTGTGATTGTGCACAAAGTTGAACCTTTGCTTTATACCACCTCTGTAAATATTTTTTAAACCTTTCAGGTTTCTAAACAAAACAACTGCAAAGCTTTGGAGAAACTTCTTTTCACTGGGAATTTTGAAATTTCTGAGACATAGCTAAATTCAACGGTTTCAACCTTCTCACAAGAAAATTTTAGCGGCGAAGGGTAACTTCTGATAAATGGAAACACTTTCAAATTCTTTTTTCTTTTGACTGCTTAACTTTGTATATAATATATTAAAATTGACTCAAGAAATCATTTCAAAGTCAAAAATTGAAATGTTTTGTTCCAACAACTACTACTTTGGAGACATTATCATTCTCAGAAATTTTCCACAGACCTTTCTTTTAAACAAATCTGCAATGAAATCAAGCTTTCATTAGAAAATAAGCTTTTTAATAGCTCAATTCAAAGTAAGAAAATAGGCTTGTGAGATGGTTTGAATTTCTAACTGCAATGTATAAAACCATTTGGTCTGCAGCCCATTTCTAATTTGAAACATCCTGTAACTGGTCTTTTTTATGACCTAGAAAGTTTAGCAGCTATCGAAATAACTATTCTCATAATAAACAAATGCATATCAGCATGCACATGCCTACCATTATCTGCCATTCACCCAAAAGCTCAATTTAGTCAAATCAGTTTCCTCATTCATTTCTTGCTTAGAAATTATGATACTCACAGAGAGGCTGCAACATAAAGGTACATTCAGATCCTCTTTTGTATCAAGGCAGATTGCAAAGTCCCCTTCAATTTTGTATTCTTGAATACAGCCAGGCTTATTCTCACTTATGGTTATTCCTCACATTCCTCTAGCTGTATGCACACCCTGCTTGAAGCTAAACCCATCAGCCAGCCCTGTCACAAAGCTTAGTTTACACCTCATCTTGCCTGTTTTATAGTTTATTCCCTGCTTTTTCCATCCTGTGCTAGATATGTTTACCATTTGAGATCAAAGTCAGGAAAATAGAAAAGTTGTACCATTTATTCCCTGAGCCCTGAATTTCAAATCTTGTGTTTCAAAACAGCCATAAATTGCCATCATTTTGTTCCCAAACATGGGATGACTGTACTAAGTACATGGCATCAGCTGCTGGTTTCATGGGGCTCTTACAGATGAAGGAATCATAGGGAAATAAGATGGTTTCATGAGATAGTCTTCTGCCTGTCTGCCCATCCCTTTGCCCTCACCATATGATGCCTGTTAGAACTACATAGAAATGAAGGAGCAAAGTGGACAATTACTGACATTTATTTTTCATTTCTCTTGAATAAAAAAACATTAAATTACCTCAATTTTTAGAAATATGCAGTATAAGGCATTTTCCTGAAACTGCTAATCAAAGATTAAGCAAGTGTTTGGGAAAATATGAAAGGAGAAGAAGATACTTTCTAAAGGAAAATAAAGTTAAAATTCACCTTAGCAACAGCCTTCCACAGCCCCCACAATGCCACGCACTGTGTGTTCCCTCTTGAGAAACAGGCTGCAGAGTTGGTTACCAAAGTGGGCATTTATGGGAAGAACCAAGTCAGAATTTTTCAGTCTTCATGCTGGTTAGACCTTTCCATTCTCTGTTTCTCATGTCTGGCTCTTCTTTGTTGCAGAAAGAGAAGAGGCTCTGGTGTGACATGTGGCATGTGGAGCCACAGAATGAGCAGGGAATGGGGAGCCTCCCCTCCTGCACTGCACAGATTTCAGGACCCTCTGCAAGAGTACTGTAAAACCAAAATCTGCCAAATAACTGATAAAAAAAGTCTCATAATTAGTCTCAAACTATAGGTAGCACTATATAGAGTAGACTGCCTCAGACATGGGAGTTGAGGGCTCCTACTGGCATCTATCTCTGAAGCATATGTGCTCACATTATGTGATAAGACTATGGCCATACGGTTGCAGCTCTCTCCCCTACCATCAGCCAAGGTCTGTATCACAGATAATATCAATAAAGAGATGCAAAGGAGTGTTAGAAAATGGAGGGTTTCATTGTAGGGTTGGTAATAATACAGCCTCAGCACCTTTAAATGGTTCATCTTATTGTAATTTAGAATTTTTAACAACTAATCATACTTAAGCCTCAATTCCTAGTCTCATTACTGTATTCACACAGAGAATATATTAAATTAATTTATAACATAGTCTTGAGTTTTCCCATGTCTCTGCTAACAGGACATTGCATAGGGATATGGCAAACTAAGACACATTCTATAAGAAGAGCTTTCTAATCAGCTGGGAGCTGAGAGAAAAGCCTCTTGGAAGAAAAACTACCAGAGACAAAAATCATGCATCCAGCTGAGCACTGGAAGGAACAAAAAATACTTTAGGCTAGAAATAAAGCAGTTTTAAAAAGAGTGTTAGTGTTATAGGAAAACAATGTCTAAATCAATACCTAATGCAAGTTTGTTTCTTTCTCATGGTCTTCTTCTCCTACAGTGATAAAACAGGAGTAAAATTTCCCATGTTCTTCTATTAAATGTGCTGATGTCAACTAAGTCAAAAGGTCCTAGATGTCCTAGTGGGTGGGCATGCTGTCCTTGACCCTTGATAGCAGCTTCCTCTTGCTGCTGCTACCACCATCCAGTCTGGGTTGAATCTGGAGGGAGGAAAAGGAGAGCTGTAGTATAGATGGCAGACTGCTAGGCTATGGTAGAGCAAAACTGCTTCCCTCCAGGTCCCTCTACGATTACTTACACACTGGAATCTGTCAGCAGTTTCTCTATATATGCTCCACAAAAGCCATTCTAAGCAGACGTGACAGACACGTCAGCACAACTTTTTTTCCCATCAGAATGCTACCCTGCTGCAGAAAGCTGAAGTGGACACAGTTCGAAATATTTAGATTAGGATGCAACAAATTAATTCTGTAAAATTTAGTAGACCTGGCTCTGTGGCATTCTAACACTGTAAAATTATAAATGAAAATGTGATGGATTATGAAGTACAGTCATTATGGAAGTGAATGTACATTATTGTTATGTACATTAATATTATTGAAACACCAGTGTTCACTGGATATAGAAACTGTGTCCTCAGTTGTTCACAGAAGCTTAGAGGAGGAGATGAAAATGTACCAACTACTGATTATCATGAAAATAAACAACAATTTCTAACAATTCCCAAGGCAAACTGGAGAGTGTGTGGGCCTTTCTTAACTAAGATACTTAGAGATTAGTCATAACAAAAAAATGCAAAGTTGTGGGCCCATTTCATATTTGAACTCAAGCTAAGGGTAAAGGAGTAAGTATACATTCAGATATACATAGTATAAAACATGGACGAAATTAAAAGCAAGGGCACAGAAAGCATACCAGGAAAACATGAAGAAGAATCATTGGGGCATTACATTTTATTCTCCTATTTCAATCATAATCATGCAAGAAAGGACAGCTTGAAAAATATAGAGTAAAATCAATCTTATTTTGGTAATAAATATAAGGGAATTTTTATAGTTTAATAAGGTGAAAAAGAGCAAACAAATAGCCTATTAAGCTTTCAGCTTCAAAACACCCCCTTTCACTATCAATATCCATTGTTAAAATCACTGCTTCCCAAATTCAGGGATAGAAACTGTTGTGATATCCTTATATTTGTTTGATCTGTCAATGCTTTCTGCCTTAATCCATTTTTATGAGCTGACAAAGGATGGAAACTGGTAAGAAAGCTGTTTTCAGGGAGTTTCACACACTGTTATAACTGACATGGACAGTGAGGAATGCTGTGACATACGGTCACAGCATGCTTGGGGGCTTGAGCCTGTGGCTGATGTTTCCTTCCCCAGAACAGGTGAGAAATAAACAGGCAACAAAAGATCTTTAACCCAAAGTTCATCAAGTAGAGATTGTACTTGCAGGTTCATCAGCTCCTCTACTGCCAACATGAAAGTTTTCAAAATCATGACTCAGGCTCTGTGAGTCAGGATGTCATAAAAACCCTGCTCCACAAGCAGCATATTCAGGTAACTAAGGATCTTTTCTTACCCTGGCTTCTTGCTCTTTGTCCCCTAAACACCACCACAAAAATCCTCTCTCTACTCACATATGCTCTGACACTTCACCTCCACAGTGCTCGTGCTGGCTGGCCAGTGCCCCAGTGGTGACTGCCAGCTGGCTGACAGTAACCAGGGCTTTCACAGTTGTCCCTATTTTTTTACTTTTTTTTTTTAGTCTCACTCTCTCTTCATTAAACATTCACCAGCCTGCACAGAACTAGCGAACACGTGATTTGCAAACTTACACAAAACAAATAAAGGATCACTTCTGCTTCCTTTGCTTAGGAAACCAAGCTAACAGTGTTAGAAGTGAAATTCTTTTTATTTTGCTCTGGCTGAGGTTATTTATTCTGACATTTATTTTTCAGGTTCTTGTCATTAAGACAGCTCAAGCAACGCACTCCTTTCTGTTACAGGTAAGTAAAGACTCATCTTTACATGTCTGCCACAAGCCAGAGCTTTAGCAAACAGCAGTGTGAGATTGGTGTTGCGATGGAGTGGCAACACCACTGTGCTGCAGCTCCACAGCTCACATCCTGAAAAGTACTTTCATGGAGAATAACTATTGTAATGCTGCCGGGGCCTGTGAAGAGTATAAAACGTCAGTGCATGATGCATGGAATGAGTTAAAGGAAAATTGAATATGCATTTATGCGAGCAGTTGTAAAAGTAATTATTTTATGCAAATAGATGCAAAATATGCAGCAGGGGCAGAATATGACACAATTTGAGAAGGAGAGATGGAGTGCAAAGATCTCAAAGTAAAAAAACCTTGAGAACACAGCACAGAGCTGACAACCCTCACTGTGCATGGCTCAGCCTGGAAGCACAGCTGGTGCTCTGACACAGCAGCTGCCCTTGCAAATGACCAGCTGCCTGCATGTGAAAGAAGAGCAAACAGTGTGAGGAACCTTGGTACTTCCAACTACTATGCTGATGCTCAAGTGACAGATAACATTGGGAATGTATGAAACAGCAGGCTCATGAAGCCCAAACTTGAGTATGTTCAACTGGAAGATGGTCAGTGGTACCTGAAAACATGACCTTGCACTTATCTTTTCCTCTTGGTAGGGCACATCTGCCTTAATATTCAAGGAATAACCTGGGAAAATGGATGCAGGGGTGATTCAGATGATTTTTACTTACATCTTCTGAAACAATTCCTAATATCTACTCTAAATCTATGTTCCTTCAGCTTCGGGCCATTACCCCTTGTACTGTCACTACATGCCCTTGTAAGAAAAGCATAATCATCAGGAAAAAATCAATTAATTAGGACTCTCAAAAGCAAAAAGTGCTCATCAGAATTGGGATCATCTGTTCAACCCGTAACCCCTTCTAAGTCATTTCAAGAGACAAACTATGCTTTAAATCTGTCTTTCTGGCAGTAACCTATTTCATCTACAGTTTAATATACCTACAGAAGATAATCTGTAGAACAGAAATGTTGCCATGGGTAGAAATGGGTTGTCATACTGGCAGTGGGGCCAGACGCAACTGTATTTCACATCTACTCTTTTTAATTCCTTGGTTCATAGATACTGGAATTATCAGTCTTGCTGGTAGAAGGTGGTCAGCACTTGGGTTCCCTTGTGTGTCTGTCTTTCATTTGTTGGTTTGGTTGGTTGGTTGTTTAGCATTTCTTTAAGAACTAAGAGAAACAAAGAAATAGGATCAAAGATGAATGTATTCAAGCGCGCCTGGATAGAAACACTGCTGCTGTGATCTTGTTTTGTTTCTGTGTGTGCAGCAACTCTTTCTTTGTGCAAATCACCTTTCAGTTCTTTTCTTTCATTTCACATATTTGGATTATGTTTTGTTAAGATTTCTAGAAGTCTATGCAGATATTGAAAACCTGGAATGTAAAAACTACATGATGCCATTACTGTTAGCAGTCTCACATCTCTGTATACCTTCAAACAATACCATAACTAAAGGTGTCCATTTATTAGGTATGCTTCATGAGAAGGATTAAAACACTGTTAGAAAAAAAGATCACAGAACAGAGCAGCTCTAGGGAATGCCTTCATTACTGAATCCATCCTACCAGTAGTAAAGATTTGTCCAGATATTTTCTGGAGTCTATTAAAAATGTTACAATTTGTGCTAGATAATTACTACTAAAAAGATCCAGAGGCAATTCTACTTGTATAAAGGAGGAGATAACATTAAGTATATAGACATTTGTTTCCCATTTCCACAATGAAATTAACCATTCTCACAGTGCAAAATCCTGGACACCCACCAGGGTGCCTAAAGTGATAGGGAAAAGAGACGGGGCTGTGCTGATGTCAGTGGAGAGAGGAGGGAGCAGCCACTCAGCATGAGAGCATCTGATGTAACAGATATGGCTTTTGTGGGAGGTTAAACATTCCCTACCTTTCCAGTCAGACTTGGGCCCAGAAGACAGTGCAGCAGCCTCTTATTTCAGCTTTTAAAGCAAAATACAAAAAATTATGACTTCATCTCATGTATGCCTAGAGACACGTAGCAAAGCTATGAAGAGCAAGTCTCAGCACTACGGTTGGCAGCAACTGTCTTCTAAAGATGCATCTGCAAAAGCAGCTGCAGTGTGGACAGGAGCCATGATACCTACAGTGATGTTCTAGGAGGGAACCTGTAGGTTGGAGTAGACCAGGACCCCAAATACAGCCTGCTCACAACAGACACTGATTTTAGTCAGCCATACAAAGGGTCTTACACGATGACGACCAGGAATGCTCACCTTCACAGCTGAAGTTAGCACCAGCTGGTATTAGCCTCACTTTTGAGCATGTGAACAAAGAAGTTCACCCACAAGGAAACTTGGGGTAGGTACATACCTGTGGCAATGAAGTGAAGTGGGATGCGATGTGCTGATGAACAGCAGAGAGCAAAGAAGAGCTTGCCATCGTGGCGACAAAGTGCTGAATCGGTAAATCTTCCCAGCCTTTCCCTTCCTCGTTGCATGGTCAGCAATGCAGCATTGTTAGCTGCCCTATCTCCTTCCAAAGCAACCTGAGCAATGGGTTGAGCAGAAAGAGGCAGGTCCAGAGAGGCACAGCAGCTGCTTCCAGCAAGGCTGGTGGGCTTGGAAAGGAAAATCCAACAGCAGAAAGTACCTCCAAGACCCAATAACCTTTCTTGTATGAATCACCAGGGGAATAAAGAAGGGTTTGAAACAAACTGAAATACAGATTTTTGCTATGCTTGTGTATTTGCTTCTCAATGCATTAAAACACCTCATATAAGATAGGTTACTTCATTCTTCAGCATGAAAAGCATGATCTAATGTATTTGGTCAACAGGAGAAAAAGGGACTTATACTGAGCTTTGGTAGCACTCAAATTGTTGAGCTACTGCAAAATCTGAATGCATTTTGAGAAAAGATGGTAGCATTTCTCTTGACCAATGAATAATTAATAATACATTTTATCAAAGATTTAATAGAGATATAAATTATTTAATACAGATATAAAGTGTTTAATACAGATCAAAATTATTTAATACAGATCCTGGAAGTGTCCAGGTTGGATTGGGCCCTGAACAACCTGATCTAATAACTGGTATCCTCCCTTCTAGGCAGGAGGGTTGAAACTAGATGATATTTAAAGTTTTTTTCAACTCAAGCCATTCTATGATTTTATGATTCTAAATCAAAAATTTATGATGTAGAATGTTAATGTAAGTATGAAATACAAACTGTATATGACCTTTAAAGAGAGTTATTAAAAAGAAAAATTGATGAACCCATCAATGAAAACATGAAAACGGCAATAGTCATACTGAATTTCAAGAAAATACCAGGTCATAGTGGGTCTGGATGTTGAGTTTTACCAGCCACTCACTCTGAAGATTTTTTTTTCTGCACTTAAGTGTGCAATCAAGTGATATATAATGCTATATAACCACAAAGCTTCAGGAAACCACTGATTATGATTGCCAGTGTACACATCCCCAAAAACAGTAGACTTTTCAGTTACATAGCTTTGTATTAAACACACAATTTACTTTCCACTGCAGTCAAAGGAGTATTTGACCACAGTCTATGGGGAGCTGGCTGACCTTCTTTTACTCCAGCTGCCAAACTACATTAATGGATTAAAAAACATACACTAGAGACATTCCTAATAATATTTGTCAGTAAACAACAGCAGTCACGCCACAGAAATGTTATGCCACTGAGAGTGCAAGCCATGATATCATTTCCATATTAACAGAAGGTCTATCCACTTAAGTGCCCCGGAAGCATAGAACAAAGTGGAAAGCTTTGTTAGCTAACCTTGGTTATCCATACTTTCTCTTCATTCTTCCATTTATTCATACTCAAGTCAAACTGCGATATTTCCCCTCTGCCCACACCAGTATAGCCAAAACTATTCTGTAGAAGCTCAAATAGCTGAACTTTTCCACAAATGTCAACATGCACTCATGCCCCCTGCTCCTTAAGCGCAGGTACTTCTTCCTACAGGCAATTTATAACCAGCCATAGCCTTGTTCTGTGTGCTGGTTTTCCCTATTTATTTCAGCTCTTTCTAGGGAGTAGCCACTGTGTTTCCTCCCCTTTGCGAAGCTAGTCCCTGCCTTTCATGAAATCCCTAGATAAGGTTTACGACCAACATCCTTTCATTTCTAATGTTTTCAGGTTAAACTGAAGGAAGCACAACTGCAGCCCAAATCCTTTTCCCCCACAGTTACCCAGGATACGTGACTTAAACCAGAGGATCATCCCACCTGACTCCTAAACAGAGTGCTGCTTTAGATTCCATCAAGGTCTATCATCATTAATTGCTCTGTTCCCTCCTCTCGCGGATGTGCAGGTCAAGAGATTGACAAAGATTTTTGTTTCTCTGTCTTCACTCTCCTCTGAGGATTACGTTTTCTGATAAAGGATGAGCTTCTCAGCCCTTCTGTCTACAAGGGGGCCTGTTCTCCTAAGTCTTGAAGGAATTTCCACCATTCTGTTAAAGGGTGTTGAAATTGAGCAAGTTCAAATCTTGTTATAGAGAGTCTGATACAAGTACATGCACACAGAGTAGGACTACATAGATCCTATTCCTTTCAAAAATCTAGGTATAAAAAAACAGAATCTGAAAATAAAACATACCTTTGGAGAAGGAGTGGGAAAATTATAAGGAAAAACACAATATCTTGGTTCTGGGAAAAGAAAACATTAAATAAAATGGAAAAACCAAAACCAAAACAAAAACAAACAAACACAAAAGAAACAAACAAAACAAAAACCAAAACAAAAAACCAAACCACAACAAGAAAAAAACAAAAACAAACCAGAAGCAACCATTCTTCTCTCCAAAGTAACTTTGACCCTGCTGTGACAGTCTGGTAAAAGAGAGATTACTACATCCATTGAAGGCTAATGTGCCTTAAACTACACTTTACTTAAGAGTCTGATAAGCAAACTGGGGAGAAGGGAATGGGGAATTTACAGTACCCTTTGGGGTTTCCATTACCTGGAAGGACTTTGCTAAGTTTTGCTTTCAAAACTTTTGCTAAGTTTTGAAATAATGAAAGTTCTCAAAGGTTATTAAGAAATGCAAGTATTTATTGTATGCTGTATGTGCTATTGAGTATATTCCTTAGTAATAAAGATAATGATAGCAAAAAGCATCTCTTACCATGACAGACATTCATGAAATGCAAAAAAAAAAGGCAGCACTCTATCAGAATGCCAGATAGACAAGTGTCCCATGTCCCACTATGATGCAAAGGGTCAGGGATCAACAGAGGTCAAAAAAGTTCTTGTTGCCTTTGTCAATTTAGTGGTAGGTGGTAAAGCAAATACAGAAAATAGTTTGAGGTGGGGTAATAAATACATATATATATAGTTGTATACCTAGTATGACACATCAAAATGTAACATTATATTTCTATTGCACTTTCTGAAGAAAAAATGTCTTAAATAAAAAACTGTTGTGAGCAGCAGACAAAAAAAATGCTTATCTGATGAAATATAGTTTTAAGAAATGTGAATCAGGGCAATAATTCATCTTTCTTGCCATTGCTTTTACACATTAGTCACTGCCACAAGGTCTTCATCCCTGCAAATTACATTCCCCCAAATCACTACACTGAATCACAGATCTTTCTGATTAGCTGCTTTTATTTAGCTGCCCCATAATCATTTGATTCTCTCTATGCAAGTAAAAAACAAATTGGTGATCCATCTGGTAAGTTATAGACCATAAGTTACCATCTGGCACCCATGGACCAGAGGCAGTCCCCAGAGCACTCTCTGCCTGTCTACAGAGAGTTGGCTGCTCTTCTGGTGCTGCATTCTCCTCATTTCCAGCTGTTAAATCACATTAAAAGATGTGTTAAAAAAGCACAGAAGAAGAAAAAGTGAATAACATTATTTTTCCATGTAAACAATTGCTTTAGCTGCAAGAGGGATGTTACACAACTGTGAATGTGCAGGAAGGAACACTGGAGGCACGTGTCTTTCTCAGTGGCAGCTTTGCACACCCCAGGTCCCTGCCAGAGGCTGAGCAAGGGCTGTGAAATGCTCCTCCAGAAACTCAGGGCCCACGTTCAAGCGTCACACCATTAACTGGTTCACTACTGATTGCTTCAACAGAAATATCTACCACTTTAGGGAAGAAAGGGCTGATTTCCCTTGGTTAGTCTGGATCAGCTGCCTTCCCCTCAGCTGTTCATCTGGTCCTGCACCTAAATCACCAGTTCAGACCATGGCTGAGCAGTCTTGTGACAACTCTCCCATGTCCACGGTTTACAGTCTGGGGTAGGAAACATCATTTTTGTTTACTTCACTCTAGTAAACTGATGTAGTTCAGCAATTGCTACAGATTACACTCCTGGAGACGAGAAATTAGTAAACATTTTAGTCGTCCCAGTTCACTCTGACCCCACACACAAGGTGACACCACCAAGTCCCTACCCCTCATTATGTCTGACAGCCCATGGTGGGGCTGCAGTGGCAGTGGTTTCTATCCCCTCCATCCTCTCATCCCACCTGCCCAAGGCTCCCAATCCCACTAGCACTACAGCTGAACATGCTCTCCAATGACATCACTCGCAACCCAGCATGCAAGTGAAAGTGCCATCAGTTCTGGTTTGTTTTAAGATAGCTTGGGTCGTTGCATCCCCAGTCCCCAGAAGATGATCCACCAGGATAACTTCTTCAGCTACCACATCAAAATCTGACTGAGATTCTGAAACCTATAATACAATCCCAAACTGTCTCACAGATACTTGAACCCATCAAAATGTCCTTAGCCAGCACCCACCAGGCACTGCACACAATATTGCCATTACTGTTCAGGTTGAAAACTGCGGATGCAAGAACAGCTTAACCAATCCATATTGAATTTCACATAGGAGTACCTGAAGGGAGGATAGGTGTGGCAGTGGATCTGTTGTCACGTTTTACTCATATTTAACTCAGTGACATTTACCATTTCAACATTTGCCAAATATCTTAAGGATGTTTCCTGTACATTGTACCAAAGAAACACAAACAAGGGCCGCATAGCAAAGGCAAGATTTAGGTGTTTGTGGAGTTGGTACATGATGTTGACAGATATGGGTTACCATCCCAGAGCCCTCTGCCCATCTCAATCTATTTAGTACAGCAAATGTATTTCTGTGACCAACAGCACACCACAGAGTAGTATGGCTGGCATTCATCATAAGTTCTAACAGACCAGCACCAATTTAATGCTGGTTCTGGTAGGACCCATCCTTACACAATCATCTGGGATAGGGCTTCAGTTCATATATGTTGATTAACACAGAAGTGGCTCTGCTGCCAGCCCCCACAGCACCTATATGTCTAAAAACAGGCTGATGTGGGGATACTCTGACACAAAATAAAATAACGTCCTTACTTAACTATGAAGATGAATATGTCTGTAGATGTCCAGAGCAGTAGATTCTTGAGGTCTGTTGTGCCAGGCTCCCGGCATGTGTTTAAGCACTTTATACTGCTTAATTCTGGGCTCGTGGGAGCCCAGAACAGTCCACACACTAAATATGTTAAGCAATTGACAGCCAGTGCCCTCAGTGTCTCTCAGTTATTCATTTGGAACAAAAGGCTGTGCTTTTCCTGTACTTTATGCTTTGCTAGCCTGGAATTAGCTTTTTGCCAGCCCCTAAAGCCCAAATCTGATCTCATCCAAGCTTTGGGAAGGATGGATCTGGCTCCAAGCCCCATAATTCAAGGCCATCTTTAATCTAGAGCTAGTAAAGGCTTGGGGTTTTTTATGCTAATTCCCCGCTTTCTCATCAACTAGTGGAACAAAAAGAAGGAAAAACTATCTGAGTCCTAGGGATATTATCTTCCCTTTCTTTTGGAAATAGATGATGAACCAATCAGGCTGTGAATGATAAACAACTGTTTTAAATAGATAAGAAGCAAATAGGCAAAGAGACAATAAGGTTATTAAGGGATAATACTGGGAAACTGAGTGACAGATGATTATCTGAACTGCATTTAATTTCAAATTTAGCATTTATTTTACACTCACTCCTATAATTTTTCTTTTCCCTTTTGTTCACATTCAATCTCTGGGGGAAAAAAATGTATATTAAAAATACAGAATTTGTCATCATCTAAAGCAAAAATTAAACAACTCACCAAGAAACTTAGTATTTTGCCACAGATCTCTAGGGTCACATGAAGGGGCTTTCATGCAGATTATTACCTCCATTCTCAGTTCTTGCTCTTCAGACAGAAGCCAGCACCAGCTGATACAAGAACAGTTTAGAGCAGTTGGTAAGTCCTGCCCTGTCTGACTACTGTAGAGACCTGTGCTGGCTCTGTTATCTGCTGCCCTGGAGCATGGACAGAGATGATACGTGGCTTGTTACCCCAATAAGGCAGGCATCACTTCAGAAACTTTTGTTTGAGAACACAAACGTAAAGATAAATAGTCTCATCTTGATTTATCTTCTGTTAATTAATAAAATGAAACTAAATTGTGAGACATATCAGTTCATTTTGTTGTTCATTTCCCCCAGAACAAACAGGAAATTTGATTAACTGAGATAGTCTTAGCTTCATAGGCCTGATGAGTGATGTCCTCTTTTACCCATGCACATGGGAAGGGCTAAATGCTCATTTGAATGGTCTTGCTAGTTTCTGTGGCACCCGGGGAAACAGAGGGAGAGGGCTGATTGTGCACCAGAATTCATGGAATAAGCAGCAATGCCTCTCCTGTAGAACCTATCTATTTTAAAACTGCTGACCTGCAGCTCTGTACCTCTGTCATACTCTGCTCCCAATACAGTTGACACCAAACCTTCACGAAAATGCACTCAGTTCCCACTCCTTTTTATTTGGAGCCCCACAAAACA
Organism: Corapipo altera; assembly: GCF_003945725.1. NCBI lineage: Eukaryota > Metazoa > Chordata > Aves > Passeriformes > Pipridae > Corapipo > Corapipo altera. The sequence continues at coordinate 10,536,658 of NW_020884879.1, read as the reverse complement.
TCTGCCATCCCAAATTAGAGAGCACCCTTTGCTCTAAATTGTACCACCTTAATCAAAAAGAAATCCTCATTCTCTCATCTTTTCCTCTATCCTCACCTAATTCGATAATGTTTGGCTATGGAGGGATGAGTAGCTTACATGTTCTTTGAATAAAGTATCAGCAATTTTCCTATGGATGGCTTCATTCACTTGGCAGTTTTACAGCTGCTAATGCTACTGTGGATAGCAGCCTTTTAAATAATGCCTGAAAATAATGTCATTTTACCCTCAGAAAGTAGCAAAGTTATGTGGTTCTACAGGTTTGTACATGAACATGTCATTCTTTAACCAAAAAGGGTCATTAACTTGTTTCAAATATTTTTTAATCTCTGCTAGAAGAAAAGTATTAAAAAATCCTGCTTTTTTTCTAAATTAAGGCAAAGAGCTCCTGCAATGGTATCTCTGATTTTATGTGCATAGGGCATACAAAGTGAAATAATAAGCAGAACTTTAGTGCTGATACTTTTCATCAAAAGAATAATTCAGTATGGAATGATATCAGCATTCTAACTAAGATTTCTTCATTGGTTTTGGCAAAACATCAAAGAAATGTTGTGAACTCATTTTTCATTATATTTAGCTGAGGTTCCCAAGAAACATCTTATGACTTTTCAGATCAAATATTAGCTAGTAGAAAATGTTAGATAGACATCAATAAACTAAATAATAATTGACCAGCGCCATGGAAAACAACTTTTTCTTTATGGAAAATTCACACTACTAATATCCCTTAAAGGGATTCAGCCAATCAGGTTGTAAAGAATGTCAGCAGAGTTTTATTGAAATTAACCTAAAAACTCAATACATTTTAGGGTTTGGGTTTTTTTTTTTTTTCGGGGGGGGGCTGTTGCTTTTTACACATTCAGCCAAGATATTTTGCTAAATGTTATTTGATTTTTTTTAACTGTGTAACTGTTCTCAAATTCAGCAAAATTCTACATGGCAAATAGTCCCTGTTGTAATACAGAAGAACACGGATAAAAGTAGGAGACGAGGCCTTTAGGGAAAACTGTTGTAAATCAGGGAAATCCATGTAGCTTGCCATGAGTTAAACGCCGTAAATTCATGTACTAAATTAATTTCGACACAACCACAGCTCTGCAGGTAAGAATATATTATAGATCCTTTATAGTTGCAAATTGTTTCAACCCAGCATCTCTTGGGAGTAACAGTTATAAGAAAGTCCTCTAGCATTTATTTCATTGGAACATCTCCACAAAGTTAGCTCATGGAAAATAGAAAACAGGCTAAAAACAAATAAATAAAACTTCATTTGCCTTCTGGAAAGTGTAGTAGTTGTTTTCTTTGGGGGACTTTTTCCATTTACACCAAATTCTTTGGAAATCAGGGCAATCAAAGTGGAACCACAGAATAGAATTGAATCTGGATTTGAGCTTATATCTTTCTATAGTGAGGAGAACATACTACAACCATGTCTTTCAGGACCTAGGGATGAAGCACCAACATAAAGGAGAAGAGCTGTTGCTGACAAACAGGAGCAAAGAAGTTCTGTTGTGAAGAGTAAAAAAAAAGAAAAAAAACCAGAAAGCTGATGTGAACAGCCAGCCTGCTGTTCATTATCCTCTTGAGAAATATGTTCAGAGCATCATACTGCCAGAGATATTGAAGAATCAGTAATGCTTTGACATGTCTCTGCATTATGCTGCTTACAAAACAAGCACTGTTCTTGTTGCCAGTGAAGCTTGGAATTACGTTGCCAATTATTCGCTTTGCCTACCAGAGTATAATAAGGTAAAAGCTTATTAGTATAAAGCTTGTGTAGAACTAGTACCTAGCATAAAACTAAATCATGTAACTACACTATTATTTCTGCTATGGTGCTACATCATCTAACTAGTACAGCTACAGTAATACAAGGAAAATCAACCAATCTACTCTCTATAGTTAATTTACATAGCAAAACTGTCAATCTGCACATTTTGGTATGCATTTTACTTTTACCTAGAATGTCTTTGTAAAACAAGCATGCACTTGCACTGATATGAAAAACCAGTTTGCATTAATTTGTGTTTGATAACTATGTTCCAAAGAGCAGAACCGATGCATGGAGCAGGAGCAATGCTCATACACACCTCAACGTGGCTGGAAGCAATGGGGGTGATGGGAACAGTAGCATAGAGCAGAGGGAAGGTAACTGAGCATCAACGATGCTTTCTTATACACATAAAATGTGTGCTGTAGTCTTTAAAAATATCTCATCCCAAAAGAAGGACAGGATGTCTTCAGCTTCTAAGCATATACTACAGCAAATATTTCAGAAAGTGGATAAACTGTTGCATGATTATGTGCTGATAGACGCATGCACAACTTTTCCCCTGAACTCCTAAAACAGCTACTGTATTTCCTCCCAGCATTCACACCCATGCTTTCCAGAGGCAAATAGGAAAGCCAAAACTAATGAAACTGTTCTTAAAAATGTTATAAGAGGAAAGCTTCACTATATAAATCCATGGTCCATCCACATTATGAACAAAACACACAGTTCTGATTTCCTCATCTTTAAGAAATACATGGAACTGGAAAACTTTCAGAACAGGACAGGAAGGGGAATCAGGTTCCAGACTAGTCTCTGTGTGAAGAACTTATTCATAAGCCAATGTGTTTAAGTTTGGGAAAGGACAGACTGATGGAGAACACAAAAGAAAGCTGCAAAATCATTAGTGATGTGGAAAAGGTGGATAGGATTCAACCACTCACTGCCTCTTCTCATATCAGAACTACAAACAAAGCCACTAGGAGTCATCTTAAAAAAAGGATTAGGATTAGGGGAAGCTGGTGGTCCCACACATATGGAGTAGTGGATGTGCAGATCTCCTTGAGATATGACTCTGTGAATACTACAAATGTAACAAAGTTACCAGGGAAGCTTCTCTTGTGAGAGAAGTCCTTTGCTATGAGACACACAGAAAGCAATCCACCTCAGGAGATGCCAGTGCTGAAATAACTAAATGTAAGAAAATATAAGAAGGAAGTATTACAAATGCTTAGACTGCTCTTGCACTTTCCTAGGCAGTGATGTAACTGGGTACTTATGGACACAGTGGGATACTGGATGTGGAACTAAATGGATTGCAGGTCTAAGGCAAGGTGGTTCATTTTATTAGGATGAGAGAAGGAAGATGGATTTTTTCAATAAAAAATATCACAAAATTAGCTTGATTTATGATCACGAATTCTTGCACTTCACTTTAACAAAGACAAAATGCATCATTCTGCACTTTTTTCCCCATCAAAACAACGTTGGTATTCAAGTTAAAGACACTTCTAGCTCAGAAAACCAACATTTCACAACCACATCTTATCTTCAGCTCCCACTGATTTCAAGGGCTCAGTCATCTAGAAATTCTGACTACAAGATTGATGAGGTAGGGAGGCAATCAAGTTACTTTCTACAAAGGTACCAGAAAAATAATTATTATTTTTCCTAGATAAAGATTGTCACAAAAGAGAAGTTTTTTCATCATGAATCTCTACAAACCTCAGGGTTTTTTTGGCTACCCTCCTTCAAAGAACATGTTGTGATCCTGCACATTGAGAGCCTTTCTCAAAACCATTCACCAAGACTGATTCCTTTCTGTCAAAGGGGTGTCTAGGGAGCACAGAGGACTCTGCATGTCCAAGGCTATAAGAGAGATACAGTACTCAGATCAATGGAATTCATATCCTGCAAGGGTTTTGTTCAATATTAAGAGGCATTTATAAGTTTTCTGCATTTTTCATCTCTCAATAAATTCTATAAAGACTATTTTGTGTAGCCTTTAAATAACAAAAACTGTGCTTAAGATCTTTCAATTTGACAGTTGTATAAAATGATTGTGTGGAGTACTAACTACTTGAAAAAAAATCATAAATCCTCTTGTCTACAAAATAGCCATCAGCTACCTGGACATGGTATCAGTGAGTTAGCACAACATAGAGATGTCATGGGCTGGGGAGAAAGAAACAAGAGAAATAGTCAGGCTCAGTTATAATTACTTCAGTATTAAAATAACTGCAAAAGGAAACAAGCATGAGTCATTTTCTTTGGGGCCAAATTTTTCTTACTTGTAGTCACGTTGAACGGTATCGTGCTGCATGTGTGGTTCTGCAGCATCTATGCAATTCTCACCAAATATTATTCAGTGTTAATCAGAATACCTGCAACTGGCTTGTAGAGTTTGAGAGTGATTTTGAAACTAGTTTGGGATGAAGAAATACATCATGATATGGATAGAAGCCTTTTTTCCTTCCAGTGCTAGGATCGGAGGGGGTTGATATCCTGTTCCTGTCTCTGCCCTTGCTTTCTAAACTTGCAGATTATCTCCCAAGTTTTCACATGATTTAGATCATCTGTCACACAGAGCAATCCCTCCTTCTGCTCCCAGAAGGAGATTTTAACAACATTTAAGAAATTAGGGGAGAAGTGAAGTATTGAAGGGGAAAGCCTCAAACCACTTTTTAATGGAAACTTGAAATTTTTAGATTGTTAAGCATTTGGCAATCCCAAGAATATTGGAGGGGAAAAAAAATACTGGTTATGTAATTTATCATAAATATTTGTTGGAGTCCCTGTTTATGCTAGAGACAGGGGGACTATTTCTTCAGGTATGAGCTAAAGTAATTGCAGATTCAATAGAAAATCACATTGCATTTACCAGTAGAAGAAAGTAGTTAACACTTGTCAAAGTGACAAAAGAGTTATGTCAAAAAGGTCTAATTTCCTTCTTTAAGATAACACCACTGATAGAGATAAGTGCTGGAATGATGTGTTTACTTCCATGTTCTCTAAAGGCATTAGGAAAATAGAGACACTACAAGAAGTGATTGAGAGTTGGAGAAAATCATTTACTGTGTATGTTGGGTCTGGCTGAGATGGAGTTCCCCTGGGAGGGGACACAACCAGAGCAGCTGACCCAAACTAACCAAAGGGATATTCCATACCATACGACATCAGCTCAGATGTAAAAGTTAAGGAAAGAAGGAGAAGTCCAGGGGGCATATGTTGTTTATAATGTTTGCCTTCTGAGCGACTGCTCCATGTGCTGGAGCCCTGTTTCCCGGGAAATGGCCAGACATCGCTCACTAATGGGAAGTAGAGAATAAACCTTATTATTTTCCTCTCTGCTTATGTGTGCACAAACTTTCAATTGCTTTAGTAAACTGCCTTACCTCAATCTAAGAGTCATTTTCCATCTTATTCTGTCTCCCCTGTCCAGCTGACCTGGTTGTGTCCCCTCCCAGGATTTTGCCCTTGATGGGAGGGTAGGAGGAAGGAACGTTGAGAGACGGTGCTGATGCTGTGCCAGCACTGCCCAGCAGAAGCCAAAACACTGGTATATTATTAACACCTTTCTAGCTAACAAGGCAAACCACAGCACTGTGAGGGCTGCTGTGGGGGAAATGAACTCTATCTCAGCCAGAACCAATATACTCTGGCAGACTAGGCAAGACAGATCGTACTAGAACTTTTGAAAAAGGACATTTAGAAAATATCTGATTATAATGCATAAATACTACCTTGGAAAGAAAATATCAGATAGGAAAGGCTGGGTAATCTGCAGAAGAAAGATTATGAAGATCAAGAGCTGAATCCTAAGCAAAACTAATCTAAATTAAAAATTAGGCACCACTACTTAATTATGGGGAAAAAGGTTAATTATTGCAAAAAAGCTATGAAAAGAATCTGAGCATTCTTCATCTCTGGATTCCTTTAGAATAACATGCTTCTTCTAAAACCAAGATGTTGGCCTTATAACAGGGTAACTGAATGAAGTTTAATGACCTACGATAACAAGAAGATAAGACTAGCCTTAATAGTAAATTCTGGACTTAAAATCAGCAGAAAATGACATGAATAAATATTTAGAAAGCTGAAAAATGTGCTAAATAATTACTCTGCAGACTTGACGGAACCCCTGCTCACCCAGCGCAAGTGCTGTTATTGGAGTACCACAGTACTTAGGAGCAAAGTCATTGCCTGAAGGGCAATCTGCTCTAGTAATGCAACTTAGGAAAAAAAGCAAACGAAAATGTTTTGGTAATCTTGACGCTTGAAGAAAATGTAAACAAGTTCCCAAGTATTTTGAAGTGCTCACCTTCAGAATCACAAATTTAAAAATTAAATAACTTGCATCTCAGTTCTTTCAATGGATTGATGCATCTGATTGTACAGATGTACACAGAACTGTAAAGTACTTCAAATAGAATCTAAGTCTTTCTGAAACCCAAAGAATTGAAAGAGGAAATTTAAAGAGATAGTCCACATATGACAAGATGCACCATGGAAAGTCATTTCAGAAACCCCAGATTTAATATTTGAGGTTTTTAATGAAGTTGTGTCAAATTTCATTTTAACAACACAGCACATATGCACTATTTTCATGGAATGTACTAAAGTGAAGTGGCTCAAGAAGATACTTATTAGACCTTGGCATTGAATTATATGATGATTATCTGAAAATAATACTTTCTATGTGTTTGGTAGTTTGAAATGTCATAAATGTGACCTTTTTATTATTCTTAAAATTAATTAATCCTTCCTGATGTCTGTGGTAAGAGGACATTGGGTGTTTTTCTTCCTTTATTCTATTATACCTCAATCAAAAAAAAAATCAGTCATCTGACAACAAAAAATAGGATGCCTTTGCTTTTCAGAGTAGAAGAGAGAGGGATGGACTTAAAAGAGAAGTTAACAATTCCATTTGGTATTTTGCAAGAAAAAGGACTAATTGAGCACAGCTTTATCTCCATTTATTTATCAGCTGCAAAGGCTAAGTCTCTTTAAAAGCCAGTTACTATGAACTCATTCTTGGGTACATGGGATTCAAATAAAACCATAAGTACTAATTCCACTGTTTATTTCCTCGGTCATTATAAAAATAAAGTTAAATATCTTTATGTATATTGAATAAAGATATTGATGGTTAAAAGGTTTAGGTGAACATGGGGAGGTATACATTGTTTCTTCAGGATGTAATATAGGACAGACAGCAACACAAGAGCACCACCTCACCCCTGTGAGGGAGGAAGTAATTGTAATGTCTGTAACATTACACAACACAGAACTGGATTGGAATTTCTGGTATTTTTGACATAAACTTCTAAAATCTGTGAAAATTGAATGTAAGTTGGATGAAACCTAAAATCTTCATGAATTAGAGATGTCAGAGATGCTCCTGAGCCATAGAACTCCTCAAAAGAACAGTAATGATCATTCAAAATGCATTAATCTGTGAGTGATCCTGCACTTTCTTTGTGCCTGCAAGCTGCTGTGCATAGATAAACATTGCTTGGACACCATTTTCTTCTGAGATTCCTACTAAGTATCTTCTGCCATTTCAGCACTCCAACTTAGCAAGAAGATTCCTTGTTGCTGTCTCATTATTGGGTTGTTTCACTCAGCAGCCTGAGAGGGCTGGGGTTTTCGTAACTTTGTCCGTGGCCCATTTACTCCAGCACTTTTATGTGCTAGGAGGACTGAAGAGCTTCTATCTTTCCTATGGCTTTAGAAGAGATAGGTAGCGCAATGTTGCAGACTTCCAGGACTGCATTTTGTTTAAAGACCTACACATGATGAATAAACATAGACTCTTATCCCGTGAAAGCCACCTTTAAAATAAGAAAAATCAACATATTGCTGTGACCAAGATTTTTATTACTAGACAAGACTTAGCAAGATAATGTGCTGCCGAACCTGCTATTGTCTCAGTTTGAAGTCGAGGTTACTTTCCAGAGGTTGGTTTCGTATGGAACGATTTACTATAGAGAAAATTGCTTTACAGTTTAAGGAGTGCATATAACAGGCTGTGATGTGCAATGTGAAATGGAGGAAGGTTATCCTTTGTGCAAGGAAACCTTTCTGATCAAATTCTGTCTTGCAATAAACCAAGATGGATGGAGTGATGGATGAGAAATAATTTATTGCCAAATAATCTTAGCCTGAGTGAGCCTTACTAGCTGCAGCTCCAAATTATTTATCAGAGTTTACAGAGTTTGTCTTGGATTTGACAAATATATACATTTTAGGCAAAGCTCTGATTGCTTTAACTGAAATCTGTAATCACATATATTTATTTTTTACTTCATCTGTTTTGCATCCTGCTGCCTCTCTGCTGCTTCTGCTAAAATGAAAAACTTTGAAAATTGTGTTATGAAAAATTGATATTTTCTGTCTCCTGTACTTGAATAGCAAAAGACATCATTGTCTAATCAATGGAAATAAAATTTCATATCCATGATGCCACCAACATTTTTTTAAACATAGCTCTCTGGTATTCATAAACAATTCCTGTGACAGACAGTTAACATTTTCTGATCGTTATCTGCCATTGCCTACATTTTGAAAACTTGTTTACAGAATTGCTTCGGAAATTTCAAGAATTTGAACTAAGATTTTTCCCTATCAATACAACACCTGAGGAGTCATCTGTAAGAGAAGCAGTAAAGCTACAGCGTGACAGTAAAACTTAAGCAAAAGAAGGCTATAGATGGCTTTAAAATAAATTTAAATACTTATATAAATATGAAGAATTGCTTTGCTTGTTTATATATATTATGAAAAATACACAACTGCAACTTAGCTGAATTAAAATTCAGCAGAATCTATAGCACATGTATTTTGTATACAAGACAACAGAAGTCCTTGGAATCTATACACATCAACACTTAGAAATGTGGTCACATAAACTGTGTTCAGCAAAGGAAATCGTTGTCTATTCTATAATGCTGTCTGAGATGCAGCAATGTAAATGTTAAATGGGAAATGTCATTCAAGAGGACACAGAAATAGGAATCACAAAGTTCTGATCTTCTCACTACTCGTGCAGAACAGGTTCTGGTATAAATCTGAGATAACAAAGAAATGTCAAATTTTTGCAAATGTCATCCTTGAAAGGTTTAGCAATCTAAAGTCAGTCTTCAGGTGAGGATCACCTCCCTCATATTTTTAGAGGAGATTAGAGAAAAGTGACAAAGTAAAATCAGAAATGTTCAAAGCATATAGGAACACACAAGGAGCAAATTAATGGCATATGAAGAAAATTATAAATAGGTTGATTAAGAAGGAGGCAATTCAGGTAACATGGTATCAGTAGGAAATTACATAGGTGAGCACATTCATTCCCAAACCACATACAGAATACTGGCCTTGCAGGAATGAGACTGACTATATTGTTCACTGCAAGTGCTTTGAGATGCTTGGATGGGAAGTGCATGGATAGAAAAAAATGATCAAAATTGTACTGAATTTTAAAAGAAATCGAATATTTCTTGATTCTTTTAAGATAAGTTTGGTTTTGACAGTAGTAACAGAACTAAAAAGTTCTTCAAGAATTATCTTCAATATATGGATTTATGGGTTTATAGGTACATTCTTATTGAAACATACTGTGCACCAAAACATAAAAATAAGTGGAGTGACCTTTCCCAAACATCCTTACTGCACTGATATAGTGTTCCCTGCTGCATAATTAAATCAATTGGCTGAAACTAAACCAAGCAATAGGGGTGCCACGACTTACCTCATATGCAGTTTAATTTTGGGGAACCATCTAAGCACTTCACTATGTTAAAATGTTTTCCTGAAAAGTACATCAGATGTTAGCTCAGTTAAATGTCAGTGTTCACTATTTTGCATCTATCTTCTTCCTTTCTGGCTGTTTTTCTTTGTAATAAGGCAGTTATAAATCATTGTCAGAAACGGAATTAAATCAAATGATGCACAGCAAGTAAAAAGATCAGTGCCATAAAAACTGGCAGACTGGAAAAATATTAACATGAATACATGACACAAAGACAAGGAAAAGTAGTTTTGAACACCATCTAGAATACAAAATGCGGCATCACTGTAGCTACATGAATTTGGACCAGACAAGATATTGGCACTAATTTCTAAAGGGTGACACTTTTTACTCCTCAGTCACGAGAGATTCCTCATGGGACTGAGACATGGGATCTTAATTCTTAGGTGGAGTTTAAGTAAGATTAGGCAAGGAGGTTGCTCTGAACAGGCAAGCAAAGGTGGAATACTGAAAATTTCTCATTGTTATTCTCATGAGTTATTTTCTTAAAGAGTGAGTTAATGCTGGTATTTGGGGGCCACTCAAGAAACCCAGCAAATTACCTTTTCCTCACACTCAAAAAAAGTAGAACAAAAAGGAGTAACCTGGAGAGTAAACACTAGCAGGGGTACTAATGCCATGAGTTTCTTTTCTGTAACATATCATAATTGCCATCTATTTTAATACGATGTTCAAGAAGCAACGATCCATAAAAGTAGCAGTTATTTAATACTTAGATCACTGCACTTCAGATACTATTCCCCCGCAATTTCCGTATGTTCTAATTTGTAACTCAGGTAACTGCACAATAGATATTAATCACAACTCAAACAAAGTGAAGAGTTTCTTCTCACAAGATCAAGGAGGAAGTACATGATTAAAACCAAACCTCCATTTTAAATCAGCTTTCAGGAGCTGAATATCATACAGCCACATATAAATTAGTCATAAACCACCGCAAAAATTAAGTGAAGAATTTGCAAAATATACTTGAAAATACCAGATTCAGTTTGATTATAATTTTCTTTCAGAGGAAAAAGTTTACAAGAAAGTTTTCATCCTGTGAAAATATATGCAGTACTCATTTCTGTGTGTGCATTGTGGACATTACTGGATCCTGCACATTCATAGTAGTAACTCTGTGAGGGTGCTCCAAGTTATAGTTGAATTAAACTGTTAATGGAAAACATTATTGAGAGGTAAAGTCATCTTTCTCTAACTTCATATCCCTCCATGCTACTTACATTTCACTTAGCATTTTATTGCCATATTTGATAAAATAAAACTAATTAATCCATATTTGATAAATTAAAAATGTACTTTAAAGTACAATTAAAATCATCCTTTAAAGAATGAAAATTTACATTTCATTATTCTCAACCCATTTTGTAAAGTATTTGGAATGTCTCACATTACAGTTCCCGTTATTGAGTGGATATGCAATAATACAATTACTGTACTGTAGTACAAAATATTCTCATAAATCATACCTAAGCCATAGATGTCAAATAAATTAACACTGAATTGCCCTGCCTCTTATTTTAATTTTTCTGCTATTAGCTTACAGACCATGATAATCTAGAAAGGGTTTCCCAGTCATCAGTTTTCCATGAGCATTCTGTTGCCTAACTTTTTGATGGAAAACTTTGGGAGTGTAAAATAGAAAGTACATGCTCCTGCAAATGCTATCAGAGAAGGCAGGTAGCTTCTGGGAGAAAGGAAAGTGTGATTTGAACTCAAAACACTGAGATCCAGAAGCAAGTGCAGTTCATCACAGTTAAAGAGTCAAACCAGACTCAAAGCACACCCATTTCAAACATTGGTTATTTCCACACAGAGCACATTTTTATTAAAACCAATTGGTAATTATTTTCTTGGACTCAAGTGTACATTCAGACTATGCAAAAAAGAAAGCAATTACTTCTCCTTTCCAAAGCACCTTTCAACAATCCATGAAAAGGATAATACAAACATGGATATCAGACTAAAACTCATGATGGATGGAAAATTTTTCACCATAATATAACTGGCAAGATTGAAAAACATGATGTGACTTACACTTTCTCCTATCTCTGTTTTCTGTTGCTGCAGTTATGTTCTTCATAAGAACTAATCAGAGGAGATTTTCATTTGGCCATGGTACATCACACCACACTCCCTAGAGACAGGGAGCTCCACCTTGGATACAGAGGTCCTGGAGGGCATTAAACATCCGGAAGACCAAACCAGCCTGCAGACAAGATAAAGTAGAAATCACTGGAACTGTATCTGTCCAGAAGATCTCCACAGGCACTACATTTTGAAAAACTTGGAAATTACATAATTGAAGCCTTTTATATGATATTTTTCCTTATGAGCTCTAACTTTGAGCTTTACATTTATTGTTACACTTTACTGATTCATAATTATGGTTTGCTGATTTATGGTTAGTTTACTTCACAAATCCTTTCATTAGGCTTACATGCATGCAAGTCATGTTGGGCATCCCATCTGCAACTCTCTTCTGTCTTTATGGTCTTCTTCTGGTCTTAACAGAAGAACCAGAAGCTCAACTGCTGAGTGCTGTCAGAGGTTCCATCATTCTTCTAACAAAAACAGAAATGTACCATGGAAAAAAACTTGACATCTCAGATACAGTTAGAGGGCAACTGGTCTGCATATTCTCTCAGTGATAAAATCTGTTCCCCCACACACACACACACACACACATGCTTGAGAGCCCTCCACCTGCAGGTAATCCTGTATGTTTCTGTGCTGCCTAAACAGGGATAAAATCAATGGACTAAGACTCAACAACAGTCAGCTCTTACATACGGAATTTACTATATACATCCCATCTCCAAAGGGAAGCAAAGCAGCTGGGTGACAACACACAGCTCCATCCTCAAGTGTTCAAGTCAGGATCCTAAAACATAGATTAGTGACAGTGGTCAGCCTTGCCTAGAAGCTCCTTGACCTCTTGGAAAACTTCCCACCTTCTCCTATTGGTTTGCAGTGGTATTTTTGATCAGTTGGCCAGCAACGCAGATGCCAACTATTTTTGCCATAATTTGCTATAATTTTAAATACACTCATTAATAGTCTCCCAAATAACAAGCTCACTGATTTTCAAAATTAAACTGACATTACGAGAACAGCAGGAAAACACCAACAAAGCAAACTACTCCAAATTCTGGCATCACACTATAGGCACACACATTATATCCACTTTTAGCATGAGGTATACAGCAAACCAATCCTGAATATTTTGGAAATTGCAGCCTAGTTTAATCATTAAAAAAACCAAGATGATTAGAAAAATGAGTCATTTCACTTATTCGCTCAAGAAAATAGCAGAGCACGTTAGAGACCTTCATAGCACAGAAACTTTGCTGCTGCATTTTTGGAGAGTAGTCCTCATTTTAGTACATGATTTATTTTTAGCCATCCTGTCACATGATAAAACTCCACCTCATCTTGAAGATATGAGTGAGGTGAAAAGGCTCTCAGAACCAGGATGCTCTCAGGACCAGGTAGAGTGTCTGCCTCAGCCACTGATCAGCACTGCTACCTGTAGAGAAGTGGGGAATGCACACCAAGCAGCAACAACAGAGAGGAAGAAAACCAGCTTGAGGAACCTTTCATGACATCAACTATCTTAAGCCCATAAAAACTTCACAACTGTGACCTTTCCCATTCTACCTCATCCTGGACTCCAATATTTTTCTCTGAATTTCTGCTAATGGTACTCTCTGTCTTTACTCAAAGTGCTGATGCACTTGAACACGCTGAAATACAACTTCTTACTGCTTAAAATATATTAGTATTCTAGTATTGTGAAAGTTGTGTTATTTTATATTCTATGTGAGTTTTTTTCTGAAATCTTAGCACACATCAGTCTCTTTACTTTAGATGTGTCTTAACACATCAGTTGATTAAATCCTAGTGTACCACTGTAGACAAGGGAGAGTTCTGAGAAAGTTCGAATCACTAAGCTGAAAGTCTGAAATACCTAATTTTTTTAGTCCTGTCTTAGAGGTAAAATACTATACCTCATACTTTGAATTAACTCAGTCAGGCTATGAAATGGTCTCAATTGCTTTCTCTAGCAAAATGCGGTCAAAGTCACTCATCATCAGATTGTAACTCATAGCAGCTACATTGCAGTAGAGGAAAATGGTGAATTCAGTACTTCGAGGTGGCACAGAAAGCTTTTGCCAGGACAGACAGTGCTGGTCAGCTGTGTGACAATATTATTCCGACCACTTTTATATTAAAATAAATCCTTGTATTATACCTCCACTTTAGGAGTTGTTGCTATCCTGATTTTACAAGCTTTCAAACTGACAAAGGAAAATCTAGGTATTGTGATAACAAGGCCATATAACAACCAAAACGCAAGATGCACCTTTGCAAGTTGGGAAAGGAGTCAACCACAAGACAACATCCTCTAGTACATTTATGTCATATGAAAATAATCAAAACATCATATCACATCTGTTGCTTTCCTATCCTGTGCACTGTCACTTCATCTACATTTTCACTCAAGGTGGTAACTCTTCTGCTGCCAAAATCATTCAGGAACTTCTCAGCTTCTCCATAAATTCAACCTTCAGACTAAACCTGGACCACAGCCAAATTCAGAGCTTCAATCTTCATGAAATATTTTCACCAGTTCTCTACAGCAAAAGCAATAAAGGCTCAGCTGGCTGAGGTCGCTTTTTAGTTTTTGAAGTGTTCAATTATGCAGCAGGAGAAATGAAATTACTTTCAACTACAAGGCAAGCAGCTTTGAAGAAAAGGAATGTAAACTGAGAAGGGAAAGGTCAGAGTTCAGTTTTCAGGTTTTCTAATAGAAATATAAAGTCCAAAGAGGTAGAAACAATGGCCAGTGGAACACATCAAATACGTGTAAAAGGAAGGAATGATATTATAATGCTTCTTATTTCATTATCAAATGCTCTTAGGATTTTTTTAATGTCAGCATCTTCTTCCCTGTCCTAGTTAGATGACTTGATAAAACCTTTCCTTCCATATGGAAAACACCTTCTGGAACATAACTGAGGTCTCAATTCACATAAAGCAAATAAAAATCATTGACATTGAAAGAAAAATTATGGACCTTTGAAATGGTGCTTTTGAGAACCCTGTGTTTTATGCACCTTTCCCACTCTATTTTTTGTGAGAACATCATCTGTTTAGTATTTTCAATCCCACAGGGATTAAAACTGTGGCTGTAGCTAATCTAGAGGGAACTCTACAATAAATGAGCATAAAGTTGTTCTGGAGCTGAGGAATTTATCCCACTGTTAGTCCGAGTGGGGTAAGAGCACAAAAGGCTCCATTCTGCTTGTACAGCCACAACAGGCTAAAAGGCAGACAGATTCCCAGCGTGGATGAGGGAATTTCCAGCAGAGGTATAACAAAATGAAGTACAACCCTCACTCTATCCAAATCACCCCTGAGGGATCCTTCCAGCAGGAGAGGTAGAGCACACACAGCCCTTTGCTGCTCCCTTCATGGCCCGGAGAAGGCATGAGAGGGGTCATGCTCAGGCCATGGTGTGAGTGGAAAGGACAAAGCTCAGTGCTCAGCTGAAAAACACTCCCTGTTGCACTGCTGGAAATCACAAGAACAACCATTTAAAGATACGTTTCTGAAGCATCCAACACACGGGAGTTTCAAGTCACCTCTACCTGCCCTGCTGCACCGAGCTGCGCCCCACAAGGATGAATCCAGCCAGTTGTTACCCTTCCTGCATGTAATGCGTCAGGCTCTGCTTACAGCTCCAGTCTGTAAAAACAACTTGGTTTGGATATTGTGCTAAAATGTGAACACAGCACTCCCCAGCTGGGCAATAAAATACTAGCAATGAAAATGTGAGGCTGGGACTGGGGAAGAAGCTCCAAAATTCTGCTGCTTTATTGTGAATAATGTGAAAATAATTGAAACGTGTGCTCCAGATACATTATTTAGACTCTGTTTGTTTGTTTTTCTTAATATGACTGAAGTGATCAAAATCTCTCATTTACGATTTTTAGCTAATCTTTCCACATATGCATCAGACACTGCAATACTTCTCATAGATGGAGTCTAATACTTCCTTTGCAATCCATGGATTAGTTTTCTTAATTAAAAAAATGAGGATAAATCACTCTACTCATGTGGAGTAGTTATTGTCTTAAATAATAATCACTGCATCTGGATTCCATCACAATTTTTTCTGCAATTGAGCACTCTGTCTTCTTATTATTTTATTGGAAATACCCCTCTCATGGCCTCTGTGAAAATGAGCAATATAATGCTTTTATAACAAATACAGATTTTTTTTTTACAGTTTGTTATATTTATTCTGCAGTACATTCTACTTACTGCAGTTCATCCTGATCTCAGAAATCTGCGTGCACATATTCGTGTGTCTCTGAGAAACAAAGCAGCATGTAATAAAGTGAATCTCCATGCATCCCCACAGAATGATATAAAACTCTTTGTTTCATTCCTACCTTGTCTGATACAATCACAGGTAAGCAAATGTTGCATGCTCATACTGAATGCATATCACACTCTTTATTTCACTCAGAGAAAGTAGCATGAAACCTTCCCTCCCATTGGAAAGCTGCATGGCATCAACCATTAGAAAGGGACAGTAGCTGTCAGTGCTCTTTCAGTAAAAATATCATTTTATCACCACTAGATCAGATCATGGTTTTGCCTTCTAAAAAAAGGTGATTTGTTCAAAGGCAAAAATATTATTAATAAGAACAAGCTTTATCTGTGATGGAAAGTTTAGCATTCCAGTTTAATAACTCATGTCTCTTAATGCCTTTGATTATGTTTGGTACAGGACAGTTGACCTACAACACCTTTCCCAGCTCTGATACCAGTTATATATGTTCCCACTAAAATTTAAGCCCATTTAGGCTGAGCTAAATGGAACCTGACTGTCTGATCTTAAGAAATGCTGTGACCTTTTATACTGAGCTGAAGAAAATAATCAACATGCAGCTCTACATTCCCTATTCCGCAATTCTATCAAAAAGGCTCTGTGTTGTGAGGAGGATTGCTTGGGGTGCTAACAGCATGTTTATTTCATATTTGTGTAAATCCATCTTCACTTAATGATTCTGTAGCAGCTTGCTTAGCATGATGAGTATAGTTTGGAAAGGAAAGCTGGTCCTGCAGAAAACATACTGATGTGAATTACAACAGAGATTTAGTTTCTAACTTGGCTGCTCATTTTTGGCAACACTTTGCAAAGTCATTCAAGTTGTTTTCTCGATCAGTAAAATTAAGATGATTTCATCTTGGTTCACCTCTTTCTACCTTAGCCTGGGAGTTAGACAATCCATAGGATAATGGGACCGTTGGGGCTGCAAGCACTACTGTCATACAAATAGGTTTCTTTTGGTTGGTATATTTTGATGACAGATAAAAAGCTGATGGTGTCTGCAGGAATTCTATATTACACTAATGCAAAAGTTTTTATCAACGCTGGGACATTTTTATTATAAAGTTAGTAGCAAGCAATAAGCCATTGTCTTTACTGCAGTGAAAATGTTCCCTTTCTTTTTTGCCTCCCTGTTTCTTTGTTTCTCAGTTCACCATTGCTGAGGAAATATTACCTTCCACGCCTACAGTGAGTAATTTCCCTTATGTACATTCTGTTTTGTAGTATTTTGGCAAAATTTTCTAAATTCTCTACTGTTTTCATCCTCTCTCTGCAAAGAATACTTTCCCTGTACAAAAGTGAGCTCAGTCTAGGAATTACAGAGCTTTCAACTGCTGACACTAGGAAAAGCGAGCTCTTCAAGAAAGACTTCCTTCATTACTCCTTTCTTGTATCACATCGTCTGTGAATATTAGCATCTTTCAGGAGGAAGGAAAGGACTCCGTGCAGCAGGCACTCTGTGAAAGGAGTAAAAAGAGAGTTCAGCTGGGACCTTCTTCTCATTCTCTATCCTGCCAGGCCCTGGGGACCCTTACACAACCTCCATAAGGATGCAGGATGAGGACCAGTGACAGAGAGGAATCAGCTAAAGATGCAAATGACATAGACACGGAGAAGCAGACGAACCAAAGAGTCAGAGATAACTGTAGTACTTGCAACAGCCACAGCTAGATTTCTTCTGCCCAGTGCTGGCTGTCCACAAATATCTCTCCTCTCTCTCTTACTTGCTGCAAGAGTCCTTGTAGCCGTGCGTTTCACACTTGATCTCTTCCCATCATTTCCTCTTCCCTGTTTGCCACTAGCAGCTGTAAGACTTATCCACTGAAAAACAACCCTCTCCATTACTCTACTTCTACAGAGAATTTACATGCCTTTTATTTGATCCTTTTATATGCTTTACTCTTACTTCATCCTTCATCTTTTCCTGTTATACTCTGTATTTTACCTACAGGGATTATCTACACCTCTGTACACAGTGAGATTCTAACACTGGCTGGTTTTCATCACGAGCAGATTAAGCACAATAAGTGACATTAAATAGAGTACTGAAGGACTTGGCAGGCTGAGGAGCTGAGTGAGCAGGCTGAGCACGGACACTCATGTGCAGAATGATGAAAGCAACAGCCATTCAGCCCAGAGACATGGGATGTACACTGCTGGAGGAAAATCAGGACACTGCTGGGCTATCTGTCTCATCAGGCCATGCTGACTATTAGAGTGCAAGCCAATAAAATGATGGCAGAACTGAAAATCAGTAAGTGACCCACAGGACTAATTTGATGGTGTCCATCACAAAAAGCTCTGTTTGTAGTGAGCAACTTTACAGCAAAAAGACACCAAATGTGTCACCTCTAGAGTTAGTCAGTGCTTCCCTAACCAATTTAAGAACAAACCTGAGAGCAACCCTGCTGAGTCAGTGGCATAGGAATTTGCTAATTGTTCCAAATGCAGATCCCTCCCATGCTAACAGAAATATATCCACTGGGATGATTTTTCAAATGTCTACCTCTTTTCTTGAGGGTGCACTCACAAAATTGGCTGATATTACTGCATAAACAGAGACCCCAATTCTCTTCTCACATACAGTGATTATAGGCAAGAGTGATGTCTTTGGCTTGAATGGATGTATTTCTGAAAATTCAGGCATGCATTTGAGCATCCTTAACCTGAGTCTGACAGCTGGTGTAAAGACTGGTGGCAAAAAGCACAATTTCCATACAATAATAGTACTGAATTTTCTGTTAGTTCTGAAGGATAAAGAACTGGCTGTATCTCAGTGAGTGTGTGACATCGATGTACTGCAGCATTAGGAAAGGCGAATAAGATCCGAGGAGGTATAAATTGAGGTGTCTTCTTCCTCCAGGGAACATAATTACACATTACTGTCCTAATGAAATTTCAACTGACATATTGTATTCTGTTCCCATCACTCATACCCAGAAATTATGAACTCCAAGTATAGCAAACGAAGAGCAGAACATTCACATGAAAATGGCCTGTCTTGGGACAGATTGCTGAAGTGCACAGCTTGTTCACTTCAGCAAAATGAGAACTAGGGAGAATATAAACACATCAGAAAGGGGGAAAATGCTCTTTAAAGTGAAGGTCAATCCTGAAACAAGATCAAGTAAACATAGACCAGCTAGAAAAAAATTGGGGCTGGAAATAAAAGGTGGAGTCTGACAGTCAAAGAAAAACAGCTTATCACGGCTGGGGCAGAGCCCTCTACAAAACAGAGGCATCAGGAATCAGTGTTATCTCTCTACGCCTGTTCCCCAAGATGTCAAACGGAGCAGAGCAGTGAGCAGCCCTAGCTGCTGGGCTTGAGAACTTTGCAGAAGTAGCTTGGGGGATTGCCTCTATCTGTTTCTTTCTTATTTGTGTTTTCCTGGCCACTAAAATTGTGAAAACAATGCAAATCCACCCATACTTGTGAAATCCAAAGTTTCAAATCAAACCCCTCGTCTTCTTGCTCGCTCTAGTAAAATCTGCTTCCTCCAAACACTGTTTTACACCTGAGGCCCAGGGAGGGAGCCAGAAAGGGATGTAGCACGGACCTTCAGCACCAGCGGCTTTGGGGTTTGGCAGGGTGGTAGAGAGGAAAGAAAAAAAGAAATGAGAAAGGAGAGAAAAACAACAACAAAACCAAAACAAACAAACAAACAAAAAATCAATCCCGCTCCACGGCGCTGTGCAAGGCTCTGCCGGGAACCTGCGTCCGCCGCCTCGGAGAGAGGGGCTACCATGAGCCCCGGGGTGCCTTTCCCCGTCCCTCACTCCCACCCCCCGCATGACTCACGCGATGTCTCATTCCCCGCCCGCCCCCGGTGAAAACTTCCCCCGATAACTTTCCCGGTGCCGGTCCCCCGCTTCCCCCCCCCCGACGGGAGGGCCACACACAGCCACACACGCACACACACACAGACCCCTCGAGCCCCGTTGGAGTCACTGCTGGCGGGGCGGCAGTGCCGGGGGGGATGTCGTAGCCGCTGCGTCAGCGGGAGCCCGACGGCGATTGGGGGAGGCCGCTCTCTGCCCGCGGTCACGAATTATAAAGTGCCGCCGCCTCCGCCCGTACCTGCTCTGCTCCGCTCGACAGCGGCGCGCCTGGCCCCGGCAGCGGGCGCTCGGCTCGGCGCCCCCCGGCTGTGCCTGCCTCCCCCGGGGTTCCTCCAGAGGCTGCTCGGCCTCGCTACAAATAATAGCGGCTCCGACGCGGACGCTTCAGCAAGGCTCAGCTTCTTCCTCCAGCAACTCCCGGGAGCCCCGAGGGAAGCCTGTGTGTGAGCGAACTGCTCGGCTCGCGGTGGGGGCCGAGGGAGGGCCGGGCGGCTCTGCCAGGGCTGATGCCAGTCGTCGGGGCGTCCCTGGTGGGAAACCTTTCCCAGGAGGGGCTGGGGTCCCGTTCGTGCCGCTCCGCGGTGCGTCTCTTCTCCCCCTTTGACGCCGGCTTTGCGGGTAGGAAGGGACAAAATGTTTGGGGACGAACACTTTTACCTGACGGGAGCTTCTGGGCGCTTCATCTTTCCGGTCCTCTCCTGCTCCGAACGCAGGTCCGTTGCCTTGCAGTTGTCAAGCGTCTGCTTTCCTTAAGCTCCCGCTTACCTCGCAAGCGCAACCACCCCGGCTCCACAAAGCGTGTGAGTTACCGGAGTTGGTTTGAACTCTTTCGTGCCGCCTTTTTCTGCTCGGAGGCTGCGGGAGGCAGTGCCGGGGGTGGGGGCGGGGGGGAGGCGGCTACCGGCTGATCTCTCCTTCTTGCAGCCCCATGGCGTTGCTCCTGAGACTCGGCTGCTCGCTGCTGGCCCTCAGCACCTGCCTGCTTCCGAGGGCGAGGGCCGACTGCGGCCGCGACTGCGCCGCCTGCGCCTACCGCCTGGGACCGCGCTCTGGCATCCACCCCCTGGTAAGCGGGAGCGGGGCCGCCCGGCCGCTGCAGTGCCGCGGCCACCCCTCGGCAGGGACTGGTCCCCGCTTCGCCCTTAACTTTGCGAGGGAGGAAGAGGGGAGGGGGGACAAAGCAGCGAGATAACAAAAATAAATAGTGAGGGAAGTGGCCTGGGTCGCTCGGAAGACCTTTTTCTGAAGGGGGGAGGGAGACAGGAGCGAGCTTCGGGGCGCTGGGGAGAGGCCGAGGCGGGGGCGGGAGGGCGCCGACACAAACACAGCGCGCCCCGAGGAGACCCTCCCCGGCCCGCCCGACCCTTCCGCTGCCCGACAGCGAGCAGCGGCTTTCGGGGATGGGAACGAAAACCGCCAGGCGCCGAGCAGCCCCACGGGGAGCAAGGAAAAAACCGAGCGAAAACATTAGGAGGAAAGAAAATCCGAATGGAGGGCATTTCTGCAGGAGAGGGAGAGGGGAAGCCATGAGGGACGGGAGTGGGGGTCCTGACCCTCGGATGAGGGCTCCACGATAAGATGAGAGCTCTCCCGGCAGGATGGCCGTCCAGCTGAAAAGCAGCGGACCTGCCTAAAACCTCAGAAGAAGAAAAAAAAAAAAGGTGCGGTTAAAGCCTAATTTGAGTAGCAGTAGCTCCCGCTGATCCTCTTCTCTGCACTGTGCTGCACAGCCTTAGGACCATGCCTGTGAAAGATCCCTTTGACAGTGGCAAATCTGAGACAAATCTTGCTGACTCCAGAATGCAAGGGGAGTTTATTTTTATGATGTTAAAATTATTTCAAAGTCACAGAGGCAACTCAACTTGTAATTTAAGGATTGGGGTAGGTGAAATTCTGGGGTCCTTCACCCTCCCTGAAGAAGGTGGGCACTCTGGCTACGGAGTACTTTGCCAGTGGCATCTGCGGTTCTGATCTCAAATACATGCACATTGAGGCATCGCACTCTTGGCACATCTAAATGATCTGAAAAGTTTTGTTCCTGTCACGTCACTGGTTATTTGGGAGCATGCAAAAGGAAGGATTCTAGTCTAAACAGAATTGGGAACCACTGAATACTTCAGCTTACTCAAAATCCTCAAGAACACTTAACCACAGCAGGTTCATAAAGGTATTATTCTTTGAGTGGCTGGCAAAATAGTTCCTATGCTTTTTTTTTGCTTACATTAGACTTCAGTCAAATTTTACCTTTAATGTCGACTGTGGGGGGGGAAGTGGTAGTTAGCCCTTTGGGAGGGAAGGATATGTGCTTTTTGGAGTATATGTTCTGGATGTCTGTAATGAAAGTCTCTCTTGCACCCCTTCAGTAATAATTCAAGAAAGAATCAAAGTGCCATTCAGTAACAACAATTATTAGCTAAATACGTAAAGAATCAATGTAGCATATCTTGTATTTGTTTAACATGTATGAACAATTTTTAGAAACTAATGTTTCTAGATGCTAGCATGTAGTAACATGATAAGAGGTTTTATCACATTGTATCTGTTTAAGATACAAGGTTTTTTCACTCTGTGCCTGGTCATTCACACCTCTAAGATAGAGTATGTTTATCTGGTAACAGGAGGTTATTAAAACTAATTGAGAAGGTGAAAGACCTATTCTTGCTTTGATTTAAAGCAATTCCAAAATCAGACTGAAGCTGAGATTTTATTTTCTTTACAGCATGACTATAATATATAGCAATAAGCATGTAGTGCCAGTTAAATTATTGTGTTGCAAAATGCATCTCTTTGATTTTCTTGGGATCATACAAAAAAATCATATTTAAGTGAGACTCAAGAGACAGGTAAGGCCAGAGATGGACAATGGGCTATTAGAAAGAACTGTGCTGGGGTTTAATTCCACATTTTAAAGCATGTTGAGATCCTTAGAAAACATCATCTAT
This sequence comes from Corapipo altera, assembly GCF_003945725.1. Classification (NCBI taxonomy): domain Eukaryota; kingdom Metazoa; phylum Chordata; class Aves; order Passeriformes; family Pipridae; genus Corapipo; species Corapipo altera. The sequence goes on along the minus strand of NW_020884879.1, from coordinate 10,513,853 downwards.
AGTCGGAATAAGTGTTTCTCTTATGGAAAATATTAATGATTTTTTTCTTTACTTGTTGTGGTATGAAAACCATGGACAAGAGCAAAAAAACCACTAGTTTCACCTTTTCTTGCAACTGAAGAATATTACTCCACAAGAAGTAAATTCCCCTGACACAATATACAATATGTATGTTATTATCTTCACATGACAGGTTATGAGATATGCATGCAGGTACTGAAAATTTTTTTTATATTGTAGTCTGAACATTTTTCAGTACAGTCAGAAACAACACAGCTTAGGATTTTTTTCCTTCTTTTCGATGGTCACTACTTTCCGACTAGCAAAACAAGAGCTTTGATCCTGCCCAAAAGAGCCTGTATTTCTACATTTCTATTAGTACATGTTTGAAAGGTCTGTTCCGTGAAGAGAAACTAATCACAACACACAGAAATACAACCTTTAAAGCTGTGCAGTGTATTGAAGATACTGAACAGTACAGTGTAGCTGGCTTCTTTGCAATGACCATGCTGTGCCACTTCTTTTCTAAAATTTCTGAATGTTATTTTTAATTATGAAGGCTGAATACACTTCTAACTTGCATTATAAAGCAAATCACAATTGGTTTATAGCTTCTCAATAGTAAATTTAAAAGAAAAATTCATAACTCACGTGAGTGTGAGGGAATACAGGAACTATACATGTGGTTTCCTTTGAAACAGAAACTTAGGGGCAGCCTTGACATACAGGACCCACAATCCACCTTGTCTAGTATTCTGTCTCTTAGAGTAGAGATTACCACATCCTTCAGGGAGGGATATGAGGAACTTCAGAACAGACAGGTACAAAATCAACTGTTCACAAAGAACAGTTCTTCCAAGCCACTCACAAAGAGAGGCTCGCTCATGGCTTTTATAATCAAGTAAACCTAAGATAAGGTGGCAGTGAGGTGATTGTTACTATCAGATCATTCTCAGTAAACTGCATCAATTTTTCAGGCATGTACACTAGAATGTGAAGGAAAACTGCCTTCTGCCAAAGCCTGGGAGACCTGCAAGGAGCTCCTGCAACTGGCAAAACTGGATCTTTCTGAGGATGGCAACATTGCTCCAGGAGACAAGAAAGAGCTGGATGAAAACCATTTGCTTGCGAAGAAGTACGGAGGCTTCATGAAAAGATATGGGGGGTTCATGAAGAAAATGGATGAGCTCTATCGGGCAGAACCAGAGGATGAAGCTAATGGAGGAGAAATCCTGGCTAAGAGGTATGGAGGGTTTATGAAGAAAGACTCAGATGATGATGCCCTTGCTAACTCCTCTGATCTGCTGAAGGAGCTTCTAGGAACAGAGGATAACCCTGAAGCAGCACATTTTCGAGACATAAATGAAAACGACGGGGATGTCAGCAAAAGGTATGGAGGCTTCATGAGAAGCATTAAGCGCAGCCCTGAATTGGAAGACGAAGCCAAAGAGCTGCAAAAGAGATATGGTGGTTTCATGAGAAGAGTGGGCAGACCAGAATGGTGGCTGGATTACCAGAAACGATATGGTGGGTTTCTTAAGCGCTTCGCCGACTCCATTCTCCCTTCAGAAGAAGATAGGGAAACTTATTCCAAAGAAGTCCCAGAGATGGAAAAGAGATATGGTGGATTTATGAGATTTTAATACCTTTCCCTTCATCCCTTTTGTCCTAAATGAGAAAGACTGCCTTATTGGTCATAACTTATTGTAACGTGTTGCTTGTACTGTACAGTTTTTTACTGTCCTAGGTTAATGATGCAACCTGCATTTTGTTGTTTCAGGTTCTGTGTTCTTTCAAGACAAATAACTAATTTCTGGATTAGTCAAGTTTCAGTCTGTATTGTAGTTTCCATGCTAGAACTATTTTGAATACTGTATTCATTTTCTTTAAAGAGGAAGTACATCTACAGTAGAGCTGCTTAACTGTATATACAATAAATTCTTCATCCTAACTGCAAAAGTTCTGAAATGTTATTTATTCTTCTCTCAGTCATTTAATCAAATATCATCTCAATTTTTCTTTAAGCAATCAGAGCAATTCCAACCTTTTTTCTGTAACTACAGAATTTGTACTGCACACACAACAGCTGAAACACATTTTTGTCTTTAGTTTTCTTAATTTCTTAAGACGCTAGAAAAATAAACAACTCTAAAGCAAATATAACTGTATTTGCTCTAGCTGCTTATATTTTAATCAGTTAATAGAATAAATATTTAAAGCCTAAATTTATAGTTCATAGCGTTCAGCCAGTTCACATGAAAAAAAAAGCAAATCACAAGTGTGTTTGACTTTAAGCACTAAAAACATTTCTCCAGTGCCCAACACAATGACATGTTTGATTAGTTACACCTTTTTTATACATCCAATATAGGATTGTACTAAGTAATAAACACTAATTTAAAAGTGGTAAGATGGTTTGTGCAAAATAAACATGACCCAAAACTGCATAAAAAACCCTTCAAAATCCTAATTTTGCAGGGCAACTGATGAATGGTTTGCCATGGCACAGCTTTGTGTTTGATTCGTCAGCTGCTATAAGTCACTTCAGCACTACCGAAATATAAGAAACTGCTGGTCAGTCTTTTCTGTTTCAAACAAAGGCATTATAAGTAAATCTGAGAACAAAAAGAAAACCCCAACACTAATACTGTAGATCCTTTGGCATTTACACAGATGGCACTTATATCAAAGGCCAGATCCCATCTGGTGTACACTTCGTTCCAGAATTCTGATTGTCCCCTCTAGAACCTAGTTTGTGAGCACTTTTCCCTCACCTACTACTACTAGTTACTGGTTGCTTCTCACCTAAATTAACATCATGGAAATTGCCTTGACCACCATCTCTGCCCAAAACCATCTATGACACTGCACTCAGTATCTGTATTTCAGTTTACACAGTGCTACCTATTTACATAAAGGGCAAATTAATGATCTGACTTTTCTTTAATTTCAGGTCAGCATGATCATCTAGGTACTCAGGACTTTTAAAAATTAAAATGTCTTTCAATATGCACTTAAAAGGTTCATCACATACAATTAGTTGTGATGATTTTAGGCCCAGCCCTTAGAGAGTCATATAGATGGTCTGAAGTGGCCAAAATCCCAGTGAAGACTTAGTAAGCTGTAAGGCATTCTTTTTTCTGCAATAAAAAAGAGGGCACCTTCTACAGGTGCCTGTAGAAGATCCATGGTGTTTTCAGGAATCAGTTGTGTTCCCTATCACCTTCCTATAGAGTTCTTCAAGATGCCACCAGCCACAGGAAAAGTCTTCTTCCCATTCTTTTCTCTGTTGCACCTGCCTATAGTGGCTGTTTCAGTCAGGCTTCTGAAACACATCACCTGAGTGGTTTCATCCACAAGAACCTTAGGCTATGCACACTGAGCCTGCCCTGGAGCACAAACCCATGCATGGGATGTAGGCATCACCAACACATTTGCTTCAAACATACACTATAGAACTAAAATTACCTCCTTAATCTTTCACTTCCAAATTTATTCACTTCTTTTCCCTAAAAACTTGCTTACCTCTAATTTAGCCAAAGAGATGCCCTTGCCAGCCTTCAAAGTAAACCAAGCATTTATGTACATGATGATGCAAAGGGTTAGCCAGTTATTGTTACCCATTCTTCACAGTTAACAAAATCTTGATAATATAACAAGGAATAAAACTTTCAAAGTTCTAGAGACCTAGTATGTGTATTGAAGAATGAAGTGTTTTGATCTATTAAACCTTTGAATTTATTTCAACTTGACACCTTTGACACCATCTTCCATGGCATACTCTTAGAGAAGCTGGAAGCCCATGGCTTGGACAAGTGCACTCCTTGCTGGATTAAAAACTGACTGGATAGCTGGGCCCAGAGAGTGGTGGTGAATAGTGCTGCATCCAGTTGGTGTCCACTCACAAGTACTGTCTGCCAGTCCTGATTAATATCTTTATTGATGAGGGCATTGAGTCTACTGTTAGCTAATTCATGGACACCATGTTGAGTGGGAGTGTCGATCTGCTGGAGGGTAGGAAAGCTCTGGAGGGATCTGGACAGGCTGGATAGAAGGGACAAGACCAACAGTATGAGGGTCAACAAGGCCAAGTGCTGAGTCCTGCACTTTGGCCACAATAACCCCATGCAGCACTACAGGCTGGGGGGAAGAGTGGCTGGAAGGCTACCCAGCAGAAAATGACCTGGAGGTACTGGTTGACAGCGGCTGAACATGAGCCAGCAGTGTGCCCAGGTGGCCAAGAAAGCCAATGGCACCATGGCTTGACTCAGAAATAGCATGTCTAGCAGGACTGGGGAAGCGATTATCCCCCTGTACTCAGCACTGGTGAGGCCACACCTCAAGTGCTGTGTCCAGTTCTGGGCCCCTCAATTCAGGAAGGACGTTGAGATACTTGAGCAAATCTGGAGAAGGGCAACAAAGCTGGTGAAGGGTCTGGAGCACAAGTCTTGTGATAAGCAGCTGAGGAAGCTGGGGTTATTTGGCCTGGAGAGGAGGAGGCTCAGGGGGACCTTTTTGCTCTCTAGAACTACCTGAAAGGAGTTTGTAACCAGGTGGGGGTTGGCCTCTTCCCCTAGGCAACTAGTGACAGGACGAGAGGACAAAGTGTTAAGCTGCACCAGGGGAAGTTCAGGTTGGACTTCTTCAGTTAGGAAGAATTTCTTCACAGACAGGGTGATTAGACGTTGGAATGGTCTAATCCTGCCCAGGATGGTGGTGGTGTCACCATCTCTGGAGGTGTTTGAGGAAAGACTGTACGTGGCACTTAGTGTCATGGTCTAGTTGATGTGGTGGTGTCCAGTCATAGGCTGAACTGAATCTTAGAGGTCTTCTCCAACCTAATTGATTCTGTGATTCTGTGATTTTTTATAGCAAAAAGGAAAGTACTTGTTATAAACATCTAACTGGGATATATGCATGCAACCCAAAACAGGAGTAAGGGCAACCAAAGTGGAGGAGTTAAGTCTGTTCCAAGGTTGAACAGGCAGGTGGCAAAGGGGGATGTGACTTTGGTTCTCTGAATGAAATAGCAAAGCCGAATACTCCTCATTCCTTCCATTATAATTGAAAATATCTCCAGTCAGACACTTTCTTGCTTTAATAATTATAATTTAAAAGATGTGAAATTAGAATAAGATCTAATTTCTTCTGTTGATGTGGAACTTCTTATTTTATGACTTTCAGTTATGCCATCATTCAGACGCTCTTTAACACTAAAGTGTTCTCACATTTTCAGTAATTAACAATTCAAATTAAATCAACTAAATATGTGCCAGTGAATCAACCAAGATTTTTTGAATCGCTAATCAAAACTAAGGTTGAAGATAAGGTCTGCTGGGCTGGGAGATGAAAAAGGGCATCTCCCCTCTTGGTCTTAGTTCTGAAAGACTCCCCTAATTTTCCTCTTACTACACATTCCTAGAACTATCACTTTATCAGACGATTATTGAAATAGCTGTATTGCTTTGTATAAATAAGAGCAGAAAGGAGGAAAGCCTGATGTCTAGAAAGAAAACTAATTGCAAGAGTATTCTGAAGGAAGAAATATCATCCTGGACCAAAAAAAGATTCTACATTTCCTTTCCCTGGCTTTTCTCATTGTTCCAGAATATGATCAAATATAGCATCATTGGTCTGAATACTGAGTACGTATTAAAAAAATTAATATGAACAATAAAGGCTGGAAGGGTTTTGACTGGTCAAAGAGATTAGGGCCTCTGCATTAGGAACGAAACAAAGAAAAAGATAGTCTAATGGAGGTTAGACAAGGATGAGTTGGACTTTTTAATAGAAACTAATTACAGGAGGGAACAAAAAAAATTAAAAAAGGAGTTCTTGCACTAAATGGAGTTCACATACAAGAGCAGATCATGAGGGAGAGAGAAGCTGATGAAAGCAATGATTTTTGAATACCAAACTGCTTGCAGCTGAAGCTCTGCCTGGAAACCTGACCTTAAATCTTGAGATAATGAGGAAAGGTCATAAATCCATTCCCACATTTCAGATTAACTTGGCATATTCTATGAGCTAAAATATGCAGAGTATAACTTTGAATTTCCTGTTTGGTTTTTTTTTCTGGTAAATTAATACATAGTATGATATCTAATAAATATAAATGACTACAGAATTATTATTACAATCATTATTTTGTAATTATTTTAAATAATTACAATAATTTACTTTATAATTGTTTATAACTATATCATAAATATAAGTAATTATAACATCTAATGTTGTTAGCTATTTCAGATAATGTTTCCCAAGATAGAACCTTTAGAAGAACAGAAACATGTTCTAATTTAATATACTGAAATAAGTATTATTATAGTGTGCTCAACATAGATTCTAAATATGCACTGGTTCATTTTAATTCTGGAGGGAACTTAATTAACAAGAACCTAAATTTTCGGTTTGTGGTATATAAGGGCCTCTCTGTCATTAAAGGTAGTTTTGGAGGCCTATAAGGCAAAAAATGACAAATTCATAGCACAGCTCTGTAATTTATGTTTATATCTCAGTACCTCAGAAAGTTTTCCTTACAGCTTTCTTCTTCAAGCACTACAGAGCTCGGCTGGCCAGTAACAGCAAAATTCCTTTTTATACCGACAGGAGCATCCTAGAATTTGCAACTTAAAAGGCAAATGAACATTTAAGTCATCTGACCCTAGGTTGCTCTGAGAACGAAGAAATTCCTGGTACAGGTTAGCTGGCCCTGAAACTCATGACACCCCAAGGAGCATTGGTCTTTTAAAGCATTGAAGTGGGATCTAAAATGTTACACAGAGAACAGAATAACCACGTCCCTACCAGAGGCTTAAAGCTTTCATGCTTCTCTTCAGTTCCCAACAAGATAAGTGATGCAAGCATCACCAATGAGATCCCTCTACCTGACTAAACTTTGCAGTCTGGTCTCTTTCTCCAATAGCAGACACTTTGACAGTGCACAGACTTCATCTCTTCCACGCCCTTTGCAGTCCTGCCTGCCACCTCTCATAGAAGTCCCTTTGTCAGCCTCACTCACAGCTTTGGGTATAATTTCACCACCCACCACACTGAGGTTTGCTTTCCAACTCAAACCATAAAAGACATTTATGCATTTACTTGCATAATGACAGAGACTTCCAGTTCCAAGTCCTAACTGTGAAGATTAGGTGGCTATTTTTAGACTTTTTGCTTTTAACACTTTGATCATAATCTCTTGCTCCCCATAGTATTAAAAATAGTTCTACGCGTCAGAATGCATTGGTTACATCAAACCGGTATCATAACTGTGTTTCATACCATCATAACTATATGGCAGTCATAGACCACTCTGTCATCCACCTGATAAGGATGGGGAGCTATCATGAACATACCTGTGAGCAAGGAACAGGGCAGAAAAGTCGGCTGTAAATCATTAATCTAAGCATTCAATTACTAATCCCATCAACCTCATTTAAAGCATTTAAACTGACAGTTGCATATCCAATTAACTGTTGCTACAGAAAATGAAAATGCTTAGAGGTATTTGACAGACAAATCTTTACTGGCCCAGCAGGGATTTAGACTGGATTTGCTTAATTAGATTGTGACTACCTAAATTGAGCATTTACTGTAATCCTTGCTGAAATCATGGAATGAAATCTTTCAAAGTTGAATAGTCATCACAAAAACACATCTAAAAGATGTGCTTTTACACTCTGCTAAAAGCTTTGTTAAAAGCATTGCGCTGCACTACACTCCTTCCTCAAGGAAAAGGCTGGCATATCCTTATACACAGATTACGAATGCTAAACCTCTTCATAGCTATCCAAGTCTGTAGGGGCATACAAGGCTTTTGTCTTTTGCAATTCTGGCATTACTGTTTCTCAACACAGTCTTCTCCAGCCCGTGTGACCACTTGCAAAAGATCCTACCAATCCTGTACTTTCCTACTAAGTTTAAATGTATGTACTGACTTGCACTCCAAGTGCATACATCTGATACATGATCATCTCAATTCCAATCCATATAAAATTACAGGACTCTGAGTTATGAAAACTGCTCCTACGGGAATCTGCATCTTAATTCTTGGACTTAATGCCCTGGAAAATATTCTAAAACACTTATTCAGGTAACGCTTTATTTCCCTCTCATGAGAGGAGACAATGGCAGCAGCAGCACAAATAATAGGTGATTTTCTCTCATAAAAGCAGTTGAGGCAGACAAGCCACATAAGCCTCTCTTGGAACATATACACTGACATTTTTCAATCATGACCTGCAGTATGAAAGGGTTTTACAGTAGGACTTTCACATTTTTCTACAGTTCCATCTTCATCTCCTCAACAACTATCTGACGAGGGCAGGAAATGGGGCTGAAATTTCAACTGCATCACATTTCTCCATCTAGAAAAGTATTATGCAGAAAAATACCTTTTTTATTTTATTTTTTTGTTAATACAGCATAGCTCTCATGCTAGGACAGCGAATGAAACAGTTAATGTGACAAAGTCATTCTTTGCCCATCAGCCAGAAAAAAAAAATGTCAGGTTCCATCTGAGCAGAACCAGTGGAAACTAGTTAAAGCAAAGACCTTCTATGGAAGCCTGTGCATGCTTAAACTTTGCTTACCAAGCTGTGGATCAGCAGACCCAAGATAGGAGAGGTGCTTTACTCCCGAGTATCCATCATACTGAGTTTCTCTGCAGTAACTGAGACAAAAATTCTGAAACGAGGTTCTCAGACCAGACTAAGAGGATCAGAAGTAATAGCTTCTCCCTTTGAATTCTTGAGATCCCTTGGACTCAAGGAGTTTCACCATAACTGCATAAATGAATCTGCTCACAACATCATGACCATTCAGAACATGTGGTGCCTGCAAAAGCCTTTTAAATTTCCTAACTTCACTGTCCCAGCACCAGTTCTTGCAGACCCTTGAAAGGCTAAGGTCACTAGTGAAGTCTGACCAAAAACATGGCAGCATCTGCTCTACCTTCTTTGTGTAAATATGAATACCATCGTCATTCAGCTTCTCAGTATCTTAATGAAAAGAGTAATTAAATCACTAACTGACCTTAACATGAGACAAAATAAATAGGCATAGCATTAGGTAAAGGTAAATTCTTAGAGGAGATCCTTTTCCTAATAATATCGCTCACTACTGAAGACAACTTCCCCTCCAATTCTTGCACAGCTTTGAGGTCTTCTGTGGTTTGCTGGCACTGCTGGTATACTCCAGCTGTTTTGGAGTCCTGATGGCAGTTTTTCCTGGCATAATTATTCTCTGTTTGGTGATTTTCAGACTATTTGATTGTTCAGTAGAAGCACTGAGTCACACCTTGAGAAAGCTCCAGCTACTATAAACCAGCAGGTTGTCAGCCTATGTGCCCAGACTTCCATCACCATATCCCCTTTCCCTTCTACTCTGTACTGTTGCATTTCAGAGTCCCTAATCCAACCTAGTCTGTGATCTCAGAAAGTGTTCTCAGAAAAGAGATCCTTCCTGAGCAGGAATACCATCTTTTCTTCCACTTACTATTAGGCTCCCCACCACTGCTATTACAGCCCCATCACTATTAGGCTCTTCAGCAGCACAGTGACACTGCTTAGTCAGGTTAAAAAAGATTGGGTAATCCATTTCTGTAGTCCTCAGCAGTACCACCACTTAAATAAGTGCTCATTTTTTCAATATACAAGAAAAAATGTAAATTATTTATGGGTGCATTCAAATGCCATTATGCCTACCTGCAAATAAAGAACCCTTCCTAGTAAATTAGCCCAATTGCTTGTCATTCAGGCTGAAAAGGGTTAAAGAGATAAAAGAAAATATACTTCCTGAGTCATAAATAATTTCAGCCTTTCAATTAATTGGGAGGCAGGGAATACCATTTGACAGGAAGAACTGGTCAGACTACATATGAAAAGACTTTGTATGTCTGACTAACTTACAGAAGACATGATTCTCCTTCCTGGCTTCTTTTGGGGAATATGATATTTCAACCTGGGAAGCAAAGCCAGTTTTCTACATGCAAGAGAAAACTTTATAGTTTTGTCCTCTACTCATTTGCCTAAAATTGTCTCCAAGGTATCATTTTTTTCCTTGAAGAACACAGTCAGCAGCAGCTTTTCCCAAATGACACCCATTTCCAGGGATGTGAGGTTCTGCAGCTTAAATTCTTAAGTGTCTTTGGGCACAAAAATGACAGGCTCCATGTTTTGTGCCCTCTTCCTAAGGAATGGTACCATCGGCTGTGTGTTTTAATTGGAATGAAGCAGCAGACAAGCATTGGTGCCCCTACACCAGGTATGACTGTACTCTCACAGATACCACACCTGGATACCACCAGCTAGCAAGGGATACAAAGGTGGTGCTGGCGAGGCACATACTCCAAGTGCCTTCTCAGTCACGGGGTAGAGTTGCCCTTTGACTGACATTGTAATTACAAAGTGGCAGAACACTAAGCACCTGCAAGGTTAGATGTGGATGCAGATAAGCAACACCTTTGAAGATAGATGTGGCATGCACAGGCCTGCAGAGGGATCCCTACACATCTGCACGGCTATAGGGATCGAGCTGAAATGTCTCTGTGGGATGTCTCTATAGAATGGCTTAAGTTCAATAGCTAAGGATTTTCTTTACAGTACTAGAATTCTTTCTCAAATGCCTGTGAGAAGTACAAACCCTCCTATAGCCAAAATGACCTATAGTTATTTCCAGGATTATGCCCCAGCAGTATTACAACAGCTAACTGATACAGCAACTCCTAATTTTCAGTTCAATGGAGATTAAATTAGTTTGGCTGACTGTGTGATGAAGTATATTGAACCAATTAGAAGGAAAAAAAAAAAAAAAACCAGGAAAAGAGGTCCTCTCTGCTCCCTGCTATTCCTTGGAAATCAAGAAACTCATGCTTTAATTCAGGACACAAGATCCAAGTTTTGTGAGCTGAAACTCCTTTTTTTCTTCATTTATAATGCATACAAGCATTTCCCTTGTATCACTGATGAACTTCACCTTGAGGTAGGATGACAGGTTCACTGCAGAGTGCATTGCCTTTGGGTGCTCTGTTGTAGTTCTGAGTTTTGGCCAAAGCTTTTAGAAAGAATATGCACAGATCCAAGGGATACATTAAGTTTGCACTGAGGATTTTATTTCCTTCTGGTGAATTAATAAAAATACTACTTTGATTTCATTTAACATAAGTCATAGCTGTCTGGTGAGATTTCAGGCGATGCCTTTGACTTCTACAGGTCAGAAGCGTGTTTTGACATATTTGGGAAACAATAGGAGCTTTTCCTGACCTTCTGACAGTTAAAATTATTAAGTCTAGAGAGTTAAGGCTGTCACATATGCTGTGTAATAAGGGATTCCCACTTTTAATCTTGTGTACTATATTGGATTACTCTTAAAATTAAATCACATGACTAAATTCACTATCACAGACAGGCTATATGCTTCTTGTTTGGGTCTTTATAAACCTGGACATTTTATTTGAATAATATCAATTCACTAACTTCAACAGATCTAGTGACCTGCAGAGAGCTGCTTTTCCCCATCAGTGCTAAACAGTTCACTTTTTGAGGAATTAGGTATACTTGTGGGGTTTTTATGTTTTGTTTCTCCAAATATATAAATGCAAATTGCCTCATGATCTACACAACTACATTAATTGTCAGAACTGATACGATATCAAACCATTTTGAATGACAAATAAAATTCTTCCACAAATTCAACAGAGATCTAAATAACTGTTAGAGTCTGCAGAAATTAGTTTTGTCAGAAAATGTTAAAATATCACTTAATTTGTCTGTATTTATCAAAGCATTTTTTGCCACATCTGTTTGCAGCCTGTGAATGGCTTATATTAAGTTTTAAAATACAAACAAAAGTCATTCAGTCGCCCAGTAAAATAATTATTCATCAAGCATTTCATAAAGTAATCTCATTCTACTAAGTCCATATTTTTCTTTTTGATGGTAGTTTTACATGCTGATAGTACACAACCTCTGTGCTCCAAAGCTCCCCTCTCTTATCCCACGAGGGCGCAGTACCCGCCGGCGAGGCTCCCCCTCTCCTTTCTCCCACCGTCCGCGGACGTGCCTGGGGGCCAGCCGCAGATGCACGGCGGCTCCCGGGTCATCATCACTTTGTATAAGAAGAAAGGAATTAAATCAGATTGCTCAAATTACCGTGGTATTACTCTGCTCTCCATTGCTGGCAAAATCCTGGCAAGAATACTCTTGAACACACTAATATCCACTATTGCAGAAGGAATTCTATCTGAAAGCCAGTGTGGTTTCAGAGCCAACAGGAGCACCACAGACATGGTGTTTGTTCTCAGACAACTGCAAGAGAAGTGTAGGGAACAGAACAAAGGTCTCTATGTAACCTTTGTTGACCTCACCAAGGCTTTTGATACTGTGAGCAGAAAGGTCTATGGCAGATTTTGGAACGCTTAGGTTGCCCCCCCCAGGTTCGTTAAAATGATCATCTCACTCCATGAGGATCAGCATGGCCAAGTCAGATATGGCAATGCACTTTCTGAGCCCTTTCTAATAACTAATGGTGTGAAACAAGGCTGTGTTCTTGCTCCTACCCTATTCACAGTCTTTTTCCGCATGATGCTCCAAATGGCCACGGCAGACCTCGAGGATCAGGACGGTGTCTACATTCGATACCATGCTGATGGAAGCCTTTTCAACCTAAGGTGACTGAAGGCCCACACTAAGACCTTAAACCATCTTGTCTGGGAACTGCTTTATGCTGATGACGCCGCCCTTGTCGCCCACACAGAAGCAGCTCTGCAGTGTTTAACATCCTGCCTTGCAGAGACTGCTGAGCTCTTTGGACTGGAAGTCAGCTTAAAGAAGACAGAAGTTCTCTATCAACCAGCACCTCAGGAAGTCTTCCATCATCCCCATATCACCATTGGTGAATCAGAGCTCAAATCAGTCCAGTAGTTTAATTACCTACCTAGGTAATTACCATCTCCTCGGATGGTAAGATTGACGGAGAGATAGACAACAGGTTAGCAAAGGCATATAGTGCTTTCGGAAAGCTTCATAAAAGAGTTTGGCGAAATAAACACTTGAAGAAAAGTACAAAGATCGGTTTTTACAGAGCCAAAGTGCTGTCCACTCTTTTATATGGATCCGAATCATGGGTCATCTACCACCACCACCTGCGACTCCTAGAACGCTTCCATCAACGCTGTCTCCGTACAATCCTAAACATCCACTGGTCAGATTATGTGACCAATACATCTGTTCTAGAACAAGCAGCAATCACAAGCATTGAGGCCATGTTGCTGAGAACACAGCTGCGCTGGGCAGGGCATGTCTCAAGGATGAAGGACCACCTCCTCCCTAAGATCTTGCTTTATGATGAACTTACCACCGGCTGTCGCAAGAGAGGAGCCCCGAAAAGAAGATACAAGGACTCCCTGAAACAACATCTCAGCCTTGGCCATATTGATCACCATAACTGGTCTACTCTGGCCTCCAATCAGGAGGCCTGGAGACACATCATCTCTAACACTGCTGATGCTTTTGAGAAAGCACGCAGGATCACTCTCGAGGAGAAAAGACAATGCAGAAAGAATCATGCCTTGCAGAATATACCACCTAAGGAGTCTTTCTGCTGTGCCTTTTGCAACCGGTCTTGTCTATCTCATATTGGCCTTTTTAGCCACCAACGTGCTTGTAACAAACGTGGGTAGAGCCCTCCCCAAATCTTCATTCATGAAGCCCAGCCATGATGGTGATGATGATGATGAGTACACAAATGTCTTATTAATATATTGATAAATACTTAATAACTATTTATAAAAAGCTGTGGGATATAGCAATTACTAGTAATTAATAACATATATTTAAATCACCTATTGCGGCTCAGCAGTGAAGGTGCTTTTCAATATCATTCACCTCAGCACCTTGCAAGTAAGCATCTTCACATTCTCAGCAACCAAAAGACATTGGTCAATGTGCAATCCACCAGAAATATTCAAAAGGTCCAGATGGCTTGAGAATAGGAGGTAATTATCTAACTCTAATCTTTACTACCAATCAAAAGGCCAATAAAATTAGTTATACTTACATTTACTATGCAAGGCCTGTAGCAGTTTTGATAATTCCATGTATCACAACAAGCATATACTTATGGAAATACTCTGTCACCTTGAAAATTGTAAGTGTGTCAGAGGATTTACACCATGAGAAAACCTCAGCCAAATCCCTCTATACATGGATAGATTTTAGCATATGTGTTCAACCGATTCTTATGCGCAGAAATAAAGGATAGTGATTTATTGTAATAGACTTGATAGGCTTAATTTGATATGCCTCTGTGCTGGTTCTGCCTGAGGTAATTTTCATCACAGTGGCTAGTACGGAGTTCTGTTCTAGATTTGTGCTGAACACAGTGATTACATACAGAGATGTTTTTATTGTTTTTATTATTGCTGAGGAGGGCTTACACAGAGCCAAGGCCTTTTCTGCTTTTCATACTGCCACACTGGTGAGGAGGCTGGGGTGCATGGTAAACTGGGAGAAGACACAGCCAGGACAGCTGCCCCCACCTGACCAAAGGGGTATTCCATGCCATATGACATCATGCTCAGTATATAAAGTGGGGGGGGAAGGAAGAAGAGGGTATGTTTGGAATGATGGTGTTTGTCTTCCTGAGTAACTGTTATGTGTGATAGGGCCCTGCTCTCCTGGAGATGGCTGAACACCTGCCTGCCCATGGGAAGCAATTAATTAATTCCTTGTTTTGCTTTGCTTGTGTGCACAGCTTTTGCTTTACCTATTGAACTGTCTTTATGAGTTTTCTAGTTTTTACACTCTCAATTCTCTCCCTGATCCCACTGGTGGGGGAGTGAGAGGGTGGCTGTGTGGGGCTTGATTGCTCTCTGGGGTTAAACCATGACAGCCTCCTATGACTTCTCTTAAGTTCTCGTAACATGGAGTATATACAAAATGTTCAGTGGTACATAAAGATGCTGGTTTACTGTCATCTTTAGGTATTCGCGGTTGTGTGGTTGTGTTCTTGACCTTGTTAGTGGTGTACCTAAATTTATTTATTTGTGCATTTGCTCTGTGTCGTATGTTTAATAGCTTTGTTATGATTAAAACAAATGCCAGACATGAAGGTTTGTTACTGGAAGGTCAATAATAAAAATACCACTCATGGGTTTGGTTTTTTTTTTTCAGTGCAGTCAAACATTGTGGAAAATTTCATTTCTGTGCTTTTAATATCATTTGGAAATGGAGCTTCTGGTACAAATTTGAAGTTAATTGTGGAGAAAGATAAGTTTGAGGCTAGAGACAAGTTGTGGTGCATACATCAGCCAGGAAAATAAGTTTCTGTTTGACAACAAAATTCAGTGTTATGAAACATTGAGACAAAACTAAGACAAAAATCCACACAGATATTTAATCTCCAAATGCTAAACAAGTCTCTAAAGGCGTCATCAAATCTAGCTATTAGTGAGCAGAATGTAACTTATCCGAAATCACTGTGTGTCCCCCAAGTCCCTTGTCACTTACCACATCCACTCTTTACCTAAAGCTAGCAATAAACTGTAATATTCCACTACCACACCGAAGCCTCTAATCTAGGTATACAAATTTTTAATCATCTTTGTCATTTTCACTACATATAGAATGATAGCTAGCTGCTTCTTAGGTCAGTTCAGCGTAAGAGCAGGGAAGTGATGTGTTCTCATACTTGCATAACCACGTGCTTTGGAAACAGGCTCCTCCTGTTAACTTACAGCTTGCAAAGTTCTGGTTGCACCACTGTTCCTCACCAATGCTGTTCACCTTGAAGTGTCATCATAATAAACAAACATCTCCTCTGGTTTGTTTCATAACCAGGAATTCATTGCTGAATCATTTCAGCTTCCTCTCACCACAGTCTGCTGATTTTGCCATGTAATTACCAATTACAGTGAGACACTTGGAGTTACCTTACCCACCTGTTTTGCATTTCTTGGTGCCTTGTTTGGAACCACAGCTCACTGAGGCTTTTAGATCTGCCTTCAGCCTCAGTGAGTGTATTTCAGCTTCCCCTTTTTCTGGCGCCTAAATAGAATATTCAACAGTTAATTGTGTATGAAAGCACATCCCTTCCATACAACTATTCACACTGACAACCTGGAGTTTTTCACCATATTTCTTGGTGTAAATTACATCAAATTATGTGAACAATAATTTCATTTCAGTTTAACTGAAAAATACCTCATGAATCCCCATGAAGTCTAATCTGAATTGTGTGGATCAGAGCACGCTGTGACTTTTTCCAAATAATTTCCCTCTATGACTTGCTGATAAAAAAGACTTTCAGTATCACTTATGCAAAATTCAAAGTACTGCAAATAAAGTAGTGCTCTCTTTTTACGTAAGCAGGGTGGAAGATGTCAAGGTGATCGAGACAAGCAGATAACACCACAGGAAAAGCACATTCTTAAGGACCTAGGTAGGAGTGTGGTTTTCTATTCAAACTTGGGGAAAAAACAGTGATGCTTCAGTGGTGCAGAACTGTGGTTTTAAAGTTGGATAAGGCATGTATGGAAAACTGAGGACCCACAAGAAACAATGATGATCGTGGGGTTTCACTGTTTTAGGGAGACACGTTTATGATCAGCTTCTCCCTTTTTGCTCCCGTCCCGGCAAGTCGGTGAACAGTAATTTATGATATAAAGTAAGAAGTTTTTAACTTTGTAACTGCTACGAAGTAGCAGCAGGGGGAGGAGAGATCCTTTGCTATCCAAGCCCTTGACCAGGTGGTTCTCCAAGCGGGATGGAGCCTGCGGTGCCTTTCCGATGGCTGGGCCGGCCAGGCGTGGGAGGGCCGCCGATGTGGCGGCAGCAGCGGGATGTGTCGACCTGGTAGCGGCAGCTGCCGCCCTATAGATGCCCTCGACAAGGCTTGGTACCCTCTGCCGCAGAGCCGGGCGGCCCCGCCGGCATCCGGCATCCCGCACCCGCCCAGCCGGGAAGCACCGCCTGCCCCAGCCCCAGCCCCCGCCTCGCACCCCGCACCCCTCACCTCCTCGGGCCGCCTCCGCCCCTGCACGGAGCCCAGCCTTTGGGGCGGGCCGGGCCGGGCCGGGCAGGGTACTACCAGCCGTGGTCCGCGGCGGGCGGGCAGTGCGGGACAGGCGGGAGCCGGCGGTGAGCGCGGGGGCCCGGCGGGAGTGTGGAGTGGGCGGAGTGAGGGGCGCTCAGCCCCGTTGGGGCAGGGCCGGGGCTAGTGAGGAAGGGGTGAGGGGGCCGCAGCCGCGGGGAGATTGGAGCCTCTCCCCCGGGACACAGCCCGGCGGTGGGACGGGCCCGGCGGGTCGGTGACGGGCGCTCCTTCTCCTGAGCCTCGCTCTTCCCGCCCCAAACACCGTAAAGGAAGTGGTGAGGTCTAATGTAGGGTGAAAATCAAGGCTCCTAACTACTAGGCTTTTGCCTGTGACTGGCAATTTGCTCACAAATGGGAATCCGTGGTGTGATTTTGGCTGTACGGCACTGGAAAATACACACAGTGTGGGAACGTTCTGATTGCCTGCCTCCCGAAACAGGTAACGTTTCCTGCTAAGGAGGACACCTTCCTTCTTAAGGTTGATACCACATTAGTGTGTTCAGTACTTTTTTGTTCAGCTAACATCACCTTGTTGTGAAAACAAAGTGCTCTGTAGCTATTGACTCAACATACCTGTTTAAAATGTATGTGAGTAAATCTTTTCAAAAAAGGAGATGGAAGCTGAGGACCCCAGGATGAAACAGAAGGTCCATAGGATCTAGCAGAAGATATTTGCTTTAATTCTTCTAGTAAGGATCCGGTATATTTCACAAAGCAAATCTTTAATAATGTATTTTGTACTTGCACAAAAGAACAATGCAAAAGAAATGGCTGTTTGAAGGTCAACCTCTTTTTTTAGTTGATATCTCAGTGTCGTAATGTATTTTATTTCTGGATTTGAATTACAGAAGAGTGGTGCTTGTACCTGAGAAATCATGTTCAACTTCAGATGCATCCAGAAGTTACTACAGTACCTGAAATTTTTCATTTATTTATTTATTGAGAATCTCATCTGTATATGTCCTTTACGCAAAAAATCTTTTGCTGGTGAAATAGTTCTTATTACTGGTTCTGCAAATGGAATTGGAAGGCAGGTTGCCTTAAAATTTGCTCCTTTAGGAGTGACTTTGGTTCTTTGGGACATCGATGACAAAGGTAACAAAGAAACATGCAGATTAGCCCAAGAAAAGGGAGCTAACCGGGTGTTTGTCTATCATTGTGACTGCAGCAGTAGAGAGGATGTCTATGAAAAGGCAGACAAGGTAAGATTTGGTTTCTTACTTCTGATTTTTCTTGCTTCTTTTTAATAGTATATGCTACGGATTTTCTTTTTTTTTTTTTTTTTTTTTTTTTTTTTTTTAAACTGTTACTATTCACTAAAGATAAGAAATCATGTAGGGCAATGACTTTGTCTTTTCAACAAGTCACTTCCGGATGGACCTTAAACTATGTTCTCAATAAAGTAACTGGATTTAAGAGGTTCTGTTTAGATTAATCCATTTTTAGTCTTCATTGTGAGACAGTAACTTCTTTTATATTAAGAGTATGGTAAAACATGCAGCAGAGGTTATCTCCATATATTTGTTTAGGCTTTGAAATTTCTTCAAGATATCAAGAAATAATTTAAAAAAAAAAAAAGAAAAAAATCAGTATATGTTGTAAGAGGGGAGTTCTTTCCTTTACCCATTTGTATAGAAAACTGTAGTTCTTTGAGGGTATAATGTTTTCAGAAACATCATCAGGGTCTCCAGTCAAAATGATGATTTAGCTTCACTTTATTTTTTGGTCAATATAGCTGGGAAGTAAGGTAGAAAAGAGCTACATTTTAACTTAAACTCTTTTGCTGGGCTGACCTACATTCTTTAAACTATTATCTTTTTTATTTTTATTATTGTCAGAGTCTAGAAATTGGACATTCACATTGTTACTTTTTACTTGTCCTTAAACTGCCTGAAAATATTTCCCAGTATAGCCTTGCTTATGATCCAGTTAGCCACTCTGCCATTTTATCCAAGGATAAATTCTTCTTCTGTTATATGAGAACATACACTGTTCAGTGTCTGAAGGCATATATCAGAGAAATTAGCTAAAATATTTCATGACATGTGAATGTTGATAGATTGTTTCAGAATAGCCTTGAAATGTAACATTAATTTTCTATGAAAATTGGGGGGGGCTCTTTGTTTTGTGGTTGTTGCTTTTAATTTTAACCAAAACAAATTAATTTCTTCTGAGCGTGGCTATGAAAGTTTTGAAATATTTTTTTTCCCTCAAGAAATGTTCCCAATGCAAAGTGCTTCTAAAAGGTAAATTGGATTCAGGATCTGTAAGTATCTGAAACTGCAATTCTCACATTTGCAGTCAACAAGGTATTATTTTACCCACCCTTGTTAGCACCATTAGGGACACAGACACTGTGCTGACTGTGCACAGAAAAAATTCCACTTAGGGCCATTCGTCCTAAATGTGAAGAACCACAGGTGGTACCATAGTATTACTTGGGCAGTGCTGTATTTATTGTACCGTAATAGCATGTAAACACAGATGAGCAAGTTGTTGAATGGTCTGTCCTGTGCTGACACAATATGCAGTGTTCAAGGAGGATTATCTTTGCCAATGACTTAGTACAGATGATGTGATCCTGACACCTGTGTGAGACATTGATAATGACTGCAACAATTTTGGAGTAGCAATCACAGTAATTTCAGCAATCTTCATATCTGTTATCACTTCCAAGCAAGATGAAAACTTTGTCTGAGCAATCTGTGGTCAGTACTTCATATATGACATTTGGTCTTTATTTGAAATGATACTATAAAAAAACCCAGTTCTTCTCAAATCTTATTTTTTGCAAGTAAAAATAAAAACTTACCTTAGAATTTGCCAAGATCAAATCTCTTTAAAAGATAACATTTTAAATTGGCATTAAACCCCAGTTTCCCTAAAGGCTATCTTCTTCTTGCAAAGACATTCACCAAAAGGTGTAATTTAGGCTTATGCATTTAATTTCTTTGTTGGACTTCAGTGTCCATGTTGAACATTTTTAAATTATTTGTTTGCTCTTAGTTTAACACAGTCTCAAAAGGTTTGTTCTGTGCCCTCTAGTAATTTTCAATCTCCAAACACGTTAACCAAATGAGCCGCAGGGCTCCAGCCCGCAGAATTTGCTGTGCCCATATCAGCAAACACTATGCTGCAGGGTGCAGAATGACCTACCAATAAAAGTTTGAAAAGCTGTTTAAAATTCAGAAATTGCTGTTAAGGTGTTAAATTATTGTTAACAATATCAACATCTTCATAGATATTTGCATGTATTGAACTGTCATGATGAAGCCAGAAATTTTCTTAGTTCAAGAGTCTTTCATCTAGAGGCCTCCTCTACTCTTGGAAATACCTGCAACTTTTTGACTGGTAATATGAGAAGTCTTGAGCTTGGACCCAGAAGATAAAGCAATAGCAAAAAAGTTAAATTAATTGTTTTTATTTGATATACTCACTGCAGAAAAACCTAGGTATTTTCCAGTAATGAAAGCTTTCTTTCTGGGAAGCAAATCAAACGACCAAAGTCCCTAAAGAAGAGGTTTTTAAAATAAACTGGTGAAGTGAACAGAAACTAATTTTCAGGATCAGGCAGTGTCCACCCGGGAATTTTGAAGGACATCAGATATGGATCTGATGGGCTGGAAATGTGTGGGGGGTGTTTTGCTATAACAGGTTATCAGAAACAAAGAGTAGCAAATATTCCAGTTTTAAAGCGCACTTGAGAGGCCACAAACTATGATCTTGTCTTAGAGAAAATTGGTAGAAATCATAATAAAGAGAGAAATTAATAGACACCTGACAAAATATGTAATGTAGAATAATCAGCTTGACTTTTTGCAAATGGGAGCCAAGCTTCACATGTATTCTGTAGCAGTGAGTAAACAGGTCAAACGAAGCCAGGTTAAATAAAATACTGACACTGGTGAAGCTATGTTGTCAAGTGAAGAAAAAGAGGATCATCATATGGACTGACACAGCAGTTAAAAGATATGAGTGGGAAGAAAGCACAGATACATCCCACGAAGGAAGAATTGAGTATTCCTGCCATACTCAGTAGTGTCTAGATTTGCATTCGTTTGTGCAGGTGGAATGGTGCTAACATCTGAACACTGTTTTTCTATGACAAGCATCAAACCTGACACAGCTGAAGGACTATCAAGCAAGTCTTCACTGAATGTTAAGGTTTCCTGAGAGAACCAAAGGAAGGTCAGATGTTGGGGTATCAGATTGAAATACCTGTTTCCAAATTGCCAGACAGCAGCATGTATGGGATTTTTATGCTTTTGTATTCATACTATAATTTTTGAGACACTGGATAACCACTCACCTCTAGCTCAGGAATCTCTGCAGTGAGACTGATTCTTAATACTATGAATAAATCTTGGCCATCTACTTTGATATAAATCCAAATCTTGGGACAAAATCTTTTTATAATAAATTGAGCTAGTGGTGATTTTGGCCTTCTTTCTAAGTGAGGTTATCTATCTATTTCATGGTATGTCCTTTTTACTCAGAGGATTGATATCCCCAGGAATCTGTGCTGAATTCCTTCCAGTTCAGGAGAAATTATATAGAAAAGGGCTTAAACAGGCTTGTCTGAAGAATGCAGTCTCTCACAATACCAAAAACATGGGACAAGAAATGTTCCGATTGCAGCTAAAGCACACTCATGGTGCACACTAAAGCTTTGTAACTTATTGCCTTATATTCCTGTGGAAGCCAAAAGTATTCTGGAGTTCAGGGAGCTATTAGAAAAATTCAGGGAGTGAGATGGGGTGGAGAATCACTGGGATATATTAAACACAAAGATACTGATACCTCATGTCTCTCAGGAAGTTCTGAAGTTGAAGCATGTAAAAAGTTAAGTACCCTGGAGACCTTAGAGCCCTCATCCTTTTTTTATTGCTTTTCACCATGAGACAAGGGCTAGGAGGCTCAGATGGACCTTTGATCTGAAGCAATATAACAGTTCTTAAGTACTTATGTTTTCAGTAGATATATCAATTAAACATTTTCATAAATAAAGCACAAGAGGCAAGGATACCTTCTAAAACTTTACGTTTTTTTATTCAGGTTAAAAAAGAAGTTGGGGATGTTACTATTCTAATCAATAATGCTGGCATACTGATTGGGAAGAAGTTCTGTGACCTTTCAGATGCAGATTTTGAAAAGACCTTCAAAACCAACTTCTTCTCTCAAGTTTGGGTAAAGTTTTGTGGTTTGTTTTTTTGTTTTTTTTCTGGGTGACCAAAAGGTAGAGTCAAGTGTTTTGGTGTGAAAATCACCATGGTGCTGTCTACCTCAAAATCCCAATTTGGAACAGGGATGTGAAGAGCCTCCACTGGGGGAGAATATGTTTTCATAATCATCCTGTAATTGGAAACACACCAAATTGACAGTCTCCCCATTATGTTTCAGTAGTATTAACACAAACCTGCCTGAGTACTCTGGTAAATCAAAAGTCTGTGCAACTGTACCATGAAATGTGCTCTACCTGTAACAGATGTGGTTGAAGTTAGTGCTGACATGATGGCATGTGTCTTCCCTGTTTGCTGGCATTAGAAGTCTTTGTCTAAGGGACTTGAGCATTCAGGGAGACACAACCATGACTTAGTGGTAGACTTGCAGTGTTAGGTTTACAGTTGGACTCAGTTCTTTTCCAACCTAAATCATTCTCTTCCAATCATTTTTTGCTGCACATGTTGGTGCCAGTCTTCAGGCTGTGCTTTCATTCTTAATCACCACCTGATTAAAGTACATAGAAAAGTAGTGTGGATAGTAAGTATTATCTTTATTTTCTTACCTCTGAAAGAATTTGTTGTTATTTGGGCTCTCATTTGACCTTTAGGAGCTTATGTTGTGAGGGAGTGTTACTCTTGCCCCCTCTTGCATTTTTTATTTATATGCCTGAGTGAACAGCTTGCATCAGGGAGCAATATAGCATTGCAACTCCCTTGTTAAAAGGCGGTTCTCCATGGAAAATCCTTGCAAGTAAGAGTCCTCTAAGCATTCCTCAGCCATCATTCTTCCAAATACTTGAGGCAAATGAACTGAGAGAGATGTTCTCCCTGACAGGTCTGAAGAAACACTGGGTAGGAGGGTGATATACTAGGTAGTCACATTTGGAGTCAAATAGGACATCTCAGATATTGAAAAAAAAAATTGTTATTGTTTGTCTCTTTTTTTTATCTAACCCTTCATAAAACACTAGCATTCTCCTTAGTTAGTGTCACCCACAGTGGTGTCTGGGATGCTGGAGCTGTCTGGAAGTTCAGTTTGTAAAAAAAAAAGGGCCCACAGGCAGCTGAACTTCCCTTGATGTGTTGACTTCTAGCTCCCTCTTGTGTACCAAACCTTTGGCAATAGTCTCAAATAGACTCAAATCGTGAGTAACCAGGAGGCAGAGAAAATAGAAAGTTTGCTGCTTTTAATAAGACAATTTTAATGCTGTTAGATCATCAAATAGAGGGCAGTCATTCAAGGAAATGTTGTCTATCATTTAAAAATTGTTACAGAGATAAAAGGTCAGTTGGGCTTCTTGTATAATGAAGCCCCAGAAAGCCTAATTTTGAAATGCAATTTTTTGGCATGTCTATTTATAAAGGTTTTTTTTTTAATATATGTGTATTCTCTTAGACTTGCAAGGCTTTTCTTCCAGCCATGATGACCTATAACCGTGGGCACCTGGTTAGCACGGCCAGTGCAAGTGGATTACTGGGACTCTACAGACTGACAGGTTAGTATTTTCAACTGCCATTACAAATTAGATCTACATAAAAATGACTTTTCTCTGAGATCTAATAAATGCTTGGCTTAAGCGCCCTATGCTGACGAGAACCTGTGGATGCCAAAGGTGATGCTGTGTGACAGTGTCACGTTGCCCAAGTGGCACCGGGAGCTCACTGCAGATTTTACCGTCTGATTACAGGCTGTCCTATCTCAGCAGAATAAGGACAATACAGCTTGTATATGTGCAGTGGGAGGAAGCTCTGCATACAGGTTGTCTAACTCTTTCTCACATCAGGTTTTCTTTGGAGTCCTGAGACGTGGATTATATCTGGAACTATATATTTAGCTGGAAAATTATTTTCAGGTCCAGAAGGCATTTTGGCAGAATTTTCAATAAAATTAATTGGAATAAAGCTTTAAGCTATTTAAAAGCTCAATATCCTCCAGCGGTTTCCCTCAGGAGAGCAGTCTGCTATAGTCCTGCCTATTCCATCAGTCTGGGTCTGCTGCCCAGTCTTTCCTCAAGCCTGTCTTACATGATGATTGTATTGCTGAGGACACTCTTTAAGAATCTGAACTTCGGTATAATAAGTGTCTCTTGTTTCTTCTTCTGATTGATGGTGTTACTGTAGTGTTCATTTGCCACCTGTTATCATTGGGTCATATTTGGTATTGACAATATAGGTTACGCTCAGGTTTCATCATATAACTGTAAGACTTATAGGAGTGGATCTGAGCATCCGTGTTTTAACCTTTTACACCTTAGCTATTTATTTTTAGGCTGTGTGGTTCCATCATTCACTGGGGGTGAATTCCTGAAGAATGGCAAACTATCTCTGATGCCAGTCTTTGAAGTCACTCTTTTAGCAAAATTGGATTTCACTGTATCTAACAACTATTTACACAAAGATTTGAAAAAACTTTAGGAAACCACATGTAAATCACTATATTAGTTTCTTACAGTTTTAAAATTGTAGAATAATTTGGTTGGAAGCAATCTCTGAAGATCATTTGGTCCACATATCCAAATAAAAGCAGGCCCAACTTAGATCAGGTTTCACAGGGTTGTGTGAGGGCGAGTTTTGATTATCGCCAAGGATGGAGTTCCGTACATTCATCAAAAATAAAATTCTGCCAGATTCCATCTTCCTGGGAAAAAAAAAACAAACAAACAAACAAAAAAAAAAAAACAAAAAAAACAAAAACAAAAAAACCCCACCAACAAAAAGTTGCAGGGTAAATCACAAGTAATAGGCTAAAGCAGCATTTATAAGTAGGGTATATTTTACCACTAGAAACAGTTCCTTCTGAAATGTAACCTGTGATATTGAAAGGTGAAGACTTTCTAACTGAGAGAATGTCTGGTTTGTATATGAGTATCTGGAAATGCACATAAAAGGTTGAATAAGTTCATCTTCCTATATCACTCTATAGTGCACTGAAAAAAACTGCTCTGGAAAGGATTAATCTTATCCTTAGACAACTGTGCATCAACCACAGGAAGAGTCATTAACCTTCAGAGTTACCATCACCAATATGCTTAAAATACTAATTAGAAGGCTGCTAATTATAGAACTAAATAATATAATGGATTAAATATTATTGCAAAGAGTTAATTTTTTTATATAGCATTTACTGTGGTGCTTTTGAGATCTTGAATATTTCTTCTTTATTCATTTTTCAGATTATGCTGCAAGCAAGTATGCAATCATTGGAATGATGGAAGGCATTAATTCAGAACTATATCATGCAGGAAAACATGGCATTAAAACCACAATCATTTGCCCTTATTTTATTAGCACTAAATTAAGTAAAGGTTTCCAAAGCGCGTAAGTAAAACAGATTGCGTACTATTTCGTATGTAAAAAATAATCACTACTCACAAGATATACCATGTTCAGTCTCTAGCTGGTTGATTTGATTTTCAATTCAGTGTTTTTGCCCTATTGGCACATAAAACTGTCTTTTGATCTAAAGAAATGCAAGTCTTGCATACAGTTAATAACTGACATGCAACAGGGACTGTAATAACCTCACAGTCAAGGAATGGTTTGGGATGCACAGCAGTACTTAAGGGTTAAAGGCAGCCTTATTCATCAGTAGAATGGACACTGCTGATGTTCTCTGCCCCAAGTAATTTTGGCAGTGTGATTACAGTTATGGCTGTCAGGATACCCATGACCTGTCATTATTAACTGTGCCCCATGATCTGTATTAGCAGGTACTGCACTTCTCTGCGAGGGAATAGCTGTGGTGACAGTATCTGGTGGGAGACTATGGGTGCAGTAATAGGAGAGGCTGCAAGCACTGAATTAACCGTTGTAGTAGCACAGTAGCAGTGATGTTGGTTTTTCAGTGCTCTGCTCCTGCTTCCACCATTCATCATCCTGCAGGAGCATATGTTATGCAGAGCACAGCCTTTCTCCTGGCTGGAGACAGACTTGGTTCTGATCCACTTAGCTGTCACCTCAGCATCCACAGTAGAGAAAGAGGAGGTGTCAGAAGGCAGAACTTTATGCATAGAAGAGAATACAGTATGGCTAAACTTTGAAGTTTTCAAATGCTGCAATCATTGTGGGC
Organism: Corapipo altera; assembly: GCF_003945725.1. Taxonomy (NCBI): domain Eukaryota; kingdom Metazoa; phylum Chordata; class Aves; order Passeriformes; family Pipridae; genus Corapipo; species Corapipo altera. The sequence goes on along the minus strand of NW_020884879.1, from coordinate 10,487,471 downwards.
ATTAACTTCATTATGCTCTGTTTGCTCTAAAGCCATTAAGATTCAAAACATCATCAAAATGTTTTCAATTTATTCTGATGATAGCAGAAACAAAGAGATTTGGAGATTCCTTTTCAAGGCTATTTGAGGGGAAAGTTAGTTAGTTAATTACATATGTGTTAAAATACATCTCAAAAGCAAAGTTTTATAATTCCCTAACAATTTTTTTCTTGTTTCACAGAAAACCTCTTTTGCTTCCTGTTTACGATCCAGAGTATGTAGCCAGCAAGATCTTGAATGCAATTAAAAAGGAAAAGTTTTATCTAATCATGCCTCCAACTTTACGCTTATTGGGTTTCAAAACGTAAGCATGTGACTTGTCTTCTAGCATTGCCTTCTTTCCTTTGCCATATGCCTGTAAATTCAGCAGAAATGTTTAGTAAAAGCAGCCCTTTAGTTAATATTCCTGCAGTCAATCCAGTTATAGGTACCCAACTTTGAAGAAACAGTGGGTTTAATTTTTTAATAGTGTAGGTGAATAGCATTCCTCTGGCCCCTTCTGTCTCTAATATATGTCTTAAGCTACAGTTGAGTATAGAAATTTCAAGAATTTTCATGATATGGTACACTGGGAATAATGCCTGGGCTAGAACTGTCTGCTTCCAGTCACTGCCTCCACTGCTGGCTGGGCTTTCGCAAAATGGCTTGGCCTGTCATTCATTTCCCCCACTTGTAACATGGGGGAAACACCAAATGTGTTATTGCCAGACATTAGAATTACTGAGCAAATACAATGAATTTACGATTTCTTTATTTATAGAGTACATTTTTCTAAAAAAAACAAACCTAACTCCGTGTTTGTCTCATCAGTTTCGTTCCTAGAAAAACAATACTATGCTTCGAATCATGCATCAAGTTCCCTGAGAGCATGGATAATGCCTTTGGTCAGAAGGAAAAGGATTGAAACAAAAATATTCTGAAGACTGCAAGTACCATCGAATTGAATATTTTCAGTAAAAAATAAGTTTAATTCATGTTTATTCTTTGACAGACAATTTATTTCTTGTATGATATTTGACATTGGTCAACATGCAATTTAATTCTTCATAACTGTCTTTTATGTCTTTATGTTTGGTAATTTTCCGAGTAACCTTTGAAAAAATCACTGAAATTTAAAATTACATAGGTATTATGTTAAGTGACTAAGCAACAACTTGGCATGGACTGTATTGCTTTCAGACTGAAACTTTAATGAGGTAACCTGTTTGTCAGTGTGGAACATAATTCTGGTATAAATCATGGGAAAAGGAATACAGACAAGAGGAATACCTCATGTATTCTTGTATAATTATGGGCTGACTCTTGAGCAAAATCTCTTCTTATGTTTGGGGAGAAGTCCTTCAACTGTCTTCAAATGAAACTACAACCTAGAGATAAAAAAGAACACAAAACCTCCTCAAGAGCAGAAATTCAGGGATTAGTTGCACAAAAGTACATGCTGGTACTTAATTGATAAAAATCAATCCTCATGTAAATTTTCAGGAAATGCTAGCATAAAATGTTCCTAATTTGCTTAACTTAAAAAATAAACAAATAAAATGCGGTAGTAGTGAATCTACAAAGCCTAGTTTCTAAAAATCCACTGTAAGAAATTAGAGTGGATTTTTAGAAACTAGGCTTTGTAGTCATCTATTGTCCATATTTACCCCAATATTTCAATTGTACTTAAGTAAACCCATACTTACAAGCTCCCTTCCAGCTATAAATGCTTATAAGAATGCACACTCCAATGAAAAAACTATTTTTTTAACACCAGTGTTTCCAAAGTATGCATGCATTCAGTAAATTCTTTCATGTACCTGTAGATATTACAGGGAAAATTTTAGCTGAGAGAATGAGAAAGCTATCTTGAGTTTGCCTCTTTGAAAAGCAAGGTTTATTGATTTATATTTTTAAAAACTCTCTAGGTGATGAGTAATTGAAAAATTATTTTCTTCCTACTAATGAGACAGGAACAAAGTCTAAATTGCTCTAAATTGTGAAAAATGGTTTTTTTCTCAATTGCAAGCAAATATGTTGGGTATTGGGATTCCCTTATTCCACATGAATGTTGCAATTTGGCTCTAGATCTATGATCATTTTTAAGTATGATTACAGGAGACAATGCAAACTGGCATGACATTATATTTGTGAATGTATTGTGGGCCTGAATATCTTCATACGTAATGTCATTACTGGTGTTGCAGAGCTTAAGAGCAGGGCTCATGAGTTGAAAAATATATATTTTTAAATTATTTCTAAAATGAAACTCACACCTGTTAGTGACATTAATATCTGAGGTTTCAGGATGAAATATCTGCAGCCAAAGAGCACATTGTAAGGACTCTCTTTTCAGGATTTTTTTCTTATTTTCAGTTTCTTGAACTAAAGTATATGAATCTTACTATCTACATCTGCAGTTGTAAGTTTACCAACTATATAGACAGGACATGAATAGATTAAGAATAATGTAAAGGAAATAATGTTCTATTTTGCAAGCTATACTTCACCTATGCTACACAGCCATACTGCAAAAGCTTACTCTGTATTGCTGCAACCTCAGCCAAGGGCACTCTTTGGTTCCATTTTTTTCAGGCTAATCTGCTTTTCTCAAGAAGGAATTTGTAAAGCTTATACTTTCTAAGTCTCACAGTGATCTGTTAGATCTTCTTATGAGACCTAGAAATCAGTAACTCGTTCTTCTCTATGAAAATACATGGAAAATAATTTTGAGTTTTGGGGTTGGTTGGGGGTTTTTTGTTGTTGTTGTTGTTTGGGGGGGGATGTTTCTCTTTTTTGTACAGAACAGAAGTGTGATAGGTCCTGTAATATAATTCTAAAACTCTAAGCCAAGACCTTCCTATTGAAGCTCAGAAGATGAAATCAGATGCTGTTCCTGTTTTTCTAATATAAAATTATCTTTCATATTTTGAAAGAAGTATCTCAGTTATCAACAACTCCTGAGAAACATGCCCTTTCCTTCTTTGAGGCTTTCATTTTATTTGTAATTCCTCCACACAAAATCATTTTAACAGGAGAAATTCTGTTACTACTGAAGCTGCAAATGAGACTAGAAGGCAGTTTATCTTCATTTTTTTCTCCTTTGGGAGTACTCCTCATTCTCTGTGAAACTGATGAAGAGACCTGTGTTGCTGCATCAACAGTGAGATAATCTGTGATGTCAGAGAAAATACAGTGTCTTGCTCTTGTTTTATGCCCATTGGTACAGCACATCTCTTCAGAGAATTTTTTTCTTATAGAGGAAGTTGTAGTTCTGGATGTCTTATGAAGAACATTATTCACAATCAAATTATAAGTATTTTGAGAAAGAAACGTTTGAATTACGCTGGGTCACCTTGTAATCTAACAAAAATCTTAAATAAACCTTAGAGCAACTTTGATTTCTCATCAATTTCTATAATCACTTGGATATTTCAGTGCCACTCTGCGACTGTCCCTGAGCAACCGAGTACTCAGGTGGTTTTGCTGGGACATGGCACCATGTGACTCTTTAATGCCCAGAGCATGGAAAAGAGAGGGAGAGGCTCACAGTAGCACCTCGTCCCATTAAACCCACTGGCTGGATGGCTCAGTGCAACTTAGTGCCTATCCTGCATCAAAGCTCCTTCTGGAGGAAGAGCATTTTTAAAGCATCTGCAAAAAGCAGAGAATGTCATATATATGATACAAATGTACAATACACCACGAGCATCATGACTCCTGGGGCTGTCCTGTAAAAGGCCAGGAGCTGGACTTTGATGATTCTTGTGGGTCTCTTCCAACCCTATGATTCTGTGATCATTATGCAGCAGCTTTCCAGGATCAGACCCAAAATATCTGCAGTTATTTCTGGGTGTATGTGCTATCATAGCCAAATCGGGATAACCATCTGAAATATATGGCTTTATGGAAAATAGCCATTGTATGGAGATGGAGATATATTACAGATGTTCTCCTACATTTTTCAGTTCCTCTTTTACTTGAGAGATAAATGTTTCCAGCCAATCAAATTCGTTATATGGCCCCATAAGTCATCACTGCAGTTTCTCATGTATGCTCAAATTCTTCGCTGCTATACTTAAGCACGTAACAACACTGAGATACAACTTGCAGCACATCACAGAAACAACTGGACATACCCAGAAATTCTGATAGCTTGTTCTGTTTAATCACCTGAATTGGCATTATCCCATTTCATTTTAAAACATTCCTAGAACAACCTCAGTCTTTCTGAAGGCCTGATCACCCTCTGTAAATGTCAGCCTACAGAACACGTTATTTTAAGTTATCTAATGAATTTCTTTGGATCCCAATTTTTAAGAGTGAAACCAATCTGAGAAAGTAAATGTCTAGCACAGTCAAAGAGAAGACCAAAGGAAGGACAGTATAACACAGGGGTCAGTCCAAAGACCTTTGTGTGCAAGGTTTCCTTTCCATGCCATCAAGACACTGGTGCTAGCAGGAAATCCAGTTAAAGGTCTTGGAATACTAGATAAGGACAATTCTTTTCCATCAGCTGCACATTCCATCCCAACCTGCATGAAGGCTACAGAAGCATTTGCACAACAACCACAGAGCAGCACATGTAAGTGTTTGAATATGCTATTTGCTGTGGAAAGGATTCCTATTAATTTTACATAGTGTTGAAACATAAGCTACAGGCATTTTGCTTACTAGATCTTAGGAGTTCCCAGTGTCTCCTTATTCTCATATTTTATCCAACAGTAATTCTGAAATTAGAGAATCTACTGCAAAATTGTCTAGAGTGGGAGAAATAAAGGAAATTATTTTAGAAGGATGGCTTTCATAAATAGACACTCTAATAACACTCAAGCTAATTTGAGACTGGTTTTATATACTAAGAGTAAAAACCATTTCCAAATCCTGCAATATTTGAAGTCTTTTTCATTAGTAACTTTTATCTTCTTAGCCTCTGTCTGGAAAGACATTTATTCCACAGTTCCCACAAATAATGGGAAAACTGTGGGGGGATAGACTTGGTGCTGGAAGCCAGGAAATTCCCTGTTTCTCTGTCAGTACTTTTGTCTTTGACCCTATTTGTACCCTGGAAAACACAAAAAATAATGAAAGTTGCATAAAATGTGTATAATGTACTGTCCCTGTTTTTCATTGTTACAAGTCCTGAGAAAAGCAGGTGTCATGCTTATACACTTTTTCATATTAACTAGAAATAGATTTTCATCTCTTTACTTTTACACCCAGAGAAATGTTATTACTTTCTGTATTGTCTGTTGATTTCCAATACTTCATATAATTTCATGAGGAAGAAAGGCCTGAATCAGTCCAAAGACCCCAATCATTAACAGATCAAAATTCTACACTGATTACTATTATGGATTTTTTTAGTTTCTTTCCTCAGTCAATACAATGTCTCTGTTCAATGCTTCAGATTCTTCATGATGCTACAGACTGCTAATAAAGAATGACAGTTTAATTTAAAAAATAATTAATACAGACCTAATTGCCTTTTACCATTGCACAGAAAGGTTGCTGAAACCAAATAAATGATCAGGTAGCCATCCAATTCATTAACTAATCTCAGATGGCAGCACTGCCTGAGGCAGCAATGATTTAAAGAGTCACAAGGCATTGCTCAACATTTTCATAAACTCTGTGCTTCCCAGGTGTTCATTGATCAAATGCATTGTGTTGGTGGAAGTGGCATTTTAACAGTTGCTCTACTGCTTTCTCCATTGCTTCTTTCTCCAAAATGTGGTTAAAAAATGAAACATTAATATTTCCAATATGCATTTTTGGTGCCATTTAAGTCACCATTCACCTGATTTCTTACTGCTGTCTAGTTAGATGAATCATACCTAGGAGTGCTTTCTCTGTTCCACTGTCATTAAAGGGAGCCTAGGTAGCTCATAGCTATGGTTTTATATGATGTAGATATCTATTTTGGGTCAACTGAATTCCCCAGGTAGCAGGGCAGACCTCCTATCCAGTGGAGACAAAACTCAGAAATCTTGGATGGTATTTTTTACACTGCACCATTGTAGCAGTTCTTCACTTGAAGCATTGCTCGCCACCCCACCAAACCATGGGCTATGATTAACAGGAATTCTTCATAAAATTTTCCTACACAACACATTTGCTGTTTCAATATCTTCATTTGTAATCTAGGAAGCCCAAAAAGAGTGTAAGTGGCATAAGATATATGTACACGTATTGCCTCTGTTTCTCACTCACAAGAGACAAAAAGATGATGTAAGGACAGAAGTTATTGTTTTATTCTTCCATTTCTCAACTGTTTAGTCAAAAGACCCACAAATCTTTAAAGGTCTTTACTGAAGGTTATCTTTTCACTGTTACTGTTTTTTAATTACACGCATTTTTAATTATGCATTTATGGTTCTGCAAATAAATTTTTTGAAGTACAGGCAAATCATCTGTTCCATATAAAGAAATTACTCAATAATTATCTTACGCTTCAATTATTTACTCTTTACTTAAGAAAAAGTATTTACAAAGTAGCAGCAATGATGACACCAGAACAAACAGCAGAGATGTTGACACGCAGACAAAACATCCAGAAGTAAAATTTCAATATTTTTCATTTTCTAATCCATTTTAAATGGTAATTAATAACTATGCAGGTCTTGTGAAACACTTTCATGTTCTAAGACACTAAGAGCTCTGTAGTTCTTCAGATTCTGTCAGTGTTACCTATAGTTCCAGGCATCTCCCTATATTAGTTAGGGTTCTTTTAATATTTTACTCTTCCTTTTGACTATATACTCAGCCAAGTCAGATGTGCCTTGCTAAGGCTCAGCTTTCAGGACACTTTGTCACCAGATGAGTATATCTAAAACTGATGTTCTAGATCTGGTTCTAAACCCCTCTGTTTTTCACTTTAGCAGAAAAGATCTAATATCATTTTCAACTCAATTATAATACACTCCTGAGTTTTTAAACAAGAATCAAGTATCTTATGAAGAATGATACAATGGATTGTAGTTCAATGTTGAAGAACATATATATATATATACACACACATATATATATAAAACAAAGTACATATCTATGAAAGAGGCATAAATATGAATTATATGGTTGCAGCTGCTAGTTTATGTGCATCCAAAAATAGCTTACACAAAAGATTTAAGTTCCTTGAAATTTCTCTAGCTGAGTCAAACAATTTCTCTAGCATAGTCATACTAACCTTTAAGAACTATACTAAAATCATCTTTTTAAAAACATGGGTTAATGCTTCTTTTCTCACCTTTTTTTTCCTGTTTACTATAGTTAAATGAAATACAAATTTCATGCAGATGCAAATTTATATATTCTTCTCTTACATTTGCACAGATAAAGATACTTTTTTTTTCTGCAATAGAATGGGCTGAGTAGAGCTGACTCAAGAGTCCATCGTATTGCCTGTCTGTCTGGGATGATATGCTAGGACGCAACAGGAAACAAGGAATTAGATACTCCTACAGAACAGGAAAAGAAGCCAGAGTGTGATAGTTCTGGAAAGGTCTTTGAAAGCTACTTAGAGTCTGACAGCAAATAAATTAAAAGTAGGAAATCAGGCTAGACCTGATGTCTAGTTTGTTATCTAAAGCCCTTCATTACCTAGAGCTTATATTTCCCTGGAATCTGAAGGAATAGCAGTGCCTTGACTGCTAAACTGACAAATCTGAGAGTCCTCACATAATTTAAAAGAAGACCCATGATTCTAACCATGCCTTCAAAAACAGGAGATGAGAATGCACACTGTGGGCTCATGGGGGAATGGAAATTAGAAGAAAATTGTTTCCCTTCTATATTTAAGCCATGTTACATAGGACTGTGCTTGCTGTATACACACATGTTTACCACCTAGTAAAATGGTGGGATTTATACATAATTCTTTAATATATATAATTTCATATTAGCTGATTTCATGTTTTGCAAAGATTTTACAGTGACTTTCTAATTAAATGAAGTACAAATTTCATGTAGATGCAAGTGTATATATTCTTCTCTTTCCTTCCATTTGCATTTTTACAATTTTCTTTCCAAAGAAGGCACATACTTTTACACAAAAATCAGAAGCCACTGCAATAACTAAAGTAAGATTCAGAAAAATAAATACCACTTCTTTTATATAAGAAACAAGTTTGTTATATATCACCAGAGACAACCATCAGAATTCCTACATAAGGAACAACCTCCACAATTTAGGAGTCATGGCACACTTCTCACAATGGAAAACTTAAAGTACTTCAACCACACATAATGGCAACTGATGCATTGTTGGAATAAATTCTCATCACATGCACTTTGTAAATCAAAGGTGTATTTCCATCTTGGAGATGGCATCATGTCTAGTGATGTTAATGACAGTGATTAGTTTTAGTGGTTTGTATTCCACAAAATGCAAAATATCTTTAAAATAACTCCTTCAATACTATTGCAACATAGGTGCATTCAGATTATCAACATAACCTCATAAAATATCTAAAAGGAAAGTGCAGAAGACTGCTATTAAAAGAATTTGATAATACTACGCTTGCAGCATTATGTTTCTCTTGTACTATTAATAGGAAATGTCCTCTTTCTGAGGAAATATGAGAAAGAAGCATTTAGCTTTAACTAGCATTGCGTGCAAGAGAGAGGTTGTACCTATTTAACTCTTAAGTGCACAAGCCTTCTTTTTGTCCTAGTGTTTTTATGTTCCCAGCTTTTTGCTTCTGATTTGTCTGCTTTCTTCTTAGAGAATAATCCTCAGTATTTTTCATGTGCAACTTTAAAATTATCTCAGAGACAGTTCATTGGTTGGGAATCTTCTTTGAAGCTTTCGTATCACCCTTATTTCCCCTAAAATGAAAAATCAGAGCTTCAAATGGGATTGAAAAACAGTTTGCTTTAAATTGCAACACAGTTGAAGTCATCCTAGTGCTCTAGGTCACTGATAGAGAAAGTAAAAAGAGGAACTTAGGTTACTTGAAGAAAATGAGATGTAAGGAATGCTTGTCTACTGACATGGTAGAAGGAGCAAGCAGGAAGGTCATAGAGGAAAGACAGGATTTCCTGCTTACACATTGTTATTCCTTAGACAAGTAAATCTTCCAAAATAATATTTTATTATTTTTTTACATTTGGAAAAGGGGATTAAACAAACATGTCTATAACCTTTTTCTGATTCAACATGGAAGTTGTTAACAACACTTAAAATATGTCTGCAATAAATAGCCTGACATGCCTTGGAACCTGCTTTACCTTAAGCTTTCTCATAAAACATATTAGCTGCTTTGGCCAAAGACCAAAATTAGCTGTAAAAACTGAAGGTTTTTTCTTTGTCTGGCTGAGACTCAGAGTTTCCAAAGGTACCAAGAAAGAATAAAGAACAGGGAACTTCTGGGTTTGTCCTTTATATTTAGTCAAATGTGTATCAGCAGCAGTGTCTGGTAATACTGTGGTTTCAGGGGTGAAACCATGTTCAGGTGACTAGGAACAAGGACAGTGTTAGGTTCTCACAGATTCTCAGCCTTGCTGCTGCCTTCTGCCTGGGTGACCCTACAAGGGTAAAGCTCTGCTTGTGGTATTAACCACAGCTACACAAAGATCCAGCACACTCTGCCTCCACTTGGCTCTTCTACTGCACTTTCTCACCAGCTTTGCTGGCTGGCACCTAAATTTTACTAAAATCTAACAATCAAATAATACTCCACTAATTACAAAAATGAGAAAACCCCTTTTCAAACTCTCCTGGCTATTAAATGAAGCCCATTTACAGGAGACAAATACTTCAAAGACTCTTTCTTATAAGGAATAATTGTATCCAGATATATTTATGTCAGACTCTCAGAGTCAGAAAGAACTAACCAGTTTTCCTAAAACTGTAAGTCACAACAAGAGCAATGAAAAGCAACAAAATAGAAAACTAAATGGAAAAATATTTTTAGCACCTGTCCCAAATCAATATGCAAACTCTCAGGTACGGGAGAACATTTTTATTTTTTTTCCCTGAAATACGCCTTTAAGCAAAGGACAGCAAAGAATTACTGACACAAGTCAGAGTTTTGGTAGAAAGAGACAACAATTTGGCAGAATGAGGACTTATCCTGAGTAGATGTTGGCAGAATAAATTACTAGTTCTGTTTTACAGACAGGTATCTAAAGGAAGGAGTGACATGGAAAGCCACAAAAAGACACAGAACTGTTTATGCCTCTATCCTCTCCTGAAAAATCTGTCAGCATAGGATCAGAGGATTCAGGCCCCTCCTGAAGTATGCTGAGACCCAGACCACAGTGAAGGCTGATGGTGAGCTCAAGCCTGACCAGGTAACTCCTCCTGCCCCATACCAATGGTATTTTCTGTCACCATTCACAAATGCCAGCACACAGCCACATTTCCCATGTTTACATTAGAGCCTGTGAAATTGCACAGAATTCCCCAGGTGTTAGAAAAGATACCTCTCATGTATGTCACATCAAACAACAGAGGGCTGCCTCCCACCTTTCCCTACTCACTGGAGCTGGGGCTACCAGGTACATGAGAGGTAACACTGCTCCTCACACCTGGATATCTCCTACAGATCAGGAAAAGGTGATGTCCACATCATGGCTTATTCTTCACAGAATGTCTGGGTCTTAGGTGCGTCACAGTGACAATCTCCCCACAGGAGACTCTAGTCCAAAAAACCAAAAGACTCCTAGCATTTCCCTCGGTTTTAAAAATGTATTCTGCCATAAAACAAACAATCAATCAAGCAAACTATTTTAGCATTATTCAAATTATATTCAAATAGTCATTAATTTGTCCCAGTCACTTTTGAATTAGATAAGCCTTGGCCAGTGACAACCACCTGGAAAGTCCTGTTTAATTCAGCAGCTCCCAATGTACTCTGGAATGTGATGGAGACCACATCTATGATACCAGTGAGCTCTTGCTTCCACATAAACGTGGGCAGGAAAAAATCAGGAGTTTGCAGTCATTTTGAGAAACATTTCTGAAGGGTGTTGCATAACACTGTATCTTCAAACAATGTAATGTTTGACAGAAATATTCTGTAAAAAATAACTAATTCATTAGTTATACACATTTCCATTAAAGCAAAAAGTGTTCCTACTAGTCTGATAAATACCTAGTTTACTGCTGGTCCACAGTCTACTTTTCCCATCCTGAGAAAAAGGAACTAAGGAAGGAGTAGGTGACTTAGAAAAAGGAAAAGTCTGTCTGAAGTTGGTTGCCACCATTCTTAGCACAAATAGGACAGGTAAAATAGTGGCTTGTGTTTGGAAACAAGGGTGATTCCTCTGAAAAATACTGCTTCATAATACTGCAAAAGGCAGCAAAGCTGTCTTCCCTGTCAGTAAAATTCTCTGACTGGACCAAAAATGGACAAAATACAGAGGGAGTTGGTTGGGGTTTTTTGGTTTGGTTTTGGTTTTGGTTTGGTTTGGTTTAACCAAACAAGGTGAAACATGAATAAAAGTTTAAATGTTTCTACAGTATTTATTTCTAGATGTCCCACATTTCCTCAAAAAAACCCACAGAATGAACAATGTTAACCAACCTATTGTAGTCTTTCCTAAATTTCACTTCTTAATAACATGATGTTGTTTGCTTTGCTTGCACATGAACACCTTCCTTTTCATTACCAACTACCATAGAAGTGCTCTCCAGAGTTTAAATAGCAGAAGGAATATTCCTGTTGATGTTCATTTAAATTCAAAGTACCTTACACAGAATTGTGGCACACTTTGAACTGCAGATCTAACCATGCATCACTTGCTTATTTAAGCTAAATTGTATTTGCTCACCTGAATGAGCAAAGTAATCCAAAGTAAGTAAGTAATCCATCTCATTTAATTTTGGTTATCTGGAGGTGAGGTGGCAGACAGACACAAGCTACTCATTTCATTGCCTGATTGCCTGATTGGTTTCTGATAGCAGGAATTTATTTCTACCAGCAGATGATGAATTTTGGATGGATTTCCTATTCTGAGACATCCATTCAATTGTTTAAAAGTGGGGTAAAGGAATTCCAACCTATCAGTTCAAATATTTGAACATGTAATATGCATCACAAAACAGACAGGAAGGATATAGTTAGTTTATGTCCAAGTTTAAATTAATTTTAAAAATTACATATATATTATAACTATATATAATGCCAAAATATCACAATGGTGTTGATATGTTGGATTATTCCTTCTTTCTTCACTTCATAGACTATCAAGTACTAACAACTAATAAATTTGTACTAATTGGGCAAGCTGGAAACAATAGATTCTAAGTTGAGTACAGCAGACAATTGAAACACCAGATGTCTTCCCTATGACTGTTGAATTAGCTATAAATGTTCAAATTAGTGTTTTAGGTAAACAGTCTTCTTCTGGTAAAATCTGCCTCACATCACTTACTCCCCATGGAGATCAATACAGAGTGAAAGATTTTTATGCTTTACAGGATATTATCCTCAGAAATGCTATGGAGGTTAGGAGTGAGCAGTTCCCATTTCTGAAACAGCTTTAGTGAATGTGGTCTTGGCTAAAAGGATTACTTCCCCTTTCTTATTCACAGCTTCAGAAAGGAAAATGTTATGAAAAGTACTGATGAAGACATGAAGTTTGGGTTCATATTCTGATTTCTGTAATCTCTTTATTATCAAACAAATTGCTTGGGTACCTTGCTTGGGTACCTTGTAAAATACTAGGTTAGCTAGAAAAGTTGGTTTTCACTTATGGAAACCAAGCTCCAATAGAACTGAAAATTAAGGTCCTTATAGGTATAGATAAAAAAGGTAGGCTTAAAAGTGAGGGACAACTAGGAAGAGCAATGAGTTGATTTCCAGAGTGGACGTGGGCTGCTCAGGGAACTCCAGTTAAATCAGTGCTGGGGGCTGTGCTCATTTCATGTATTTGTTACTGATCTGGAATAGATCGTGAAGTAACAAAGTCATATGATGATAATAAGGACATTGAGGACACTTTAATCATTTTTTCACTCCCTTCTTTATTTGATACATTTGTATCTCCAGTGCAGAGGTACTAGTTAGCTACCAGCTAAACTAAGGCAAACCAACTGTTCTGGTTTTTCTCCAGATGAAAACCGGTCAAAGTTTTCAGGTTAGTTCACAGAAGGCATGACTCTGTGAGGGTAGTGGATAGCACTATGGCCAGAATATAGGAGAAAAGAGGAACTCAATGACCCATTATAACTTTGAAAGCAATTTAAACATGATTAATCTGTCAGGAAGAGCTTGGGAACCCCTCGCTAGGGACTGCCTCCATTTATAGTGCAATGTCACAACACTGAGGAGCAGAGGGCTCAGATTTGATGGTGGGTTGCTTCTGTCCCTGCATTGCTCAGATTCCCTTGCTGGAGTGATGGCTAATATGTACCCAGTCTGGCTTTTGCATCTTAGACACAAAGATCCTAAACTCTATCCTCACCTTGTCTACCTGGCTACACACTGGAGGAGTTCAAATACGCCCTTTATTGCCAGTAAGCCAGGGCATGATGATCAACAGGTCAGCATGCACTTCAGTGACCTCCAGGTTTCTTCTGGCTAAGAAGTACATGGGCAAAAAGGAAGAAACATATTATGGTCCCTGTGAGTCAAGGACTTGGACACAGACCTAACTCAGCTTTACATATGTATAGGAAGGCGCCTATACACTAAACTTCAGAGCACACCCTGGCATGATGGCATTGGCAGTAACTCCCATCACTCACACATAGGATCATTTAGGTTGGAAAAGACCTTTAAGATCATTGAGTCCAACTGTTAATCCAGCATGGCCAAGTCCACCACTAAACCAAGTCCAGAAGAGCCACATCTACGCATCTTTTAAACACCTCCAGGGATGGTGGTGGGAAGCCTGTTGCAACACCTGCCAACCCTTTCTGTGAAGAAGTCTTTCCTAATCTCTAGTCTAAACCTCCCCTGGCACAACTTGAGGCCATTTCCTCTTTTCCCTGGCTTCTCCCATACAATACCATTCTCGCTGTATCTTCTTTCAGCTCACCAGCTGCTCCTGCAGTTAGGGAGGGCAGGAGAGGCCACAGCCCTGGCCAAATCTAAACCTGCCCTAAACCTGCTCCCGTTCCTAGCGGGGACGGCCGCATGCCGCACACAGGCCCAGCCAGGTGCGGCCCGTGCCCCGCTCCCCCCGGGCCGGCAGCGCTCCGCAGGCGGCACCGGACGCGGCGGGGATCCCGGCGGGGATCCCGGCGGAGATCCCGGCACTCCTCGGTACCCGCCTCTCCCCGCCTGCTGGTGGGGGCGACCTACCCTGTGCGACTCCGCGCCCGGGCTGCCGCTCCAGCCCTCCCTGCCTTCAGCATTGGGGGTCTCTTCGTGTTATCGACCGACGCATTCATAGAATATTCACGGCTATTTACTTCTATTATATTGGCATCTTCCACAAAAGGAACTTCACCTATTAATGAAACACCATATAAGCACTTAATCTTTTTTTTTTTTTTTTTTTTTTGCCTAACCTATGATTCTTAAAACTCTTCAATTATTTAGAAAGAAAAAGAAAAACCTTAGAGGCTCGCCGAACCAAAAGTACACAGCTCTCGGCGGCAGCACTCATTCCCTGAAGGAAGAAGAGGGCTCATGCCGTGACAGCAGAGGGCGGCTGGAGCGGGGCCGGAGCGGCCGCGGTCGCCGCCCCAATGAGAACTCGCTGGCGAGGACGGAGCATCGCCACCCACGTCCTCTATCTCCAAGAGGCAATTTTATAGCCTTTTCACTGGCTCCTCGAATGCTGTGGGCAAAACTTGAAAGGGAAAGGGGTGCTTGTTCTTCACCTTTTACCTTTTCCCAGTTGCCGGCGATGTGTATTTCCCGCGCACACAGAGGCATATGCTCTTATGGTGAAAGCATTCACCACTGGAAGTGACTGAGGGGTTATTCTATCCCCTGCCTTCACAAGCCCCAAAAATGAGGAGTTAGCCTTTCAGTGACACAATAGAGTTGCACATCAAGAAAGAAATTCGAAGGAAACAGATCCACATAACACCGTTATAAACCTGTAAGATACTAAATCCAGACGATGCTTTTAAGATCTTGACTGACTGTACTGTACCATATAAACTCTGTGCACACAAGAGTGCCCTCTACTGAATAACAACATCTGTATATTGAAAGTAATATCTTGCTGTGAGTATTTCAAAGTTAAGAGAAATTGTCATGGTTTCAAGCTGCAACTACATGTTTTGCTTTTTTTAGAAAACTGTCTTATCTATCAGAAAATCCATGTACACCTTCTAAAACATCCCAGAGTTATTCATATGTCAGGGGCAGTTCTTGCATTCCTTCTTTAAGGTTTTGACAACAGCCTTAATAATATCTTAATAATTACAAGCCTCACAATAAGAAAGGACAGGGCACAAGAGTGAAACCGGGGGAACAAATTGTTATAAAAGTGCAATAAGATATTTAAAAAGAGATGTGCAGAAGACTCCTGGATCCAGAATATTAGACATGGGACAGAGCCAAAAAACCCTTGATAACATAAAAAAACGGAAACCAAAGATGTTGCTCAGTGTTTATAGGGGAAAGAGAAGGATGAACGCAAAAAAAATGCTGAAGAGTCAGGGATGAAGAGCCTCAGCTCCCTGCACATTGGCTATGCTAAGAGTAATGAAGATACAGTTATGAGCACATAATAGAAATAGTGTCCTCCAGGCTGTGATAAAGAGGCAAATAAATCACTGGTCTAATTTACAATGAAAAGTCATGCATTTCCGGTCTACTGTAGGAGACAGTTGCTATCATTCTCATTCCAGTTAAGGTTTCCTTTGGCATTATATAGCTGAGATGTCCTGAATGGAGGTTTTCACTTGCTGTAAACATGAGGGCACCCAGTATGTACAGCAGTGTCAAAAAATAGTGATGTCCCTGTGTTCCAGGTCTAGCACTCAGGAAAGCTTATTTCTTCCTTCTCATGAAGCAGATGAAACTTCCTGTAGAGAAGAGCTACTCAGCAAATATCCTCAGAAGCAAACAAACAAACAAAAAATATGTCCTTGTGCAGACACACAGTGTTAAAACCACAGGGGCTTCTGTGCACCTGCCTGAGGCGGTCAGATCTAATGAGATGAAGACAGTCATCCTCAGGCTCTGTCACTCTCTGGTTCTGCAGAGCCTGCACAGCATTTGGATATGTTTGACTGGCATATCCAAAACAAAGTGACCATGTAGATAATCTGTAACTCTCTTGTGATAAAATCTTTGTATGCTCCCTATGTGCTTCCATCTTGAAAAATAAATGCTTTCTCCCAATCAAATTAAGATTCAGTTTGAACACCCCATCAAATGCCATTACAATTCGTCAGGCTTTTTCTTCAGTTTCCACTGGAATGCACAAGTATTTCACAGCATGTTGTAGCTCCTGATGTGTAATGTAGCACAGAAAAGAAAAAATTACTTTCCCAGAAACTCTAGCATCCTTTTTAGTTACCTAGACAGATGATATCCCAGGAAATGTTGCTATGATCTGGGTTTCATGAAACTGTCCCAGCAGTACAGCTCATGAGCCATGATCTTCAGCTTTTAACACCTTGTAGTTAATGAATTTGCTGAGAACAATAATAAAAATTGCAGGCAGTGAAAAGACCAGGAAAAGAAGACTGAAGGCAGGTAAGTAGCCTGAAGTACCACTGAAATTTTGAGCCCTCTTTGTGCATGTGAACGTGTGAATTACATCTGCCTTTCCAAAATAGTGTCCATTCCACTGCAGGACACTGCAGTTGCCTTCAGCTGGCCCAGATTAGGCATGCATTTACAGGTGCAGAACACTGAATATTTATACATAGCATGAGTTGGTAAACATTTGAACAACTCAGTTACTATGGGAAAAAGTCCTATAAATTTCTCCAGACTCTGGAGTAAGTGTTATTTATTCATTGTTAATATCTCATCATGTCTGCAGCTGTTCTTACATATTTTATTGAGAGGCAACTCTGTGAGACTGGTGAATAAATACTGAAAAAATTCTCTTTAAAATAAGGAAAGCTGAATGTGAAACTCTGTACTTTTTTGAAATCCCTGTTTCTTATTTTATCAGGTGCACATTTTCATTTTCTACATTAGATTTAGAGTACACCATGAGAAAGATCAAGTTTGAAGTTCAAGTGGAAAAATGCAAGCAGGCTCGCACTTAAGCACTTAAGTATATGTCTTTCCTCTTCATGGTCTCTTTCTTCTCTGCCAAATATTGATTAGCAAATATTCATTATTACAAATCTGGTAAAAATGTGCAATAAGATAGACTGTCAAGCTCATGGTCTAATTCAATCTGAGTCACAAGGAAGAAGTGTTTTCAGATCTTGTGCTTTAGCTGAATTGGATTCCTATAGAGACACATGCTTTATATATATTTTTCCAGTCCCATGCATGCATATATTTAGTCCAAGAATTTCCATGAGTCTCAAGCACAATGCTCTGGCAAAATGCCCTCTGAGGGAGGAATCAACAATTCCCTGTTTTAGAAACCTCTCCTACTGACTGTTCTCTCAACTACAGAGCATGATTTAAGTAAGGGTCCTTCTTCAACTGCAGACTGAGGTCAGCCAGATCATGAAGAATGGTGTCAGAAATGTAAATGCAAGATTATCTGATTTGTTACTAAAGGAAATGATATTATAGTAATGGTTAAATAGCATGTTGCAATAAGTATATATTAACTTAGATGTGATGAATTTAACAGGGAGGGGTTAGATATAGTGACGGACTTTCAGATATCGTGGGATGAACATATATTTTCAGGGCTAACTAGAAATATCTCTTCAGTTTGGCACCTCCAAAAGTGATGCTCATATCTTTCATTTACCTCACAATCATTCATTGAGTGAAATCTTCAATTTGTTGAAAATTCACATGATGAAAGAGAAATGACTGAAAGAAAATCGTTCTGAAGATCTTAAATGCCAACAATTTAGCAACTTAAATTATTACATCTACCCTGTGCTCTGGGACATATGAATTCTTCTACTTTTGTTGCCTCCTGAGCAACTTTGTATATATAAAATTAAAAAAACCCAGAGAAATAAAGAAATATGGTGGACCATGACTTAACCACATTCATTTTAGATTGGTTTACGGGGGATGAGGAAGAAGAATGTGACTTCCTCAGTTTCATGGGCTAACAGGAAGTCTGTATTTGCCACCTCAATTTTGCACTAAGAAAAACAATAACATTTATTTTTAATTACTTTGGGATTTTCTACCACCTAGGTAACACCATTGTTCAGAACAGTAAGGACTGAAACTAGACAGCTTTAAAACACTGGTACTAGTAATTTAAACTTCTTCTCTGGTCATTATCAGAATTAATTATTTACTTAGGTTTAGTCCTTCTTTGGGTAATATTTTCTGTGTGATACTGAAGATTTTTCAGGATCTTATTCTTAATGTCTGTTTAAACAAAATGATGCTGTGAAAATTCTCTTTATTCTTTCACAAATACAGTTCTGTTTACTTTTTTTAAAAAGCACATAACTCACATTGAGTTTCATCCTAAATGTAGCTGGACATTTAGCTCTATTATAAAGTGATAAAAGAAAATAAGTCATTTTACTATATATTTACACATTGCATGTAAAACAGGAAAATAAGTACTTTCACACAAGATTATTTTAATTAATTTATGTGTAAACTCTGTAAACTGTGCTTTATGTTCAGTAAATAGCTGGGTATTTGTTGTTTGTAATTTCTAACCTTTTGTTTGATTATACATGGGGCTGTGGAGGATGTTAGATAACTGCCTTCAAACAATAGGCCATGAAAATATTTGAATCCAAACAAGATTATAATTAAATGAGGACTCAATTTTTTTTTTTAAAAAAGGAGTATTCTATTATGGAGCAGGTCTAATTTCTTTCCTCTCTAGAAACTAGTTTTCTCAATGGGTTTAGGTGTAAAATAAACTTTAAAAAAATCCCACATCCTAAAACATAAACTATTGCCTTGAAGTTTCCTCTCTTTAATCATCATTTTTATTTTTAATGAATATTCTAAAAATGTCTTTGTTTTTCTAATTACTTGTAATTTCTCAAATTACAGTGTAATAAAAATGAAATTCCTTGCATTATGGCATTCAACTGAAAATTCCATATCACTGTGTGCAGATATGTACACATTTATGCACAAGGTCAAATAACATGCACACTGATTTCACATTTAAATACAGAGAATGATAATTCCTGTCACAGACTATCCTAGATGCATAAAAGTAACTGAACACAGTCCCAATGCAACGCACAGTTCAAATAAAGAATAAAGAACCAGTAGCCCGGAAAACTTCTGAAACGAATTTGCAGTTTCTCAGTATTTTGTTTATGTCTGAAAACTGCAGCAGTGGATGCTTGGAGAAAATGCTCCTTGCAAAAAACCAAGATCTTTCCCTCTGTGAAGGACAGCAGACATCTGATCAGCTGTACCTGCTTTCTACTAACATATGCCTCAGCTTCTCCCTCCCAGACTCAGTCCCATAGCCAAAGAAGCTGTAAAGCCAAGGTGTCATGCAAACACAATAGATTGGGTCAGGATGGGATAGTAGCTCCTAGCACATCAGGCAACTGCAGGCTTCATGATGAGACCTGCTGGGAAAGTACAAGAACATACAATGAATAAGAAAGTGCCAGGAAGGATTCAGTTCTGACTCTGGAATTTACTAAGAGTTTAAAAAAAATAAGCTTCAGTTAACAGTGGCTAGACTTGATTATATTTTTTGGGGGCGGGGGAGAATGTGGTGTCAGTTATAGTTCTTGTTTTCAAGGCACTGTCTGCAATGGTTAAAATTACCTATAACCAGTAAAAAAAGTGTCCCTGTAGAGGGATAAAGTTCATATTTATTTATATATTATGGAAATTGAGACAGGGAAATTCATTTACTCTCATGTCTTCAGTGAAATTTTTACAGGAATCTCTGTCACAGGGTTTTCAAGATGCTGGTTCCACAGCAAATATTTCTTTTGAATGCACATAACTCTATTTGTCACTAAAATGCCTTACAACTAAAGTGTAAAGTATTTTTAGGTTTCTGCTGAATTTTCAAGGGATAGATAGAAGAAGATGAATCCTCATAAAGGCAGAAGACAAATACATGGAAACTATCTTCATTTAGTTTTATTGCTTTATAGTATTTGGCTTTTCACTTTCCTATCCATATGGGAATCACTTTTTTAATTTGTGCGTTTATGTGTTTGTTAAGTCTGCCTAAGGGCTCTTTTAATAGATACAAAATCTTTAAGCTTGACAAAAATTTGGCAGCTGGTAGGAGTAGTAAAAGGTGGAATTCAATGGATAAAGAGTTTGGGGATGAGCACAGAGAACTAGGGTTGTTTTTGCAGGGTTTGGGTCCCAATCATAAAAACTTCAATGAGAGAAAAATGTTGCATTTGCATGTTATGTCCTATGACAGTATGACAAATGTTCAAATAGCAGAAACAAACGCATTTGAAGGAAAGGGTGTGTTTACTTTCCCAACACCATTTACTTGTTCAAAGATGCAAGTATCAAGGTTGCATCAGAAACAGCATGGAAACTAAGCTCTGAGTAACTTTCTGCCTCACTTTCTGCCTCACTCACCAGCATGGCATCGGAGTGTCATTCCAAAGTACATTAAGCAGCATGACTTCCTGCTTGCTGCATGCTGTTTGTTCTCTCATCTTCTTCCCAAGGGAAGACGCATGGTCAGTGAAGTCTCGTCTGTTTGGTAGAGTTGGTTTTATTATAAACAATTATGTTGCTTCAGTGTTTTTGCTAGAGAAGGTCAAATAAACGTCCCTCAAACTTAGAATGGAAGGTCAGGTTTGTGACTGTCCTTATATCCCAGGATATTCATTTCACAGACTCGGGAGTGGCCTCCAAGAACATTCTGTCTCCTAGACAGACAACTTTTATGACAGCATTTACCCCTACTGAGGTGAAGAAAGGAAGCAAAGAGAATGGTCTGCATGGACAGATGAGTGCAGTTGTCAACACTAAGCTCTAGACATATTTTGGCCATTGTGGAAAACCCTGCTGTGATGAGAAGAACCATATCTTGCTTTTGACTTCTTTGTGGGAAGAGATTGTAGACAGCTGAGGACAGGTCTGATGATACACTCAAAATAAACAACATGGCTGAGGGCTTTTTATTCTAGGTGAATTGTTTTAAGTGCTGAAAGCCTGGTGACCAAATGCATCAGACTCTTGTAGTCCAGCCAGGAAGCAAGTGAAGCATGAATAACTGAGTAACATGTCATCGTCTGCAAGCATGGGATAGGGTCTTCTGGCCAATCAAAGCTTATAGAAAGCATTACTCATGGGTAATGCTATGTCCAAACTTAGCACAATCAAGGAATGCAAAAGGAATTCTAAATTATAGATTCAGTTGATCAATTACAGATGTGGAGCGACTAACTCAATGTAGACTGTATTTCGCACTCCTCAGAATGGCTTTCCTCACATCATGATTCTTGCATGGGTTCTGTTTCACACAGATGTTTTTCATCCTTGGGCTAACTTTGTCCAAGTACAGAGCCAACAAGACAGAAACAGCAGCATGGTTGTATGGAGTAAGTAAGAGAGCAGCGTCTCATCGACCTTTTTCTAGTACTTCAGTTTATGTCACCTGCTCAGTTTCACTTGATGATAAAAAGACCCAAGAAAGATCATTCTTGAACACCATATGTGAGCAGCCCAATAATATCTAGCAATTATTCATCACTGCAAGCCTTCAGAAAGGACTCAAAGCAACTTAATACATTTCCCAGCATCCTTCTCTTTTAGAAGAAACAACTTATTCTCATGGCTGACCATGTCAAGTGCTGTGAAAGGAGATGAGAGGGTCTGCACATGCTAGTTCTCTCTAAATAGTCCTTTCTTTTCATCTTAGTGGCATTTAGCCACTCAAACTCAATGGCTGTGTAGGTCAGCAGCCAGGCCTGAGGTCAAGTAATCCCATTTCTTCTGTAGAGTAAGTGCTTGCTTGTGGGAACTCAAGGGGACCTGACATGTCATCCACACCTGAGCTCTGTAATGACTGACATTTCACTTTCTTCAGTAATTGATCATAATGAAGATTGAAAATTTAGTAGTTAAATACAATGAGTCTGTCAGTATTTTTTTTCCAATTCTTTTTTCAGCCATGACAGTCCTTTCCTTCCTTATTCACACAGAACAAATTAGTGCTCGGTCAAAACAGATTTTCTGTAGCATTGCTTTATATTTTGCACATCTCCATTGCAATGGAACAGAAAAAAGTAATAATATCTCTTTACTAATGAGTATCTGTCTCTGCACAAGAACTCAGGAATTTTTTGATGGCAAAATACAACTTGCATCAACAATATTTCTTGACTGAGAAAACTGTGGATAATAGATGTGCGATGTTGTGCTTTACAAATGTACATTGCTGCAATTCTGTCAGATCATTAAAGCAGTGCAAACAAATCAAATAAATTATATATTCCAGAATTATTTTTTTTCTTCATGGTTTCAGGTGTCCATTTCCATTCATATCATTCAATGTATCTCTACCTATGCTACTGGTGGCAGTTATCTTTTTCCTGCAAATGACTGATTTGAGAAATACAGAATAAAGAGAGAATATAATATAGTCTAGGAAAGCTACTAGATTGCCTCACAGATCTATTGCTCTTCTTTCAAGGAATCAAGAAGTCTACAGACAAGGGAGAAACAGCTAACATAGTCTATCCAGATTCAAAAAGACACTTGAAAAGATTTTTAAAAAAATTACACTGACAAGGGCTAGCAGGAAAAGCCTTTGTGCCATTACAGTTGTTCCAAAAAAAACAGAAGTAAATGCCAGCTGCCACAAACTATACGGTGCTCAGATCCAAAGTGTTCATCACATCCGAAACAACCACAAAAAGGTGTGACTCAGAAGGAGACATGGTGTGCTGGTGATGTGGTTATACAGCATCCTGAGGCCTGAAAATGAACCACAGAAGAGCCTCAGGAGATTGAGTGACTAAGTACAAAAACAGCAGAGAAAATCACTTTTATGTAAACAAATATAAAATGACACATGAAAACACAGCAAACAAATCTAATTATGACCCCAAATTGGCTATTGCTACTAGAGAGTGAGACTTTAAAGATATAATAGGTAGTTACATAAAAGTATCAACACAAACATCAAATACCAGTGTTAAATAATGATTTTTTAAAAAAAAACTCTGGGAGATGTTATGAATTATTTGGAAATTAACACTGAAAAAAAAAGATAAAAAATGTCATTATACCACTGGGTAAAGTCAATTATATGTATTATGAATACTAAGACCGTGACTGAAAGTGCAGAAATGAAAGAGTAGAGAGAAACCTGGCAAGGATAATTTTGAACTACATAATGGCCTTCCTATAAAGTAGAGGTAAAATAGATTAGGACTGATAAACCTGATGAGGAGACAGCTGAGAATACAGAAGGTCAAGAAATCAAGGGTGGCATGAAGGTGAATGGAAAATCTGTTCTAAAACATCTGGGAAACATCAAATGGTACTAGCAACAAAATACATATAGATACAAATATGTATTTCATTACAGCTTCTTTTCATGAGAAGAACAGCTTCAAGTTCCTAAATAATCTTAGACACTAGATGAGTAGTTTTTATGGTACGTGAATCTACTTGCAACATTTCAATGTTTGCCACTGACTAAATCCTCTTTATTCTAGTGAGACACCTCAGAAACCACATTATCTTATTTTACTCCTCACAGACATATATACATTTTTTTACATTTTTATGTTGCGACAAATAATAAGTAGGATGCCAAGTCACTGAGGTCTACAAACCTAAATTCTCCTTTCCTCAACAAGGGTTGGCCTTGGGGAATGCTCCCTGGCGTGTACTCTCCTCAAAACTGTGGAAAAGCACTGTTCAGGAGAGTGCTGACTGATAAGGACAAAACCCACTAATAATGCCAGAGCATAGACAGGCACAGGAGAGTGCTCAGACTCTGATGCTCTCTTCTTTACTAACACAGATGCAGATGCTGATAGATGAAGACAAAAACTAAGAGTATGATGCATCTTCTCACAGTCCCAGGGGAGACAGGGAAGGCTGTGGTGACTGATCACTTCCTTCTTGTGACTCATGAGCCACGTGCTACAGAACTATTTAGAAAACAGTGCAGAGGTGCTTTCTATTCTTCTTACACAGCACACATCCACAAGTAACCCACGATGAGGACTGTAGGGGCTTCATAGATGTTTTTTTCAAATTTGTGCCAGGTAGACATCTATCCACAGCCAAAAATGATAGCAGAGATTCTTTGTAACCATTGTACAATCCAGAGCTGTGTGAATGATGTCACTGTGTTTGGAATAA
The DNA here is from genome assembly GCF_003945725.1 of Corapipo altera. Taxonomy (NCBI): domain Eukaryota; kingdom Metazoa; phylum Chordata; class Aves; order Passeriformes; family Pipridae; genus Corapipo; species Corapipo altera. Next base: position 10,463,142 of record NW_020884879.1, on the reverse strand, counting down.
TTCCTAAATCACATGAAAAATACTCATGGGCTGTACTAAGCACGGTTGAACTTTGCCAGCTTTCATTTCAGGCAGGCAGAATTTTCTTTTTCACAAGACTTATCACAGAATCACAGGCACATCGACTGGAAGGTATATCTGGGTATTTCTCACCCAGCTTTACACTCACCACTACATAGTCAACCAGGGCTTTTGAAAACTGGAAGGAGATTCCTCCGTCTCCCTGGACTCACTCTCTAGTGCTGTACTATCAGTGTAATAAAAGTTTTTTCTAGTGTCCCTCCTGAACATCCCAGACCACAGTCTTGTGGTTATTGCACCTTACTATTAGATAAGGAAAATAACTTGCCACAACCTGCCAGCAGTGCTCCTCACAGTGTAGCCCACTACGCAGTTTGCTTTACTATCCACCAGAACACAGTCTTGGTTCAAATTTGACTCCTATTTGTCCCCTGTAACACTCAACAGAACTGCTACTCAACCTGTAAGTATCCCTTTTCTGACAGAGGAGCACATCTTTTTGTCCAGAAAAAAACGACAGGTTGCTTTTTCCACCACATATTCAAACAATGAATGGGATTCAGCAATGGTCTTCAACAGAGTCATTAAAATCAGAATCTATGAATATTATTTTCTTGGGAAGATATGATCAATCACATACTCTTTTAGGTCATGTACATACTAATATCAGAGTGTATGGAAAGATAGAATAACATCAGACATATTTAATAGTATTATTTCTATTATTTCTATTCTGGTGTTCCAGTAGGTATTTTATGATGGTTAAACCCATTATAAATTAATGAGAATTAATGACAATTTAGTTTTGTATAGGATTCTTCCTTAAATTAAGAAAACAGTACTGCAGCATTCATATTTTAAGTGCACAACCTGTTTTGGAATGAGTTTCTGCAGTTTATGCATGAAAGTTGGCCTAATAAATACTAGTTTTATGAAAAAAATATTTATGCTAATAAATAGCATGAGAAAAAGGACAATTCTAAATAAATAAACGTTTATTTTTGTTAAGTACATTTAGGAAAGGCTACATCAGGGAAAAGCTTTTGATTCCACCAACACACTATTTCTTTGTAAACTGACTGTATATCCAGGCCAACAAATTACAGGCGAGAGCAAAACCTATTAGACAAAAAAAATTATTTCATGAAAAGGCTTTATATTTGACATCATGCAAATGCCATATTTCTGTGCTGCAAATTACCTCTCAACTAAAACACGAATATTTTTGATCCACAATGAATCAAATACAAACACTAAAAGAAGAAAATTGCTATGACTGGAATTCTTAACTATAACAGTAATTTAAGGTATTTTAGATGGTAGACACCTTCCTGCATAAGTGTCTGCATTATTTTGATTCAATAATACTTGCTGTTTCAAAGTGTAGTTCCCAAGTTTCTGATGATTTTCCATGTAATATATTAATCCAGCTCTACTACTGTCATTTTAAAGACTGAATTTAACACATAAGCTGTGTGAAGTGGGGTATTCTCCAGTGCTCAAGCATTGTACAAATTTCTAATCTCATTATGAGAGCTCAGATAGTTGTTCCCTGACATGACAATGTGTTCTTCACCTAATTCTGGAAGATAAAAGCCACTCATTGAGATTGTGAATGTATTTGGTTATTCTGTATGAGGCTGTGACTACATTATCACATCAATAATTGGTTCCAGTAAATACCAAGTAACATATGTGCTGAAAGCTAGATTTGCTCTTTGCAGACCAGTTGAAGGCCAGCATATTATTTTCAACAGGAAAGAAAACAGAAGAACTTAAATCTACAATCCTTTCATTAGGAACTGGAAAATTTTCTGAAGGAAAAATAGTGCATAAAAGATCAGCAGCATACTGAAGCCAGGAAAAAATTGAATACATCCCTGCAATTCAGAAGCCAAGCTTACCGACCATAAATCTGCAGTGAAATGCCTGGAAAACCACACAGCAGATTTTCAGCCTTGACAGTGCTTTTCCCAATTCTGATGTTTCAGCATCAGCAAGCACAGGACACTGCTCAGATGCTCTGAATGAAAAATGGAGCCTCTTCCGTATCATTTGTCCAGGTAGCATGGTTTTGCTCAGACTTCTTCTCATCAATATAGCCATGTCTGTAGCATGCCCATGTTGTTCTATTCTAATTGTTAAATAAGCTCTTGAGGTCTTCTTTCTCCACTCCTATTTAGTTATGAAACAACTAGAAGCAGAAGTCATGACAGCTGAGGCCAAAACTGTCCAAGTTCTTGCTGGATAGAGGTGGTCTCTTGCCCTGTCTTACCGGATGGAAAGTCTTCCTACTGAATTGAGTTTTTCACGTCTAACTGAGCTGTGCATATAGGCTGAAAGGAGTGTCCAATGCCATTACTTGGGGCAATCACACCATTAGGCCTCGGCCATCCCTGTCATGAAGGCTAGAATTTCTAATTTTCCACTCAGTTCAGTTCTTTTCTAAATTCCATAACTCAGTTCGTCTTGATGTATTAAGCAATGACCAAATAAGAGTTCTTCTTACAGTCCCTAGAAGGGCCAGCCTGGAAGCTAACCTTTTCATCCCACTCAAAACCATTTCTCTCAGAGGAGCCAAGCTCCACACAGCATTGCCTGCTCCCGTTTCACCCTCTGACACACCAAAGCTCATTTGTGACATGTTTACAGCAGAGCACCACAACATCTTTCCTATGCCATGATCCCAGCAGCTGCACAAGGGCTCATAGAGCAGGACTGGGGTCACAGCACTGCTCTTGCCACCAATGGGGAATCATTAGCAGGACCCTGTGTGGAACCTCCTTCCTCCTGCAGCCTATAGCACTACCTGCAACACATTAATGTCTGAATCAGCTTAATGCCACCTTCCACACTGAAATGAAGGAAAATCTTCCTCTGCCAAATCCTTGATAATTTGCTCCTGATTCCTTTAAAAGCTGGTATTACCATAGCACATTTATGATAACTAATTGCTACAGATTGCATTGATACAGGTGGTAGAATTAAGAGTTTTCTGCTTAGATTATGTTTCAGTGTGAATTTTGCACTGAAATCAGTGGCCAGATTTCTATACATTCATTAGTCATTCACACTTTTCCATGCCAACAGAGGGAAGGGCTGTGGAAAGGAAAAGGAATGAAGAAGTGCGTAAAAGATAGGTATCTTCTGGTGACAGCATTCCATCTTCCAAGAATAGTTTATTTCTTAGACAGGTTTTTGCAAGTCAAGTGGTAGAAAAAATCAAGAACCTTCAGCTCATTTAAATCATTCAGTTTTACCACCAGGCTACACTTATACAAAGCTCTGCTCAAGGCAGTGCTGAAAGTGTGTTACATTTGTTCATATTCCCCTGACTCTGCACAGACATTTATAAGGTGCAAAGACTTTCCTGGATTGATGAATTTGCTCACAAACAATGGTATCTTAAAGCCAAGGAATAAACACTAAACTTGAAAAACAAACTTCATTTTCACAGAATTAGGTAACAGCAATGCCTTTTTACAAATCCTAAGAAGCATTAGCATACCAATTTTATCGCTACGTTCTTCTCAGAGCACCTTTGCTTTACATTGCCATTAACAAATCCAGATACTAAGTTCATTGCAATGAATAAGCTAAAACAAATAACTTGAGTATATAATGGTCAGTCACAGCTTCTAATATCACACTTTAAAAGATAAAAATGCACCTTTCCTACCATACTATTGTAGACATACTCTACTATTTGGCTTGAACAGGATGAGTTTAAAGCACCAGAATTAACTGTTTTATGAGTGGTCTTCTAGATTCCTTTACTACAACTTACTTTGATTTTACAAAGGAGAAAGATGAAGACAGGCTTTCGAGCTAGGATAGCAGATTCCAGATGAAAAAAAGGAAGAAAGCAAGAAAGCAAAGAAGAAAGCAAGCAAGCAAGAAAGAATGAAAGAAAGAAAGGAAGAAAGGAAAGAAAGAAATAAAAGCAATCCTGTTACAAGTGTTGTTTCTTTTTCTGAAACTTCTCAAAGAGTTAAAAAAATTATGAGCTTCCAAAACATAAGATTTTTTTTTTCCTCTGGGATTTTTCGGTTGGTCCGCCCCTCCTCTTTATATTTTTTGTTTTGTTTTGCTGTTGTTGGTTGGTTGGTTGGTTTTGTTTTTAAGAGGAAGACAGTGCTCTTATTTTGTTTTGGAGTCCTGCCAACTGACTCTCCAGTTTTTCTACCATTTATTCTGCAAATTCAACAATACCCAGTAGGTGGCCTCAGCGTATAATCTATTTCGGTACTCCTCTTTCAATGATTCTGTCTTGCTTTTTTCATTGCAACAATTTTTTCTTAGTTGGAATCTCCTGGGTTTTATCCCTTATTTTCCTGGGGGCTTAGAAAACCATTTTATTTAGAGAATGTGAATATCATCCAGGTCCAAACAGATATATGGGTTCAAAAACAGAGCAGATCCTTGGAGTCTTCAGCTCTGGATCTTTCAAAGAACTGTGGCTGATTCCTGTGGTTCTCCCACATCTACACCTTCAAAGCATAATTGACTTCTGGGAATCAGTCAGCCCCCGCTTATGAACGAGGGTGTCATCTACATTCATCATCCTGTGGGAATGCCCTTTCAGATAAAGAGAGGGAGGTTCTTTTGATATGAAAAGTGTAAACTGAACTCTTAACTGATTGAAGATCTTAATTATCTTATTTATTGTTCTTGCGGGAAACACTTCTTGGTTTCTGGGTAATCAAGACTACCTATAGCTGGGATCACTGTCACAAAGTATTGGCAGCTTTTTCTATTTTCAAGGACCAAAACAAACTAAATGCAAGTATTTAACACATATACAAAGTCATGTATCTACCCATTATCACAAAATAAGAAATACTGAGCTCTGCCAGATAGTGGAGTCACTTCTATAATATTTTGTCTTGATGAGACTTCATATTCATTCTACCTTGTCAAACATCATGTAATAAATCCTGCAAGACAAGATCAGTTGACACTTTCACCGTGACTTCCTGCACTGAAAAAAGTGCCCATGTATTCGTGAAAAATATTTGCCAGTTAAGTATATTTGTCTATTATGGATGTCCCCAAAATTCCTGAGCTGATTTTTGAAGATAATTGATACGTAAACTCAGTCTTTGACTATTGGCAGTAAGCTAATAAGACAAACAGTCCTATAGTTTCTCTACAATAATGAGGCCTGAAACCAATTTGGCGGGGATCAAGGAAATATGAAGCCTCCAAATATTTCCGGAATTGCCTCACTATAAACTTTTTCAAAAAATCAGATTGAAATGTCCTATAATAGATGTGCCTGCCTGCATCAAGAAGGATATATTTTTATATTTGTGTTAACAAGGGCTTCCTAAGGAGAAGCTGATGTCTGATCCTATCATGCCCTAACATCACCTTCAGCTAAACTTATGATCTTTGTTGCCCAATAATGTGAGTCCAGTACTGTCTTACTTCAGGTTTCTTTTACATAGGGCACTAAAGAAAAATGTCTTGTCAAGACAAATCAACCAGACAACGTATGTAAGTGGGGCTTTATTACATTTTCATTTAGAAGAAAGGCAGTTTTATTTCACAGTAGGCTAATATATGGTGACCTAAGTTACAATGAATGAGACCATCCATGTAGAAGTTTAGTGCAACTTAGCATATGTGCATTAGTTTATTTCATTTTAACATTCCAAAGTGTCCTAGTGCAGGCAAGCCATGAGAAAACATTACCCAAAATGAAAACTTTGGTTTGTATTTGTCCCCTCCATAGCCTGCTCTGCTACCATGGAGACAGACAGCTCTGTCACACCTAAGTAATCTCATCTTCAAAGAAACACAAACATTCTTGATGAAAGAGCCTGCAAACTATAATATTGGCCCTAAATGTGATCTTGCACCCTTCATTGAAATCCCACTTCAACAGCTATTCTCTACCACCCTTGTTTTCTTCTCATGTCTTTCTCTGAATGGCAATCAGAGCTCCTAAATTATAAATTGTTCCATGGGCAGTACAGCTAGTAGGTCCAGCACAACACCCTCCATCCCCCTAGCAGCACCATCCCTTTCTGCTCTCTCATATGCCTTCCCAACTCTTCCAATTCTTCCCTACCAAGGCAGGACCCTGCCACACCTTCAGTTCACCCTTGCATGCCTAGCTCTGTCTACTTAGTTCACATCCATGTTGTCTCCTCTCCATAGCTCCTGCTGGTTTGGATGGCGACTGAGAGCACCCTCTCCAGACAGCCCTGAAGGACTGGCCAAGCACTGGCTGCTTTGGAGCAGGCAGTGACTCAATTCTTCCTACACCTCTCTCAGTTCAACTCTCTTCTCTCTTACAATTCTTCCCAAATGTATGGAAATGTAACTTCTATGCCATTCTGCCAAATATTCCTGATGATATTACCAGCAGGGCAGCCAAAAGACATCTTGGTTAGTAATGTGTAGTTGTGGTCAGAAACCAGGTCTCTGAGACAAGAGTCCTGGGCTATCAACACATACTAAGAACCAGCTGCCCTTTTACTGTGCTCCCCATAAAGGGATTTGACCGTACTCCTCATTGCTTTGTCTATGTAACAATAACGTGAAAGCCTATTAAAACTAATGTTCAGAAAGGTGTTGGGAGTTCAAAACAATGGTTGCATATTGCAGACTGTTGTTTCTAGCACTGAAGAAAGAACAGGGTAGGTCTTGTAGCTCTGAAGAACACACTGAAATCAAGAAATTAAAACTACATTCAAGTGCTTGAGGATATTTGCAGTTTGGAGGTATATTCTGAATACTGAACATAATTTAGAAGGAACTCCAACTATTTTTAAAGAGAGAAGTGACACATGGAAGTTATTTTCATGTTAGCTGGAAAGACATCGAAGGGAATGCAGATTTAACCCTCAGACTGGGAAGGGCAAAACTGCAGCACATTCCGCTTTCATAAGATTTAAATAAGTCTCTTCACTACAGACAAACAGAGCTCTCATGAGCAAATTGCGGATTTCGGCTCTGCTCTTTACAGAGACTGCTGCCAGAAAATCTTGACTTCTTATTTCTTTTAAGAGCATTTTATACCCATATGGTTATACATGGTTTGGGTGACTATAGTGATCACAAGCTCTTTGTTAACATACCAGAGCTGTGCATAAATTATTGAGGAGTCAATGATCTGGGCTCATCTTCCACCCAACGCACTGGTCTATCCTGATCAACACAGTGATTTAACTGCTGCTATGTATTCTCTTTTTTGATCAGATCTTGGTATAAATTCACTAGGCTGAATACAAGAAGAGTCTCACCCTTTCCTTTTCAAAGAAAAATAATGAAGCTAATCATGCCATTATAAAGAGGTGTCTCCAGATGCAGCACATCAGGTACCTCAGGTAGACCAGAATTACTGAACCCTAAACTAAACTGATGTCTATGGTGTGTCCAGCAGCAGAAAATGTGACATGGAAAGCATCTGCTGCACATTTGTAACTTTTCCACTTGAAAAGTTCAACAGAAATTAAAGAGGATAAGCTGGGAGTGTTGCCTGACCTAAAGATGGTGTATTAGGGGGAAAGGTGAGAAGGTAAGAGGAAAGGAGGAGGATGTGCCAATATGCTGTAGGGATTTGGCAGTTAGATCAATTTTTTTATTTCTCTCACTGAACCTGACATATTTTAGGTATACTGAAGTCTGATCATTAGCCCAATTCTACTATACAGAGGTGTACAGGGAAGAAGAAGGATTGGAATAGGATTACACACCAACTATGTTCACTATCACTCAAACTTCTGAAGATGAGCAATAATGAGTTGATACACATCAAAATCACCTAAATTCTGCTCTCTTTGAGCATCTGTAGCTTAATTCACAAAAAATGTATTTTGTCTGTGCAGATTATATTGTTCTAGAATTGAGGCTCTAATACTGATTCCATCTCACTGCTAAATCTATGTTTACATGAGATACATTAAATCAAAGCATCCCACACAGTTGTGCACTCAAACTTTTACTCCTGTACCCAGAATTAACCCTGTTAAATTTTATAAATTGTTATTTTGTTCACAGTCACATAACTCTTACACAAAGTTATACTTTCACAGGCTTCCCATGGACCCCCATGACACACTCTTCCCTGTGCATCAGCAGTTCCAACAAGACTACAGGAATCCACCACTGATACATGGTATAAAACTTGGCTTTGGTCATTCTGGACTGCTTAGGGAGTCTCTCTTTTCTTTAGTTGGCGGATCACACAATCATAGAAGACTCCAGGTTGGAAAAGATCTTCAAAGGTCACCTAACCCAACTCCCCTGCAATGAGCAAGGACATCTTGAACTAGATGAGGTTGCTCAGAGTCCTGTCCCAGCTGAATGTTTCCAGGGATGGGGCATCCATCAGCTCTCTGGGCAACCAATGAGGAGAGTGTTGCACCATCCTCATTGTAAAACACCTTTTCCTTATTTCTTGTCCGAATGTACCTTCCTTCAGTTTAAAACTGTTGCACCTTGTCCTATTGCAACAGCCCTAATAAAAAGTTTGTCCCAATCTTTTTTATAAGTCCCACTTAAAGTCTGCCATAAGGTCCCCCTGAAGCCTTTCTTCTCCAGGCTGAACAACCCCAACTCTCTCAGCCTTTCTTCATAGGAGAGGTGTTCCATCCTTCTAATCATCTTTGTGATCTCCAGTTAGAGAGGATCTAGAGGAGAGCCTTCACCCTTCATCTTCTATTGAAGGATGAATCATCTCATGCCCTAATTAACTGTTTAAAGCTGTTCCAGTTAATCCCCTAACACCTCAGTTCAGCATCATCTAAAAATGGGAACACAACTGGACACTATCAGACAACTGCAAGTGATTATTACCTGATCAATGAGGAAGTGCTAAGGTTGCATTAGCATGTACCTAGATTACTCACTTTGGTTTTCAGAGATCAGAATGCTGTTGAACTGCACATCCTGAAAGAGCATGAGACATTACAGAGCAATTTTGACAATGTGGTAACACATTTTTCTGCAGTGAAACTAGTAGGATTATCAAGTTAATGGCCAAGCTTTTTAAATCACAAGCTCAGCCACTTCTTCCTCACCCTTCTGTATGCAATCGTCTCTTCCCTCATATGACCATCACATTCAGAAAAATTGAGAGAGTTTATTTCTTGTGAGTCTTCGATGCACTGTTGGCCCTGTTTTTCTGGTTATAAGAGCTTATGGATGGTGTTCTTATGTGCTGTAAACTTAGTCATAAGCCTAATAAGCTTTTATTTTAGCCATGAAAACAATTCTATAGAGTACAAATAAGGTATCATATTTTTTTCCATATAAAGAAATATGATTGCACTTGAAACTGACATGGAATATTGGAAAATAACATCTGCAAAGATGGTAGCCATTTTTAGTTTTGACCTGCAACTGTGCTCCTAAGAGTTGCAAAATAGACAAAGTGAAACCTGAACAGACATGGGAAAATGGGGGAAGTTTATGAGGTAAATAAATCTATCTACTGCTGATATAGTACAATATATCTACTGCTGATAAAATTATCTTATCTGTATGAAGCAACATACTAAGTGTTCCAACTCTGAGGCGGCCTTTTGACTTCTGCCCACAGGGAGCTCCAGTTCATATTTTACTTCTGAGCCTTCTCATCTCTGACGTCTTCCATTCAACTCCAGTTCTGTCAGGCTGTGAAGGATGGTCACTGGCAACTGGAACTATAGTGAGGTTAGGTAAGACTGAACACAGCAGGATGACAATCATTCTTGCTCCATTCCACATATACATAATTGCTCAAATACAAAAGCCCGTGACTTCCCTATTACATTTGTCCTATTTTTCTTGGTAATAAATCAAATTGAGGTGTCATTTGATTATGTATCAAATATCTTGGTGTGTACCTTTTACTGTGGTTGCTACAAGTCCTAAACAAATGAAGGAATGCATAATTACATCTATGCAGGAGCTGGCAGGACACACAAGAAGAAGTTCACAGGATACATTGATAAAGAAGAAACAGGATAAACTAAAGAAAGGTGGAAATTTGCTTCAAGGACTTTCTACAAAGGGACACCAGAGACAAGATGATAAGAACATATAGACAAATAATGGTTCCACTGGAAGGACTAATTAGTGAGGGCATTAGAAAACCAGGCAGCACTGGCTCAAGATAGACAACTCAGGCTCAACTGTTCAAGGAGTCACATGCCCTTCACTGCATAGGTTTTTCACTTTAGATTTCACAGTCATAGGAGATTTAGCAGTATTAAAATTACAGACAGATGAAATTTCTCTACACTAGCATAAATATATCTTCTTTAAAATGAGACTGTTCTGTGAATCATATTAACCTGTCAAATCTGAAACCTCTGTACTGTACTGACCTTTGTACACTCAATGGTCCAGTCATTTCCAGCAACACCTAATGACCATCACCTCTTCAAACAACAACCATGTCTGAATAAGGACACTTTTAATTTATCTTTGTTTTATTATAGGGCCATCAGAAAATAATGTTCAGTATTACAAACTTTTCAATGGAGCATGTTAAATGATTCAGAGGAAAAGTTGAGAAGATAAGCTAGTTTCAAAGTGTTTACAGTTCAATTTTCCACATGCAAAGCAAGTTTGCCAAACATGAAGGAGGTTTAGAGGGAAATACATGAAATAAACCCCAGTGAGTTTGATTTCCTATCACATCTGAATACTGTGATGGCAGAATAAATATTTAGCAGATGAAGAAACACAGGTCTCTTCCTGTAAAATAAACAAGCAAAAACAAACAAACACCCAAACAAAGCAAGCAAGTCACTGAGTGAATTATTCTTGAGCACTTTACCTCCCACCCAAATTTCATTCATGATTTATTACATGCAAAAAGAGTCATATGGAAGTTAGACACAACAGAAACAGAACTGATTAGGAGGTGGACATGGACAACAAATATTAGCAAATTGTGGAGACAGACCTAAATATTTGAATGTTCATTAAGATGTATGAAGAGTAGATAAGTCAGACATTTTTGTATGGGTTTTGAGAGTTCTCTCATAATGTCTTGTGAGAAAAGCTCTGCACTTCACAGTAACCTTCTAGTAGGTTACAGTGGGTAAATTTCATGATCGGCAATCATTTAGGCCAGCACATTCCCAGTGCCAAGGAAAAGAAGTCAAACAGCACAGGTGTCATTACAACACTGCTGCTCCCCACTAGCTCCTTTTCAGGCCCATGCAGCAGAAAGTTCTCTTATCCTGCAGTCCTGACCTCTGTAAGATTGGCTGGCTGAGCATGTTCCTATGTGCTTTACTATCCCAGATTTGACTACTGTTGTTTCACCTCAGAGAAGAGGCTTAGCTGAGGGAACAGCTAGCCTGTGCATCAGAGCTCCTCCTGTCCCAGTTTTCCAGACCTAACAGGAGGAATGAAGAAAGAAACAGATCCTGTGGGTCATTAACAATGCATTTTCTGTTCCCACATCCCTGATGTTTAAGAGGTTCTCTGGCTTTGCTGTAGTAGGAACTGATCTGCCACCAGCCTCTCATAATCTCATACATATTTCATTGTCCTGATAGTCAAATGTCTGGGCAACTTCCTCTGTGGAAAGTCTTTCCTTGGATTTCTGAGGTCAACTACGAATGACTGAGACATAGATACTATTTTAATGACGCAACAGATAAATAAAGGACTGATTTTTAAGATTTAAAGAGATGAAATAAAACCAACATTGAATAGTCAAGGGTGGAAAGAATAAGACAGTGGGCAGCTTGCTGAGTAGGAAGGACTGTAGATTTTGGGAGTGTGGAAGTTAGTAACACACGAAAATGGAGCGGTGAGAAGAGCTGAGAATCTGGCCTTAAAATGGTGTGTATATGAGGTATGTCCAAATGTCAAAGAGGTGGTGCTTGGAAGACTGATAGAACTACAACATGCAGTAAGTATAGGTTGGCTAAGGATCTCCTTGGTGGACGTAGGTAAGATTCTCCTGAGGGAGAAGGGACTGTGATCTGCTTCTGATCCCAGAAGAGTTGAGGAAAGCACACCACCGACAAAGGAAAAGCTATGGGGAAGACAAGGTGGGGAGCCAGGAACTGTGGATGACTTGAGCTTTAAGCATCACAGACTTGGAAAAAGAGACTCCAGTCCTTGTAACATGGAGAAGCAGGTCTGGTTGTAACATGGGCTGTAACACTGAAACCTGGCACTGCCAGAGTGCACGGTGGAAACCTGCTCACATGTAAGCGCAAAAGTGTGTTTCCCACCCATGGAAACATCCTGACACAGGGGTACGCCTAAGCTCGAGGCCCAGAGAAAACATTGCGCGGCCCATGCAGCTGTATCAGGTGCCTATTGCTCTATCAGTCCTCATTGCGCAAGTGCCGCCGTTGCCGCAACGGGGCTCATGTGCCCTCAGGGCCGGGCCTCAGCCGTGCACCGAGCCCACACGCTCGAACCAGCAGGTGCCATTTTGTGGCACCAGAGGCCCGAGCCCCTCCGGCAGCCCCCGCAGGCGCGCCCCGGGTGCTGCCCAGCCATGCGGGGGGGCTGCGGGCGCGGGGCACGGCGGAGACCCCCTACACGGCCCCGCGGGCCGCCCCCGCTCGCTCCCGCCGGCCCGGCCCGCACTACATTTCCCGGCAGCGCGGGCGGGCCCGGCGTGGGGCTGCTGGGAGGGCCGGTGCCTCCCCTCCCGGTTTCCCGGAGCGCCAGCGGCGTGGTACTCCGGAGGAAGGTGGGGGTTGGTTTGGGTGGGGTTTTTTTGTTGCTGCTGTAGGTGCAAGCCTAAAGAGGAAAGCCCAACAGCCTCAAACCACCGTAACCGCCAGCTAGCGCAGGAGTGGGTTTTCAGCTGGCCCCCAGCTCGTTCTGCAGAAGCGGCTCGTTCCTCTCGATGACTGTGGCACTTCCGAGCTAGGGTTTAAAATTCATTTATTAAATTTATTATTTCTGTAATCACTTCACAGACATCCTAGAGCGGAACAGCTCTTGGAGGATCGTGATGCCTACGGGCTGTGACTGTGTTTGTGGGCGTTTGTTTCAAATAGAAAGTTCAGTCACTGCGAGGCTGTGGCTGTTACACCACTTCTGACATAACCTGAGATTGGCAGATATATCACCCATCTTTTTGTTTTTTATGGCTTTTCGGACTTTCTAGGAAAGACTGGTAATGTGAGGTTGGCATCTGGGCTATCTCCTTGGCCATACCTTCCTGACCAATGTTTTATTAACCAGTGTTGTGCCAAACACAGAAAGGCAGTCTATGAAATCATGTAAACAAAAAGCCAAAACTGTACCCACAAGTATTTGAGAGTGCAAACAAACAAATACAGACAACATGAAAATAAGAATGGAATCTTCAAAGCTCAGGTTTGGTTTTGGTTGCTTCTAACTGAAAGCCTTTGGTGCACAAGCTGGCCAGTGGATTTTCTTTGCTCAGAAGTTAGTAGATCGCTGTTTTTCTTTAAGAACTATGGATGATCAGTCAATTAAAAAAAAAAAAACCAACATAAAAATGAAAGGATGAAGATCTCTGTTGAACATGATGGGAAGCTTTTTCCCATCTTCCTTACTGATATTCCTTTCTTAATGTATTTTTCCATCTCAGTTTGCAGGTGTCTAGAAATTTTCCAATGTCTAGAAATTTGCCACATGTCCCGATATGGCAAATTTAAGCCCAGTGAGAAGAAGTTTACTTTTTTTTAGTTACTGTTGTCATATGTTGGGCATGATCCACAGATGAAACAATCCATAAATCACAGTTTCAAATGCAGCAGAGAGGCTGATATACATTGTTTTCCAGTTCAGTGGTACCTTCAATAATTAATAGTTCCCCTAATTGCACAGTATAAGTATTATGTGCCTATACTCTAATGCCTATAAAGGCAGGTAAGATAGATAAAATCCTAAAATTTTAATTGTAGCTGTGACATACTAACATGGGCAAACCGAAACATACACCCTACATAAAATAGGTCTTTTTTTTTTTTTTTTAAGGGGAAATCCACACAGATTATCCAGAGATCAAAAGGCAGAAAAGCAACATTTCCATAATCATTCAGAAACTGCTGTAGCACACGAGCACGCCAATTACATTTGCTCCATTTATCCATCAGGACCATTAAACACAAGACTATTTTCTGTGGCTCGGGAAGTCCCTGGACTGAATGTGTCCATACACACTGGGGAAAGAGCACTTGTATGGTTTCCCTGTTTTTACACTGTTTGCCTACAACGTACATGCTGCTGGCTACCTGAGAAGTAAAATACAAGGCTAAATAGATGTTTTGACTAACGCAGTATGGCTGTTATTCCGTAACAAATGATGTCACTGCCAGTACTGTATAGGTACAACAATCAGTCATGTCAGATCAGCTGTGTAATTTAGCTTTCTGAAATGAAATGCTTCTTTCTTTAAACTGCTGCTCTGAGCAATAACAACATTCTTCACAATCACTTTGTAAAATGTCCAATAATTGTTACATACATACATAGCTGACTGTTGGGTCTCTGAAATGGGACTTCTAGTAGGCAATTTCTGGAAACAATGGTTATTAAGTACACCTTTTTGTGTATGTATTTATATAATACATAATATATTTATAAACAATTTGCTTAAAAGGATTACAGTTTTTGGCATGAAAATCAGTCTGATTTCCAGGACTAAGGGTCTTGAGGGAAAGTGCAATTTCTTTTCTTTCATTTATAGTTTGAGGATGCCAGTCACTTTTTATCACCTACTTGTGTATTGTGAGAAACTGAATAATCATTCACTTCATTCACACCATTTGAGATATTGTATTCCTCCATCACATCTCTCCCCTCTCAACTCTTCCCAGCTGTTGAAATTTCTCTTAAGCAAAAACTATTGCACAGTGTAACCAGCCTGCTCACTCTTTGTTCTATATCTTATCCGAGAGGGAGTAAAATGCATGGGAATTAGCCCTCACTCAGCCTGAAAGATGTGAGTGCATGATGGTGTAATTATTGCTTTCTATTTTCTTATCCTTTCTTCCCTGAAAAACATTTATGTCACTTCACATGTTATTCTGACATACTTCCCAACGTTTTCCGAGCTCATTCCCTACTTCAGAGACCATTGATTTGGGTTTAAAAAGCAAGCAATTGTCAACCTGATAGATTTTAAAACAAAGTCCAGTCTAAAACCAGGTTCAGTGATCATGTTTTGTCCAAGTGTAATTTTAGGGGAACAGGAAGGAGGCTGAGAAAGATAAGGTTAGTGGAACTATCCTTTAACTACAGGAAGTTAAATGGGTAAGCATTTTAAGAATGGTTTGGTTTGGCTTTGAGCGATGGAATTAACATGTAAGAGATTTCAAGTCTAGTACAGAAAAATATTTCAGAAATTAAATGAGCAATAGTGAGAAATGCAGACCTTTCGGAAAATATAAGGGACTTACTTCATATTCAGATAGATAAGAAATGACACTATGAGTGCTAAGATCATATCCTGCATTCCAATGGAACCAAAATGTGGAAAAAAGTTTTGCCTCTGTAATATTGAGATGATTTCTTAGGATTTCTAAGGGTGAAGTTTCACACTTAGCAAGTGATGTCTGGACAAATAAGATCACAAAATCAAAATCTCCTGTGGCTGTTTGAAGTCAGCTGTGGAAAAATGTTTTAATTGAGCACTGTGTTTCTAGGTTTTCTAGTATAAAACACAATGAAAGATAATACAATACATCAAGATAATACAAATACAATAAAGGAGTACAAAAACTTTTCTGTGACAAGCTTTTCCTTGGGATTAGCTGAGAGTAAAAATCTCCTGGACAGGTTTTCTTTCTTTACAAACTTCCTTCAGATTTTTTTCATCA
Organism: Corapipo altera; assembly: GCF_003945725.1. Lineage (NCBI taxonomy): Eukaryota > Metazoa > Chordata > Aves > Passeriformes > Pipridae > Corapipo > Corapipo altera. The sequence goes on along the minus strand of NW_020884879.1, from coordinate 10,447,351 downwards.
TACCACTTTGTGCTGCTGTGGTATCACATATATCAGCCCTTTGCCACCAAACAACATGGTGCTCAGTTTTATATAGCCAGTTTATATAGCCAGCCATAGGCATTACAATCAGAGCTGAAGTGTGACAACAGGGAATTTTAAAAGAAGACTCTTATATATAATACATAAAATTACAACATTTTATTGTAGGAAAAATGTATTGGATGCATTTCGAACAAATGACGGCAAGCTGATGTAACAAAATCATCCAAGTGTAAATATAGTAACTAATATACAACAAAAATATAGTACAACTTAGAAAAAGGTTGAGAAATGTGACTAAAAGAGCTGGACAGGATTTTTTCCCCCTGCTTATATATTTGAAATGTCTTTTTCCTTAAATTCTCTAATTTTCCTTGAACTCCCTAACTTTCTAACCCACAGTGCACTGCAGTAGCCTCAACAGTACTCAAGACCTCAAAGTCCTGAATACAAATCTCCTCCCTAGTTTAGATCAGAATTTTACATCATGAATACAGCAGCTTGCACTGCATGTCATGTCATGTGTACCACGCAGCACAAGTGGGTAGCCCTGAGGCACACCCAGAACCACCGTGTGGAAATTAGGCCTGTACACCCTTATCTTCTTTTGGGGAGTTGTTCAACCTAAATAAACTATTATGTATAGAAATCCAAATTTGCAGATGAGGGAGAGTGACATCTGATTCAAACCTGGCAAAGCAAAGGTTATTTAATCTCTGATTCATCAGATATCAGCTGGATCACTCGGAAAGTAGCAGGTTTGAGGCTCTTCTGAAGTAACCAGGGGAACACAGTGAAACCTTGTCCAAGCCAGTACACTCCTGTAAATTCTTCATGATCAATGTTCATGAATGTACATGTTCTCTGAGAAAACAGTTTCACCAAAATGTTTATGTGTGGATTTCCTGTGCAACTGAATACCTTAATAATTTAGAAATTGTAGAGAAAAGGCAAATTAAAATCCAAAAGCACCAATGCTGCACTTTTCCATGTAGCAGAGACTCGAGGGTTTATGTCATTGCATCTGACAACTATATCAAGGACATAAAAGTTAGCATAAAAATACCGGCAGTTTTTCCCTTCATAGCATTTTTCTTCAATTTGCAGGCCAACAATTAGTGCAGAGAAATGTAGCAGCTTTTACTTCCATCACGGACATTTGCAGCATTATCTCAAGTAAGAAATATACAGCAATCCAAAATAGAGCATCGCAAATAGAGCATCACAAGACATGTAAGTATGTTCTGGCATTCACAAAGTTTCGCTGAGGGACAGAGGGTACTTTTTGCCTTGTTGAGAGGCACTTCAGAATAGCAAAAAATTCCGATGCTTAATAATCACATGAGCTGACATCCTAGAACGTATGGTGCAGAGCTGGGAACTCCCACCTACTTTAGGCCTATAAAAAAACTAAGTAATGAAAGGACATGGGAGCAAAGGATGTTTCCTATTTTAATGGTAGCTCACAGTGATACAAGTATGGAATGAGCCTGAACACTCAGACAATTAGTGGCCACATGTTACAGAGTACATTAGAGTATGCTAGAAGTTCTGCACCTCACTGTCCCCAGGCTATTTAGCATCTGAAATGAGACAAAAAGCAACAGAATCTGAAAAGAAGGAAAAGCAGAGAAATGAAGACTAGCTCTGGCACAGTATCATTATTACTTTGTTTCCTTCTCCCCTTATCATTTATCTTCACTTGTAGCCCCTACCATGAAAGGCTGCTCCAGTTTTCCATCAGGGCACAGATCTGCAAGCCCATATGAGGTATTCATGACCGCCTTACCTGGCATCTTCCCTCCAACACATGGAGGTTTAAATTAGTTCTTTGGTTTTACCCTGCTGTTTCCATCCCATGTTCTCCTCCAATCCCTGCTTATTCCTGTACTAGAATACACTCTCCCACCACTGCTTTCACATATATTCAATTAATCAATTAAAATCTTGCTAACTTTTCTTTCTGTTAGCTGGTTAACAGCCTTGCTGCCTCATTTCCCAGACCTCTGATCTCTTTTGCTAGTTTTGCTTCCCTGCTGTGTCTAATTTTTCCATGTCGGAAACCTTGCATTACTCTTTATTAGGAAGAAATTTTTCTAAGTTCCAGACAGTAGGAAGCTGCCTGACTCTGCTTACTGTTCAGCAAGGATTACAAATTACTTTTTTTTTTTTCAACTTCTCTCTTTAAATCCATCTCGACAGCCTGTACACATCTGTATTGTAAATGATGTTTCAGCCCAAACTCCCCAAGTAACCATTCACAAATATACAGGGTTTGGTTTGGGCTTTTTTTCATGAAGAAAGGAGAAAAATCTCTTGTGAGATACTTCCTCGGGCAGTACAGGCAGGTTCTCTTACAAATAAGGATACTATGGGGAACACATCATGCACAGATAGGGAAGCCTGTAAAAACAGAGAGCCAAGAGCTACATAACAGCAATCTCTTTGCACCTGACTGTGACGGGCTACTGATTATCTGTGTTCATAGTGCATCAAAGTTACAGTTTGTGCTTTTGCAAATAAAATCCAACTGAGGGATCAGAAAACATGCACTGCTAGACAAAGCCCTGATTTATAAGAGCACTTGGTCACATACTTACTGTGTGACCATATGATGTAACATTTCTGTATCACACTAGAATGCACCTTTTTTTTTTTTTTAATTCAGCTCGCTGTTCTGAATAAAGTAGGTTAGCTCTGGAAGCAGATGAAAGCTCAGCCAATGCTACCTTCTTACAGGACTGACATAATGGGCATTCCTGCATGAGTAAAGAACATAATTTCACACACGCCCCTGTGTATCATACTACCTGTTGCCAAGGTGAGAGGTAAGAGAGTCCATTCCACACTTTCTCATCCCATGGGAGCTCCAATTAAGTTAGTCTTGTTTTGCAAGCTTTCACTCCTCTTCCCACACAATCCTCTGTGCTGTGTGAACATAAGACAAATCTGATTACAGAGCTAGCCCATATCAAAATATTTTCTTCCAGGACTTTACTTATCTGTTCTGACAAGGTTTACCACACTGCAGTAAAATGCTCAGGGAATGAAAAACAATGTATCAGGTCCTGACACTGACTATCATACTGTAAGCACAGTTTAACAGGGAGTGAACTCTGGGACCTGAGCATCCAAAGGCTAAGTCATGATGATACTTAGAGCTGGCATGTTCCTCTTCTGATGAGAATTTGTCCCTCTCTCAATTTGATTTGCAAGGGATGCTATTCAGTGCACCAAGCTGCTGCTCACATTTGCTATGTAGTTAGTAAATACTTTGAAGAGATGTTAGTGCATCATATCTCACCTGCTCACCCTCACTAAACAGGACTTGGCACTTTTCCCAGATGTAGTAAATGGGGCACCAGTGGGTAATAGTTTGTCACTTCTCTAATTCCTCTATTTTAAATCTGATGATAGGGGGAACTAGAATTCAATAAACCTCTGTTAGATGGTAAATATGACTCAAAGGAAATGCATATGGTAAATGAAAATTCAGAATTCAACTCAGTCTTTTGTGTTCAGAATGATGAGTCTTCTGTTTGACTGGAATCTCCTTTGCCTCAGTTGTTTTTCTTCTGCTGGAATAAGAAAAAAACGTCAATTTTGAAGAACTCTGGCTCAGTGGTGTTTGCCCTGCTTCGTTCAGAGGCAACACAGGAGACATTTGACTTCTATTAGCAAGGCATTAGTTTTTCAAAGGAAGACCCACTTCTCTGTGAGCAGTTGCAATGTGTGACGAAGAGCAAGCTTGTTCAGGCTGCAAGTGCAATGACATACCTGCAATTGCTGAAGCAGCTGACAGTGCCACTTACCACAGAATAAGCTGAGTTGGAAGGGACCCATCAGGATCATCAAGTCCAACTCCTGGCCCTGCACAGGACACCCCAAGAATCACATCATGTGCCTGAGAGTATTGTCCAAATACTTCTTGAACTCAGACAGGTTTAGTGCTGTGACCACTTCCCTGGGGAGCCCATTACAGTGCCCAGCCATCCTATGGGTGAAAAACTTTTTCCTGATATCCAACCTAAAGCTCCCTCGATGTAGCTTCCTGCTGTTTCCTCGAGCCCTGTCACTGGTCAAGAAAGTGAAGATATCAGTACTTGCCTCTCCTCTTCCCCTCGTGAGGATGCTGAAGACTGCAATGAGGTCTTCTTAGGATTCCACAAATTTCACAGTAGGCATTCAAAGAAAGCAGAAAGATCTGACTGTTTACAAGCATATTACACTATTCCACTTCAGCACCTGGGGTACATGGGGGATAACTGATGCTTTAATATCAAAACATTTATTGCATTTTGAGTGTTCTGGTAGAAAAAAAAGTAGTATGAGAACTCAAGAAAATACAGCTGCAACACAAGATAGTGTTGTTTGGTTTTATTACTCTAAAGTGAGGATGACTATCCTAGTCACCATGCAATTGGATTTATCCAGCTCAGACCAATCCTTACTCTCTATTTGCTTTATCCACGTTTGTTTGACACATCCATAAACAAGATTAAATAGTGGTGAAGTAAGGCAAATGTAATAAAGCTTCTACCAAAGGCTCACATGAAGCACAAATAGCACTTCAGTGCTATTTTTAGTGCTATTTTTAGGTTACACCTCTGCTACTGTTCCAGCAGAGGTGCCAATATCTGCCTTACAACAAATGCCAAGTGTTTTCTTGAAGTTAAGGTAGGCCAAAATACAGTACAGTCCTCAGTAAAAAAATGGCTAGACTAGCAGTACACTTATGTAGCACAAGTACTTCAGACAAGCAAAAGTGAGAGCACTTACAAAGTTCCTCAATGTGTTCTTATGACTTGAATATCTTGGGTTCTTTTGGAAACATCCACCAGGATGTTACACAAAACAAACAAACACCACCAATCTCATGGGGTTGTACACTCCTGGAATGCTGACAGCACTCACAAATTGGTCCAAAAGTAACATGTGGCAAGAGGGAGACATCCTTATCTGATACAAATTAGCGTAGTTCCATTTCTAGACCTGAATCAAGAGTAATGATTCCACTTGGGTCTTCTCTGACCCAAAACTGCGGAAGACGCTCATTTGACATCTTAAAAATGGTTTCTCTACAAACTAATTTTAGTTTTTCATAACACAGACTCGCAAAGTCGAGCTATCTGGTGAGTTTTGTTTCAGCAAGTTTTGTTCAGTGAGTTTATTACATGCAGGAAATCTTTGTACAAGCTGGGGAAAGGAAAAGTCTCCCACCTTCTATCCTCCAACTCCAATCATAAGGTCAGCCTCAATGTTAAATGCTATTACTTACCAAGTTTTCATATAAAGCACATATTTAAACCTTTTTAAAATTAAATGAACAGGGGTCTTTTATGCTTCCTGTTTTTAAGCAAGCCACTGTAAACAATACAATCCACAAAAAGAAAGGAGCAGCCACCAGTGTCACTGTTTGATTATCATTAGCCTCCTGAATGTACTGTATTAATACAATACATTAACTCCCACTAAAATATTCTAATCCAGCAGTTTATTTCTTTTCAGTGATTAGCTCTTAGGGTGCAGCAGAGTTTATAGTCAAGAGCCTAGACTCTGATCCAAAGCTGCATACCTGAAATAAAAGACCTTTTGACCTCTTTCAACAATAATTTAAATAGAAAGTGTAGGCAAAGCAAGAAACATATCTGTTGAAACAGCACAGCACCTTACAGGCCTCTACTCTTTTTGACTATGGGAACCCATTTATTTCAAGGCAAGCAAGCAACTAAAGCAACCTGCTCCCTCTACAGTATGTATTGCCAAGTGTGCTTCCTTCAAAGTGGTTGTGCACATGAAGTTTTCAAATTTTTTTAAAGAATACTGGATCAAACAACAGATTTTCAAAGTTTCTCAAGGTAGCTTACGTTATTAATTGCTGTTTCACAGCCATTATTAAGCAGTATATTAATTCTAGTGTTTCATAAATATTTGCTTAATTCATCAGATGAAAATAACACTCCAAAAGCTGTGTTCTCATACTTCTACAGAAGTATAACAACAACACAAACATGCCAGTCTGGAAAGGAGGCATATTAATGATCATGATAATGATTTGCCAAGCAAATGCCTTCAGTCATATTTTTTTCTATTTATTTGTGGGTACTAAACATCTTCTCCTCATACAAACTTTCCTTGAAGTTGTGAATATTCAGTACCTTACAGTTTCAGAGTTCTGCTGGCTAAGGAAGAGCATGAGGTAAAAAAAAACCTTCCAAAACAATGCTGCCCTAAGGGATTCAAGCATATGTAGCAGTAAATGCAGAGCATTTCACTGAATTAGCAAACTCAAGACTTTATTCTGACCACAGCCAGAAGACATTTTGCAAGCTGGAGTGTTATTCATTCCCTTGAGAGGACACCACCCTGAAAGGGTCACACTCACCCTGGTGAAACCCCTTTTACACATTATGGCTTCACACAGGGTTTGGCCCTACAGGTCAGGTGATCTCTTCACAACAACCAGGTGTGCAGGTCTCTACATGGAGTTACAACCACCACATGTGTAGTGACTTGTTGACACAGGCTTCCATAAATCCTACACGTCCGAAGCCCAATACTGCCCAACAGTTTTCTTCAGAGTTCCTCTGAAGCCATAATCAGCACCCACCTCTGCTCAGTAGGAGCCCTCCAGCACCCGCACTCGTTCTAGACCAGCTGTGCGAAATCCATCTTCTCCCAGTCGGTCATCTCTCCAAGAGAAAAATCTCTCCTTCATAAAAATCAAAAAGACATTATGAATACAAAACAAACAAACAAACAAACAAAAACAAAAAAAAAACCCAAGGGAAAGTATGGGGCCGTCGCCCCGAGGGCCTTTGCCCCATAAAGCTGCTCCGTCCTTTGAGTCTGTGGCCCTACCGCGGCCTCAGCGAGCAGCCCAGGGGCCCGAGCGTCCTCACTGCCCCCCGGGGCCGCAGCTCTCCTTTCCGGGGGCGACCCCACAGCTCCGTGCTGGGCGCGGAGGGCAGGCACCCCTCCGCCGCTCCCCCCGCCTGGTTGAATGCTGTCCCGCCGCCCGGCAGGCCCTGGCAAACCGCAGCCCCCGGCCCGGCTCTCTGCCGCCGCAGAGCGGAGCGGAGAGGGGCCATGCCGTACCATGCCATCCATACCATGCCATACTATGCTATCCTATGCCATTCCATCTCGTCCCGCCCCCGGGCATCCGGTCAGCCCCGCGCCGGGGCGGGCTGCCGACATAAAAGCAGGGCTGCTCCGCTCCGCCCTGCAGATCTCTCTTCTCCCTCGCGTTGCTGTTTCCCTCATCAGAGCCGCTGTGCCACGCCGGGCAGACAAAGGTACCCACGGTCCTGGGGGAGTTCTGGGCGGGCGGGCGGGCGCTGGCGGACGGGACGGGCTGTGCGGTCGCTCGGCGGGAGGAGCGGGGGGCCCGGGCAGCGGCGAGTGCCGGGGAGGCGGCCTGAGAGCGAGTAGTGAGCCGGTTACCGCAGCTGAAAGCTGCCCGTAGGTTTTGTTATGATGCTGATCGGGTTAGCAGGCGCTAAGTGAGAGTGAGGTTGTCCGACATCCTCCGGGTGGTGAGGAAGGTATTGCTCAGCTCTTGGACAGCCTTGGCTACAGGACCACTATATTTTTGTGGGATCGCAACCCTCCAGATGCAGTGAGAAAAACTCATGCATGCCAAGTCCTGCTCAGGTGCCTGCGTGATCAACCTTTAGTCCCTTCGACTAGCAGAGGTGTTTTGCCGTTCAGCTGCCAGCCTCAGTCCTGCCCTTGTTATTTGTGAGCGATGATAGTCTTTAGGAGTCTGTTAGGTCTGCAAGAGCCTGTCGACTGTGAGTTTTGTCACAGGTACCAAGAAGCCTGTGTTAGCAAAGTTATCTGCACTCGAGATCTGTCTGATAAGCCATTGTAAAACCTCTGATACTTCACTACTGCGTAACAGCCTTCCACACTTATGTCTGTGTGGATGTAGACATATTAAAAAATAATTCATGGCATCAGAAGTGATCTGAGTTCTTATATGTGCCAAAGGCATCTTTGGTTAATTCACCTGGAAATAAATCCCTGGTTGCTTAAGTTGAGGATGCAAAATCGGCCAAGTGAGTTGGTAAATGTAACTGTCTGTATGGATATGCTTGGTTACAGTAGCTGGTATAATTAGCAGTTCTAATGCAGTGAGTGAGAATGGAGGACTCCTGCCCCAGTCGAAGTTGAGTTGGGGGAGAAATGTGTCAGTGGAAATTGTCTCTTTGAAGGATGCAGAGTTGATGTTCTAACCGGAAGTATCCTGTGGTCTGTATGCCTAAACAATTCTACTTCATTAAGTGAAAGTCAGTACTTTTCTGAAAAATCTAATGTCTGTCTGTTCTATACAAACCTAATATATGGTTATTTTATTTAAAGAATTACTGTCCTGAGTTCTAAACTGGGTTTAAGTCAAATCGTGTATTGCCTCTGAAGGCAATTGCCTCCCTCAGTTTTCCTTAGGGATTAACTTTAATATCCTTATCTACTCCAGAGTTGCCAGTCCCCTTTCATGTAAGTGGAAGGTGTTTTGTTTGATGCATTAAATTAGTGTAATCAGGCTAAATTCAGCAATTGTGTTTATTTTAAAGATTTGTTGCTTCTGTTTTAAACTCAACAAAGAACTTGTGTTTCCAAAAACTTACTGGTTTTTTTATATATACATATATATGTACGTGACATTTAATGACACTTTTATAACTCTACTTTTGCTTAATCTGTAGTAGCTCTATAGCTATGAGAGCCCATTACATGACATGTCAATATTATCTCTAGAAAAATATTCCTGTGCTGCTTTGATATTTCTTCCATTTCTTACTGGTGTTACTGCCTCTATGTACATTTTGTCACGTTTGAATGGGAATGAGAAATAGAAAGTATTCAACAGAAAGCATTCTCCCTAAGACTTCTCCAGAAAGAAGAACTTGTTTTCCTACCCACTATGTTTTTGACAAATGTTTTTCTGTTATTGGAATACTTTTAAGATGTTCTAATGTTTCTGCCAGAAAACTTTCTGAAATAACTAGCTGTGTTCTAGCAGTAGCCTATCTCTTTTCAAGACTGCCCTTGTTTCCCATGTACAAAATCTGACTTGTGATAACACGTTTACGTCCACATGCTAACTTTCATGAACTTTGCTCAGAGTAGCAGAGATCTAAGTTACTTATTTCCTGGCACTTGTCAAACACGATTACCTATATACATAGATAGCAAAGTTCACTAAGAATGTAAGCAAAGTGGGCATGTAATGCTAAAGGTTGAAGTGTAAGTGCCAGTGTACTCTACATTTAGCTGAGAAGGAAGATAATAATCCTTCATACTGTAGTTAAGAGATTAAAGATCTCCTTTGACAAAGGGTGCATTTCTTGCATAGCATTCATATACTAGGAAATAAAATAACATTTCTTCAAGGGCTTCAATGCCTGCTTGGTTTTCATCACTACTGGATGAGTACAGACTATGAGGTTAAAAGCGTATCTGAGATGGTATGATTCAAGCCTATGACATTTGCTTCGTGCAGGAAGGTTGAAGAGAAGAAACCCAACAGCTTTGCAGTGAGTTCTTACAGCACTGTGTTCAACTGCAAAAGCAAACTCTCCTCAATAATGGTAGTACAGGTAGTTGAAAAGCTAGGAGTGACAGCCAGTTGTTTACCTGCTGGGTTTTGGAGACTTATAAGGATATTGTCCCTATGCTCATGGGTTTTTGGGTTTTTTTTGGCAGAGTTGAGACTGTGACTTGTGCTACATATTTTATGATGACAAGGAGTGCCTAGAAAGCAAAAAACATTGTGGTTCTAAAAGCAGAATTTTTCCTTACTGAAGTACTAGCTTATGAGCACTAAAGTTGTTTGTCATACATTTCTGTTTAAGATGTTCAATGGGTAGATATCACTTTCATTATTATTTTTTTTTATTCTATTTTATTTTGAGTCCACATTCTGTCTGAGCAGAGAATGAAACCCATAACATCAGGAATGGGGAATTTCTAAACCAAACAAGGGCAGTTGTTTCTTACTGCTGCTGAATTGTAAATGAATTGTGTACTGCATTCTGGAGGAACAACCTGGAGATGAGACAGACCATGAAAAATTGGGTCAGATATGCAGGTGTAAGCCTATACATTTTTTTGAAACAAGACCAAAAGTGGGCTAGAGAAAATATTTAGAATGGACCTGAAAATGTGTTTTCAGTTTTAAAATCTTGGCGTTTGATTATTCTCTATGGTTTATCCTATTTGGTAAATGTTTGGTTGTTTTTTTTTTTTCATCAGGTATCTGAATAAATAGCCTCAAGATGAACTTCTTCCTGGAAACATTAAAAGTCATCGGACTTCTTGTTTATTACTTACTGGAGTCACTAGTGTTCTTGGTTGTGCCTAGACGGAAGAAGAATGTTAGTGGTGAAATAGTATTAATAACAGGAGCAGCAAGTGGCGTTGGAAGATGCTTATCATTAAAGTTTGCCAGACTTGGAGCCACGTTGGTTCTATGGGATGTTAATCAAGAGGGGCTCAAGGAGACAGTCAGACTGGCCAGAGAAAATGGAGCAGAAAGAGTACACTCTTACATCTGTGATATTAGTAAGAGGCAGGATGTCTACAGAGTAGCTGATCAGGTAAAGTATCTTATTTGCAGCTTTGACACTATCCTAAGATGAGTGTATGCGCCTGTGTTAGATGCATGATTGAGTTTTTTAGTGGCTTCAAAGCAAGAAATTAAGGTTAATTAATTCTGAATGTATTGTGCGTTATCTAGTTCAAGAATTCTGTTTTTTAGAGTTGACTTGTGTATCTTTATTCCTTAAAAAGTAAAAAGAGCTGGTTCTCTTTTTCAGTAGCTCATTTCAGCTGGGTCACTTCTCAATCATTCATTCAATTACTGAGCAGGCACTTACTCGTGAAGTGCAGAAAATCAATTTATTGAAGCTAAAGCAGTATTTCAAGTTCTGGCAGCCTTTTGCCAAAATTAAACCCTAAAGACCATACATCATAAAAAGGATTAACTGCTTAGACAATTATCAAATAATTCGATGGCTGTGAATAGATTTTTGCAAACTCACTTTGTCTGAATTAATAAATATATCTTGAGGTCTTAAATATTTCTTTCTTTAATTTCTGAAGAGCTTTGTAAACATAGCATGTAGTTAGATATTTTGGGCAGCATAGTAGCATTGCCAAAGCTAAAATTGCTTAACAGTTTCCAGTATAACAACATGTTCTCATTTGCTTAAAATTTGCTAAACTTAACTGTTGGACTAAAAAGTTTCCACAGTGAGTGTTTGCCTGGGGATAAATTCTTTAAAAGAAAAAAAAAGTTCTGCTGTCTTCAGGAACATCTATTGACTGAAGGCTGAACTCAAGTTTTGGTGCTCTTTGAGAAGCTCTAGCCTTTTTTCTTTTTCTATCTGCGAAAATGATTACAACAAGCTTTCTGATAAGTGAAGCTTATGCATAACTTGCAGCGTGTTAGAGGCTGGTGCTATTGGTTTTTTTATTCCAGTAATTCTGATCATCCTTGGTCCCCCTCGCAGCTCCTTTACACCAGCTGAGCTGGACATCTGCTATCCCTGCAGAGTAGCTGCACATGTCTCTCCACAGGCCTGTAGCTGTGCTTCCTGCTGAACTGGGAGGACTGGAGGAGGAGGGAGTATTGTAGAGTGAAGGACACTGGAACGAAGAAGATGGAAACTAACCTTCAGTTTTGAAGACTTGAGGGCTAACACTTCAGTCCCATGGAGAAAAGCAGTAATTGAGCCATTCTGCCCAAATTTTAAAAAGACAAGCACATGTAGATTTGTGTGTAACACAGGTTCCAGATGATACAAACAGAGCTAGACAGGGGCAAAGAAGTTGTAATACGGTCTTGGTGCATGATCCCTCACTTATAACTTTGTCAGTAGTTCACTAACTGTCAGATTCACTAATAATCCTCCTGCTGATCCCAGAAAAAAAAAATACCCTACTAATGTTATTCCAGAAATGTCACGTCGTGGTGCTGTTGTAGAATCATGCTAGCAACCTTCCCATCTTACAAGTGACAAAAAGACTTTAGTAGTAGTTGGTGCCTTGTGCCACTGTTTACCTAATGCAGCATAGTAGACTTTGGCTTACAGTGCTCAGCATCATCCTTTGCAAAATAAGATATCGTGGTTCCAGATTCTGGTTTTTTTCCCCTTCTGGTGATTTAGCTTCATACAGTGACTTGGGGTTTTGCAAGACTATAGTGAACTAAATTCATGCAGGCGGGGCATGATGTGGTTGAAAACTTTGCCCACAGTAAAAGCCAAATCTCAAAGCCAAAAAGAAATTTATATGAACCTTTAATACTTGCTTCATCAGCCACCCAGAGACACCAGGAAAAAAAGTTACTTCAGCAGGAAGAGAACCAAAAGGCCCTGCACATGTGAGGTCCTTGTTCCTTTCCTGTACTAACAGGATCAAGGACAGCTTTTGGCTATCAAGAGCTATAGCTTAAAATTTATTTCTAATGTCCCTGTTCCAGAAGTACCCAAGTCATAAAGGAATGTGGCCTTCTCTTGTCTACCCCTCCCCCAAATTCAGCTAAACTTAAAGAATCTAGGACCTTGAAAGATGGAAGTAACTCTGGTTTTTGTTCCTCCTACTTGTAAAGAAACAGAAGCCTCTTCTTAGTCATGCTGCAAAATTGCATCATGGGTCACAGTTACTTTCAGGATCTCTCTTGCATTGTACTTTTTTACTTATCTGCTGGTTTTGTTTCTTTTTAGTCAAGATGCTAGTTTACAGTCAGTCTTCCAGTATTCTAAGAATCTTCTTTCCTGTGCAGAGGAGCAACAGTAGAAACACACTTCCTGGTGGTGTTTCATGCTGCCTATAAAATATCCAGTGTTTTTTAATACCTCTTGTAAGCAGTTATGGAGGTGCTCATGGTTCTTAGAAAGTACACATTTTGGAATGCTGTTAAGAATCATGGGAATTGCTCACTACTAAACTTCAATGTAAATGCTTAAATATAAATGCAGAAACAAACAGAAAAGTGTTTATACCTGAAAAAGATGTTTAATCAGACCAGCTGTTTGCATAATGCTTCCTTTGCTGAGGCCTAAAACACCTGGAACATAATTTCTCGCACTGCATGATTTGAGAGGTTTAATGCTCTGGAGAGTTGGCATTATTTTTACACATACACACACACTCACTCCTCCACCCCCAGTACTTAGAGAAAAGGCTTGATAAAGGTCTCTTATACTCGGCCTCAAAGCAGAGTGTGGAAGCCTGTGCTGAGTATCATGGCACTGTCATGCACAAGGGAGGGCTGAGAGAAGTGAATTAAAACAGCCGATTTGCTGAGGAAAGCTGTCACATCTAGTTAATAGGGAAGCAGCATGAACAGAGGTGTTGTAAAGCTGGAATTATTTGTCTGGGTTGCAAAGTGTGGCACTTAAATCTGCTTTGAATTCCATCCAAAATGTGAATATATTTTGTAAGACTCAGCAGAGCCAAATGGTAAAAGAGGTTGTTCAGGTTTTCACCACCAGTAAGAAATGGCATGATAAAAGTTCTGTTTGCTGTTCCTTCTGCTCATCTAATGTGAGTGCCCCAGTCACCAAGTTACAAACTGTATGTACCACATCCCCCAACTCTGTCCTTTTTTTGTTTGCACAGAAGAAGCATGACCATTTATTCAGGTATTTATTTACCCCAAAGAGTAGATTTGAGGTACTGGTCCAGGTTTCCAGAATTGCTAGATCATCTGACATGAGGCAGTATTAAAACATCCCTTACTAACAAATACATTTATGAGTCTATGCTATTTTTAACTTGTGATGAGGGGTGCATACTCAGGTTGGTGACTAGAGCAGCTTGTCTGAGGCTGCCTGTGGAGATCATGTGCCACTGCTTCAGAGTATTTAAATTGCTACAACTTTTTGAGAGAGCAATAGACAGATAAGAATATTCGAGCAATGACTGAAGTGGACAGTGGTTCTGGCTGTTGAATTTGTTACATAAGCTATTCTGTGTAATCCTAATTCTGTGTAAGATGCTCTCTGGGTTTTGTTGTTTGTTTTTTTGAACCTTTGCTTAGTCAACAAACATGAATAAGTTTAAGGAAGATGAGAAAGTTAAGCTAGACTAAAGAGTAGCTGATAAATTACCCTTTAATTCTTTACTGTTATATAGGCTTGCCTGTCTGGTCTGCCTGGGCTTTCTTTAGTCACTGTAGGCATCTAGCAAAAGAAGCATGAAGAAGTTAAGGTTCTGTGATCTCCAGCTGTATGGCAAAATGGTATAAAAACAACCTGGTTTCCCAAAACTACTGATCAGTACATGTTCAGCACTTAATCTGGAACTCACAAATTAAACAACATAAAGAGTACTTTTTTCTTTTTTTCCCAGATAGCTCAGATGAATTAATTGTACTACAAATACTACATTGAATATTTTCATTCTCCTTTTGAGGGCTGGTACAGTATCTTGGTATCAGCTGGCCTGTAGTTGTTCTCTCAAGTGAGTCTGTTCATCAATGTTTTCAGTCTGGAGCTAAAATGAGAACTATACTTCCTCCTACTGAATTAAATGTATAGGTATTGCTTTTTAGCCAACTTACTTTCTAGGATAGAGTGTACCAGCTTCTAGTCCAGAATTGTTTGTTGATTTTAAGATGGATTTACCGTAGAAAAATACTTGTTGCATTCGTTAAGCTCTCTGCAGTAGGCACTTATCTGTAACAGTTGTCCCCAGAAACAGAGGTGCTGAAAGCAGAAGCTTGTATGGAGCTGTTGGACTCCACATCTCCAAAGAAAATCCAGTAGAAAACTCAGATTTTAAAAGGGCGTCAGGTGAAAATATGCAGGGACCTGAGGTGTTTGGATCCATAAGAGGATAAGTTTAACTTATTTGAAATGTTTAATATTTCTGTTTAAGTTTTCTTATATAATACTTGGAAAGCATGTTTCTTATTTATTGTAATCTCTTGATGCTTTTTGTTTTAGGTTAAAAAAGAAGTTGGCGATGTTAGCATCCTAGTCAACAATGCTGGTGTTGTAACTGGGAAGACATTTATTGATTCTCCAGATTCACTGGTAGAAAAAACCATGGAAGTGAACACAATGGCACACTTCTGGGTAATACCCGTATTTTCCATGTATATATAAAACATCCCTCTAACATGTTTTCAGTGTTAATTTTGCCTTTTGGAATTGAGGGAAATATGCAAGGAAGTTTGGTTAGAAATGGTACAAGAAATTGCTTTCTATGCGCTGGAGTCTGTTTAAAAAGAAAAGGTGGAAGAGTGGATCATTTGAGAACCTCTGGTGTAGGTAGGTGGAAGTATTTCACATTTAGAAATGCTCTTAAGAACCAAAGTTTACCATCTTCTAAATTCGGAGTGTAGTCATATGATTAAGCGACATGAACAGGCCCATCTGAATAGTTGCTGCCCTAGTCACAGAGAAATGTTCAATTCTGTTAGTGTTCTAGTTGTTTTGTGGTTGTGATAGTTTCAGTAAGAAATACCACATGTTCAGATAATGCTCTTAATAATACGTGGAGCTTTTGTTTGAAATTAATAAGCTTATGTGCTTTTTCTTCCTTCCAGGCAAGGCAGATCACCTATGTGGTGTTTCTATCATAAAGAATTGTGAAGAAGATATTAAAATGTTTCGGTTTATTTATAAATAAATTTAATAACAAAGATTTAATGACCTCAGTAGAAGGAAAACGTGAAATTCTAACTTTTGCCATTTTAGAAAATTTGCACTGAACACTTCATTCTCGTTTGAAATGTTGCAGTGGTGAGCTGGAAGAAACTCCACAACTAGCTGAATCTATATAGTTAGCTTTCAGCAAGTTATCGTCTGTCTTTGGTAGTACTTGTGTGGCTGGAAAAGTCCCCATTTAAATACCTGAAGGTTAGAGTTCAAACAACAAACTCCACGTACCCACACACCCCCTTTCCATAATGGAAGGGGGAGAGCTTCTCTAGGGAGAATTTCTCTAAAAACAGCAATTTCATAATATTATCACGTGTGGCTTAATTAGTAAAATGTTACATTGCAACTCTGACTTATATTGCAGACTTACAAAGCCTTCCTCCCAGCA
This sequence comes from Corapipo altera, assembly GCF_003945725.1. Taxonomy (NCBI): domain Eukaryota; kingdom Metazoa; phylum Chordata; class Aves; order Passeriformes; family Pipridae; genus Corapipo; species Corapipo altera. The sequence continues at coordinate 10,431,262 of NW_020884879.1, read as the reverse complement.
ATGATTGCCACTAACCATGGACACTTGGTTAGCATGGCAAGCGCTGCAGGCATATGTGGAATCACTCGTCTTTCAGGTAGTGTATTAAAGCTAATGTTCATTTAGACAATTAGTTTGATTTAAATTCTGCAATCAGTACTCATGGGGAAAAAAACCCCACAAACTAAATTTGAGTTTTCTGGATATTTCCTTATAGGTACAGCAAATAGTCATACTTTCAAAGCAGCTGACCTTAAATAGACAATTTCTTTAAAAAGAGTTTTCCAGAAGCTCAGTTGTGCTCTAAAACAGGTTTTTCTGCCAAGGCAGTTAGAAGATCTAGAAGCCATATAGAACTTTCAACACTGAGGGTCTCAGTTTCCATAAAGTTAACTTGAGCATCTCTGATAGGGAAGAGGCCACTCTAGATTTAGTGAAAACTCAGAAGGCATTTCTGGAAAATGTATACAAAGGGGGAGGAAAATGAAATAAGGTAACATAGCAGTAAAAGAAATCTAGCCTCAAGGCAGTGATAATGAGGACAAATTGTGTTTCAAGTTGAAACCACATTAGAGAGTCTTGAAAACTTGAGTTTGATATATAAGAAGCAAGTACATGGATTCAAAGATAAGGTCTGGTATGAAAAGGTAATTTCATTTACCATTGCTCCATAGAGAGTGGAAAAGTGATAGCAGGGATGCAATGAGAGACCCTCTGTCTGCCAGTCTAGAACAACTGTTAATTTAGGAGAGGGAAAGTAATGGAATGAATCACATCAAAGGCAAATTTTATTAGTAACCTAATCCTGAAAACCGTTCCTATTCTTTTGTGAAGTGTTTTATTATTGGACAGTAATTTCCTGCAGGTACTATGTATATAGCATTTCGATACTATATTGTGGTGTTGTACACTGAAAAAAAAGAATAGGTGTCTAGTCTGTTTACTTACTAGAGCAAAATTTTGTTCTCTGTCAAAAACTGTTAATCTGTTCAGTAAAGTTGAACTTGTAAATTTAAATATTAAACTGCAATTAATGTTTATTTTACAGATTACTGTTCAAGTAAATTTGCAGCAGTTGGTTTTGCAGAGTCAATTGATATAGAGATGAGAAGTCTGGGAAAGACTGGTATTAAAACCACAATTGTGTGTCCTGTTGTCATAAACACAGGAATGTTTGATGGTGTTAAAACCAAGTGAGTAAACTCTTGTGAGGTTTTTATGCAAGTTGCATGTTTAGTGTGTTACCCCTATTTCCTTTATGAAAATCAGGAGCTAGGCTTTTCTCTGCTTGTGCTGTTTTTAGGGCTTCAGATGGGTGTTAACAGTGACTGGGCAACCCAAATGTCAAAAGCCTAAGTACTTTACCATTCATTTAAGCTGAAATGTGAATAATTAGTGTCCTTTCCTCTGCAGAAGCCAAATGCTCCAGTTGTCCTGTCTGGTTTCTAAACCCCCATTCACCTCCTGAAACCAGTGTCATAGGTTTGCTCAGTATGTGTGTATAATGACAAAATTTATGAGCCGAATAAAAGCCTGGTGTGTCTTAATAGGAGGACTCTGATTTCTCTTGTGAGAGATCATACAGAGGGAAAATAACAATGTCCACTCACTCTAACATAATGAAGGTTCCGTTGTTCATAGGATTTGTGGTATTTATTTCTTTTCCTAGTTGAATAACTGTAAAATGGAGACTTATTTTGAGTTAAATGTGAATTCAAACCAATTTATATTACAGTAAGAGATGTTTTCTCTTTCAGGTGGCCACGTATGCTTCCTGTGCTGGATCCAGAGTATGTGGCTGAGAAGATAGTCACTGCTGTTCGGCAGAACCAAGAACTGTTGCTGATACCACACACCATCCTTCATGCATTATTTGCTTTGAAAAGGTAAGTTATGACTTTCTTTTCCTCTCTCTCTTTTCTGTCCAGGGATGTTCCAGCTGCATGTTTGACTAAATGTACCAAACAGACTTCTACTTGTTGCTGTGACTTTTCATTAGGTTCTACATATTTCTGGAGGGTTTCTCTTCTTCGTTTTCTTTTTTGTTTTGTTTTAGGGGTTCAGTCTACCCTTGGACCACAGAACAATGACAGAAATGTCTAACTGTGACTTGCTGACTCCATTGGGGTGCTGTTTTACAGTGGGCTGTAGAGACTGGGCCTGCTGCTCCGTAACTGCATGTCATAGGATCATTGGTTGAAAAAGACCTCTAAGATCATTGAGTGCAACTGTTAACCCAGCACCTATCTGGTGTCTTGCTCCAGCATTAGGGCATTTATGACTCTGTTAAAAGCCAGGTTGGGATACCAATCTGTCTAATAACTCAGGCTGCCAAACAAGTATAACAGATATTATGAGAGGACTGGTGGGTCAATATTCTAAAGTGTATACTGCCTTTGCCAGTACTAGCCAGGTAAAACTAATTCTGTGATAAAACTGCACAACTCCTCTGATGTCTGTTTTGTTCCTTTCTATCTTCTTCCTTACAGCATTCTACCAGTGAAAGCAACTGTTCTCCTTATGGACTATTTTGGAGTACTCCATGCAATGGATACCTTCAAAGGTCGACCAAAGAAGGAGTAAAAAAGGCACAAAATGCAGAGACTAGCAACTCTAAAGTGGACCTTGCTAAAGGTGGTGATGGGAAAGGTTTGCTTCTCTAGCAGCTGTGAACTTAGGGTGCCTCATTTCTCATTAGTAACAAGATTTAGAAAAGTTGCTTTTTAATTGGCACTTAACAGCTTTCATTTAAACTATTTTTTTTTAATCCAGTGAACTGGTTTCTTTTCATCTCATTATGAAAATACATTAATTGAATTTAGTTGCTTTGGTTATGTCTGTTTATAATGCCTTAAATATGATCCTCCATCACAAACTACTAATTGGCAACTTTGTGGGGAGAACGGAGCAAGAAGCCTCATGTATTCAGCAGGGAGCCAGAAAAGGCTCTAGTGGACCTGACTTCTTGCTGCCATTCAGTGAACCATGAGGATGAGCTGTACTGCTGGTATCATTCCCTGGTAAGCTGAAGAATTCAAGAGTTTCCTGAAACGAGATTGTAATTCATACAAATGAAAGTTTTTGTGAAATGAAAATATGTGCTGTGTTGATGGAAAAAACAATGAAATATGTTAATGACATGTATTAATATTTGGAGGTGGTGGTCTCTGAACTCACAGATGACTATGGATGTTGGAACAGGGATGGGGAAGGATTTAAATTATGTATTTGTGCTGCTGATCTACTTTGCCTAATTTATTTTAAAAGCTCATACTATGCAACTTTGTAACAGAAGTCTTTGTATCATTTAGGTGCAGTATTTTAAGAACAATTTTAAATTGTCATCTCCTAAAAAGAATGAACTTGTAGCTATAAAGCATAAGACTGCCAGTCTAGGTGGGCAATATAATGTCTTGTCAAGTAAGACAACAAGCTACTAAAAGCAGAGGTGGTGTATTGAATAATAGGGGTTTCTCTTGGGATTACTTCAGAAAGGGATGATGCTGATGGAACTGGAGTGAATGGTCTCATTACAGTCATAGCTTGAGTAATGGCATGATGTTTTGGTTCTCTGAGTTGGGTGGCAGGTTGCCTTGTGTCTACAGAGACTTGTTTTACTTTCCCTTTACTCTTCGGACCATCCATTTATTTTGGACATATGCTGAGGAGGCCTTGCCCTTTTGAAAAGGGACGCTTAGAAAGCTGAAAGCTCCCTTGGCTTTTTGTAATCCAAAACAAGAAACAGGAATCTTTTATGTATGTCATTTATGTAAATGCTGGCTAAGCCCATGTCATGTCACAGTACTCTGCTAGCAATTGGTACAGCAGTTGGAAGGGTATGGAGAAAAGAGTGACTTTTTTTAATGGTGGGTCTTTTTTTTAATTTACCATGATGGCCTAGAAACTATTTCATTTCTCTTGTCTATACAATTAGTGAAATATACTAGCAGAGAAAGATTTACTTTACTACTGATGAGCACGAAACACTGAGTAAAACAAGTGTGTTAAAAAGTCTTACCTTTATGAGGGATTGATGAGAGCTAGAATTCAGACTGATGAAGAAGAGATTTGTTTCACTCTCAGTTCTGCAGCTTTTCTACCTCAGAATTTCCACTTATTTTACGCTTGAGGAAACAAAAGTTAGCAAGTAAAAAATGAGGCTGTCTAAATGTGGTGTCCATACACACATCTCACTGTTCTCAAAGTCCACCACTAATAACTGCGTGATGTATCTGTGTTTTTAGACTCCTCACCTTTTTATACTAATGGACCACATTTTTCCCTCCTGGCTATGAAATACTAGGTATGCAGAATTCTGGAGCAAAGGGGAAGAAAAGTGGGTTATGCATGTAAACAGTATGAGTACCAAACTCCAGAGCAAGTAGCTTTTCATTTTTAGTGTCTTTGTGGACATGTTCTTCTGAGCGAAATTAGAAGCAGTGAGTCAGGCAGTGGGATTTGTGGGTTCTCAGCAGGTTCAGGTTTGTCACACCACTAGGAGGATTTTACCTGATAATCTGTGCTAGAGAAGGACATCTCCAAGGGACTACGACTTCACAGAATCATGAAGCTTGGAAAGTATCTGTGTTCAGTTAAGTTCTAAATATCTCTAAGGTTGAAAACTCTATAATCTCTCTGGGTAACCTGTTCCAGTGTTTGTTCACACTCTTCTTAAAAACAAATAAAATTATGTTTATATTGAATGTACTTTCTTTTTTCTTTTCTTTTACATGAATACCACTAAGAGTCTGGTTCTGTGTTTTACACCTTCCTTTTAGGTACTTGTACACATTGGGCCTGAGCCTTTTTTTCCACACTGAGCAATCTCAGCAATCTTGACCTCTCCTTGCATGACAGGTGTTCCAGTACCTTAATTATCTTTGCAGCCCTTTGCTGGCCTGAGTCCAGTATATTCGTATCTTTTAGAGACCAAGCTCTGTGGAAGATTGAGCACGTACAATATGTCATACAGAGCTTCACTAGAAAATTTCTGCTCTGCTGGTAGGAGTACAGAAATATTGCTTTTATGTAAGTGTGCTTCTGCTACTTTGAATACTGTTGTCACTGTCAAATTACATCATGTGCCTGGAGGATAATAGCCTGTCCTGTGGTACTTTTGATCTTCCACATCTCCTGAGATGGCATGACAGATAAGTGGAGCTGTATCCTGGAGGTCAAACAGCACAAACAGCTTCCCTGTGTTCAGAAGGTTGCATGGAGTGTTTGGATCTTCAACTGCCATATGAACTTTTTGAGATAAAAGATGGTTTACTTCCAGCATAATAATGGTCTTGACTGACTACTTTCCTGATGCTAAGAGAGACTCTTTCCTCCTGCTTTTAGCAAGAAAACTCATGGAAGGATAGCTGTCAGACCCAAACAAGAAGATAGAACATCAAAAGAAAGAGCAACTCAGTTGTGACAGCATAATGTCTGACAGTAGCTCAGGACTGCTGAATGGTATGTCGGGCAGCTCCCACAAAAGAATTGTTGGTTTCATGACCACTGCTTGAAATATTAAATAGTCTCTTAACAAAAATGACTGGGTCCCAAATTTGGCTGGGATGGCTGTGTTGGCCTAAAAATTAGTGCCAAGGTGATTCAAAGACAACATATGGTATTTTGTTGCCTGTTGTATTTCTTTTAATGCTTCAGAACATGGAGGACATAGTGCCAAGAAAAATTAACTTGATTCTCTGAACAAGACTGAGGAAGAAAGCAAACAAACAAAAAACCAGCAGCTGAGATACAAGTTCTATTATTACTTATTTTATGAATTTGGAAATCATACCCAAGAGCTATATGCACCTCCTTGGAAGCTGGTGTTCATGGTGGTCTGGTCTCACGTCAGGAAGGAACCAAGCAGGTACCTCTTTTCTGGTAACTTTTCCTAGGGGCAGTTGATCTTCCAAAGACACCTGTGTGGACTGCGTGCTTTGCTAAGCAGCTGTTCAAAACTATGGGCTTTATAAAACAAATGCTTGAACAAAATAGCTTCTCTTACTGACTTTTTCTTTGCTGTGACAGTTGTGAGAGGTGGGTTTGGGTCTACAGTTATCAGATATTCTAGGAGAATGCAGAACTACTGTCTCTCAGGTGACACTTAAAAGTGTTATTAATGCTTCAATAGGTGGAGGAGCACTACAAACAGTGGCTTTTGTCCACTCAGTCTATGACACATTCTCTGCAATCCTAAGTGTCTCCAGCTTGACCCATACTTTAGCTTCTTGCCAAAGCCACCTAGCTCACAACCTGAAGTTGTGCAGATAGCATATGCCTGAGGAAAGCATAGTTTTGTCTAGGGAAGAGAGGGGACAAAATCTTCACACCTTTTTCCTTTGCCCTTGGCACCATTCACACTAGGAGTATGAGCATCCTCTTAACTGGGACACAGATGTTCGAGAAAAGGGTATGACAAAGGCAGAAGTTCTATGCCAAGGGGCCTTGCAGTATTTGGTCTGCTGGGTAGTTACTGTTCAATTAAAACAAACCTTGATTATTGGTATAGCTGTGTTGAGAGATGTCGCCTTTGTCCAAGGTGGCAAATAACTACATCTATCTCAGGAAATGTGGTTCTGCAGGCCTTGTATTGGAGTAATGTTCCAGAATCCCTGCCCAGGAGGGAAGAACAACAAAAAAAATGCAGAAGAGGCAGAACCCTGAGACGTATTCTGACACTTCCTCCTGGCTTTAGCATAGAAATAAGAATCAACAGAGCCAGAACATGAGCAGCAGCAACAACGCTGTCAGCAGATGCAGCCAACAGCAAAAAAAGAGGTTCTTACTGAACAAGTTTGGCCTGTTGGCACCATAAACTTCATGCCCAGAAGGTGCCAGGATTTAGGCTATGAAACCTGGGCAATGGTGCAGTCCCGCTGGGGAGGTATCTGCATCACCTGTATTAAGTACCTCACTGCAGAAGCAGCTTGTTCAGAGATTAATGCAGGGTGATTTGTGATAGCTGCAGAATCTATTCAGCACATGGTTTTTAATTATTATTGCCAAGAAGTGGGAATTCTTGTTGGAAGGCTAACATGGAAAGTCTTCTCTATATTAATTTAGAAAATACACTTTGCATTACTTACTGGTCTGTCTGCATATTTCTGGCATGATAATGGTTGACCCTGAAAAATAACCACACAATGCACTATGGACAGTTAATAAAATTCCAAAACTGATTTGAATCATGCTACAGTTATTGCAGAATATCGTTGTCATTTTTGGGGGAGCTTCTAACAAATTAAGAGAGAGCTATCAATTCCAAGCAATCACATCTGTAAAGGTTGTTGTATCCAGAAGGAACAAATCTCACCTGGATAGCCAGGTGAGGTGCTGTTTTGAAGTGTTGCCTTCAGGAAGTATGTCATTTCCATGCTGTAGTATTGAGTCAGTCTGTAACAGAGGATGGGAGAAAAATGACAAGGTATCTAGTTGAAATTTCTGTGTTCCAATTCCCTAAGAAAAGGAATACCAAGTTAATTTCACAAAAAAAAAAAAAAGTAGGACTTGAAGCAGGTAGAGTCTCCTTGTTGAAATTATCTCCATCTGCAGCAAGAGGCAGAAGTCTGTTTCCAACCTTGCTTCTGAGCCAAGGACTTGGAAAAGAGCTATGAAACTAGTTTATTCAATTTTTTTTTCCCACATTGCCAATGAAATGGCTGACTGCCCTCATTCATGCTTTTAGATACAGATAATTTTATCTACAATAATATTTATAATAACATTTTAAGGATTACAGATTGGTCCTTAGTCTTCAGATAATTAAAAAAAACAAAGTATCTTTGCTTTTAATTTGTGTGTGGTTTTAACTCTGCCCATATAAAATGGGTCTGGTTTTCAGCTTCCATTCAAAGGGGAGAGAGCACTTAAACAATCACTTCACATTCAAGAAATAATGTCCTGTCATCTGCTTTTTCCTAGATTTGGAGAGAGGCAGCTACATTTTTTGGGACAGAACTACGGTATCCAAAGTGGAAAACCACCTTAGGGAAAAAGATGGGAGGATGCATGAAAAAACAGTGAGGAAGTTTAATTCACCAGTTCAAATGGGAATCCACTAAATACATGGAGGATGCAAGGAAAGAGGGAAGGGTGATATTAGTGATGAGTAATTAGTTGGTAAATAGTCTCCTTATGGGAAGTACCATAAAATTTCCTTTTGGTCCACAGGATTCTTGAAGGCTGGACCTGTTTTACTGGTCTAGAGAATTTCCTTAGCTGAAATAATGGTAGGCTAGCATTGTGTTTTAGAGTCTCAAACGAGGTATTTTTTAAAAGAGAATAAGCACTTTGGAAAAGCGGAATATAGGACATATATAAACATACATATATATATATATGCTTCAATTATACATATATTAATTATAATGTTTAGGTTTTATTTGGATTCTGCCTGTACAGAGATATAAAGAGGTAGATCAGAGCTGTTGTGAGTGAAGGAGCAATATGCCTCCTTCCTGAGGCAGACAAGTCTTTTCAACTAGTTTTTGCAATCTGGTATGCTACAGCAGATCCGAGATTTACATCTGAAGCCAGATAGTGACTTGCCTGTGCAATGCTTTCCCTGTCAGATTAAATAATTTCTTTCAAAATAGCAGGCATTTTATGGGCCAGCACCCTGACTGCTAAGAACCTGGACTAAGGAGACAGTGGCATGTTCACATCTCTTTTCTTTATTCAGCCAGCCACAAGCCTAGTGTTTTGAACATAGTTTTTCAGAACATGGTGCAGAAATAATGGATTTTTCACATTCATAGAAAGAGCTGTTGCATTATTTCCATTGTGAAGGCCTCTCTCGTGTTGTCTGTATATATGTTTTTTATTTTGTTCTGTTACAGCAGACAAAACCACAAAGACATACTGTGAATATGTATCCATGTTCTCCACCTGAGTTATAGATTGATTTGTTTATTTGATTGTTTCCTTTTTAATAGTGTTCTCTTAATAGTCAGAAAAGAGCTTGAAAAGTACAAGCAGATCAAGAGAACAAGCTGAGGGAGAAATTCAGGGATCACACCAATTCCTTGGCTAAGGATTTTGGAGGAGGTGTAATAAAGCAATAAATTATGCCTTTACAACCAAATACAAATTCTCTTAACTACTTTGAAGTATTTGATCTTGCCACTTTGAAAATCACCCTGAGGAAATCTACAATGTCCATTCTTACATTCCTACATGTAAACCATTAGAGCTTCTGTGGTGACTTATCAAGTTCGGCATTCGTTAGGGCTTCATGTCTGTATATTCCATTAAATCTATTTTGGAAGACATTCTCCCACAAGGCTGGTCTCCAGACTTAATACACCTACAAATATTTTTAAAGGATATTTTAACATCAATAGATCTATTAATCTTTTAAACTGCAAACCAAATATAACCTAAATGAAGAATGACTGGAGGTGAGAAAGGGACTCAGAAAAGGTGGTAGCTAAAATAGTCTCTTCCAGAGACTATTTGAGGTCAGAGAGTGCTGAAAGATTGTGTTTGTTCCTAAATGAGGAAGTAACTACCCTTTTTCTTTCCCCAGTCTGTAAGCTTTGACTTTTGACGGGATACACTGATAATATCTGCTAATTAGGGACAGAATGGTCCTGCATCTAACTTTCATCAAGTAAGTATTCATGGCACTGCGTCAGTAATGACTTAGTAGCATTTCAAGATTTCTGGAAATTCCTTGGCTCTCATCCTATTGCCACTCCCAAGCTGGACTGTAAGGAGACTTGGATGGAAAATATTGAGAACCTTTGTAGTTTGTGAGAGTAGAGAAAGGACTGATATAAATTGACAGCAGTTATCTTAGAGGTTTTTAAAGATTAGCAAAATGGATTGATTGTAAACAGACTGTAATCCCTTAAGATCCCTCTTAACAAAAGCAATTATCTTAGGAGAAAAACATAATACCTGTAAACTTACATACTCATATATTATGCTTAACTTTAGAATAAAGTTGACAGAATGATAAATAGTTAGCTTCAGTGATATGAAGACTTTCAACACTAAAGTGGCTTATGGTTTGAAAATAAATTGAGGTAGAAAGACAAGAAAAGGCAAATCACAGTCAGTACAATGCTGATAATTGTTTGTACCTAAGATTTGTGTGTGCTGTCATGCAACTAAGCACACAGGTTAGCAGTGGCTTTCCACTGAAGCTGGAATGGTGTTAGAATAGGCAGTATTACACAGCACTTAGAGATGTGTATGTACCCTTGCATTTGCTTTTCTGCAAATATTTTGATATTTGCATTCCGCATGCAGTTATGTTTTGGAACACCCCCTCTGCGTGTAAGAACCTCAAACAGCACCAAGACCAATGCCTGCTTTTCCAGACAGTGGAATATTTTTTAATATTACTGATATGGAATGTTCATGAAAAAATATGGAAAGGAAGGAATACTCGAAGGAAGGAAGGAGGGCCTTCGAGTAAATCTCCTGTCTGTTTTTCAAACAATATGCTTATTGTAAGACTAGTTTGAAGGCTTATTGAGACATTATATGAGCAAACCTGGCTCATGTGGGGATTCTGCTATATCCTTGGATCTTCCCCCACAAGAATGTTAATATTAATCAGACTTGTTCCAAAAATAAGAATTGATAGAAATAGACTTGTTCGTTTACCTTGGTCCTGCCAGGTGATGAACCCTCTGGCTTTGTCACAATGAGAAATTACACAGATATGTAACCTGAATAATCCTTTTTGGTACTGTTTTCTGTATCCTACATGACTCAGAATTTAACCATCATTGTGCAACCATTGGTTTGCAAGAGGATTCTGACTCAGAGGACCCTGACAAAGATGATGATAGGAAATATCTGTTGGGAAAGGTTGACCTGGTCAACCAGCTAAACAGGGGCCATGATACTGCTACTCTTCACATGCTGATTCATGCTTAGGGCCACAAAACAGGTTTGGACATGATCTCCTTCCATTGTCTGCTTGCTTATCAGCAGGGGAGGCTGGTGCTGCTGTTGCTGAGAACTGGCAGCTGGCCTATACACTACTGCTATATAGTATACACTGCTATTACCTATGCAGGCTGGGGGAGGAGTGGTTGGAAAGTAGCCCAGTGGAAAAGTGCTGATTGACAGCTGACTAAACATGAGCCAACAGTGTGCCCGGGCGGCCAAGAAGGCCAGTGTCATCCTGGCTTGTGGGAAGAATGATGTGACCATCAGGACCAGGGAAGTGATTGTCCCCCTGTTCTTGGCACTAGTGATGCCACACCTCGAGTGCTGTGTCCAGTCTTGGGCCCCTTCACTTCAAGCCCCTTCAACTGAGGTGCTGCAGTGTGTCCAGAGCAGGGTAATGAAGCTGGTGAAAGGTCTGGAGCACAAATCTTATAGGGAGTGGCTAAGCAAGCTGGGATTGCTTAGCCTGGAGAAAAGGAGGCTTGGGGGAACCTAATCATACTCTGCAACTACCTGAAAGGAGTTTGTAGCAAGGTGGGGGCCAGCCTCTTCTTCCAGGAAACTAGCAACAGGATGAGAGGACATAGTCTTAATCTGTGCCAGGGGAAGTTCAGGTTGGACATCAGGAGGAATTTTTTCACAGAAAGGGTTTTAAAGCATTGTAATGGACTACCCAGGAGGTGGTGGAGACACCATTCTTGGAGGTGTTCAAGAAACGACTGAATGTGGCACTTAGTGCCATGGTCTAGTTGACAAGGTGGTGATTGGTCAAAGGTTGCACTCGATGACCTCAGAGGTCTTTTCTAGCCTAAATGATTTTGTAACTCTTTGACTATTAAGGCAAAGAAGATACCAATACTAAACAAAATAGTCAAAAAGGCCCATCAATCACATTAGTTAAAAATTATTGTGGCAAGCCAGCCTTGATTTGTATCTCTCAAACTGTCTCTGTTTGTAAAAGACATTTAGACTTACCACACAGTAACAATAGGTTCTCCATATTTTTCTCTCTAGCAGCTGGTTGGATATATGCAGTCCTGTGGGGATGTAGAGTCCAGCAAAGCTTTCCATGCAGTTTTTACTTTTCCTCCTGTCTTTCTCCAGCATCATCAATCCAGAAAACAGTAATTTGAAACAGCAAGATTTCAGAAGGCTTTTCTAGACCTCATGTCTTTTCTGGAACAATCTCTCTGGTTGGAATATTCCATTACTTTTCATGTCAGCAACAGGAAAACAGTGAAACATCCCTGACCAATATTTCTCCAGTTATAGTGTACAAGACCTATTAACCAACTGGTTTTCTGTTAAAAAAAGCTTTAGAGCAATGCCTGTGGAAAAGCCCTGTCATGAACAAGCAATTGCACAAGGAAGATTTTAGCAAGCAACATCTCAACAGGGATTGCTGAAGTCACAGTAATATCTGTGCAACCACCTGTAATTGCAGCACATTGAGATGTGCAAGCAGGAAAATTCTCCCAGCTGCAGAAGACTATTTTCTTGCTAGTCTGCCTTGACAGTTCACTGTTGCTTGAGGAAATGCAGCCAAGCTAGCACTTTTAGCACTTCAGCAGGTGATTCACCAGCAGCTGAGTCATCCCTGTTCAAGGCTAGCACATACAAAACCCAGGGAGGGGTGGATGGCTTGGGAAGGGAAGCACAACAAACCTTCCACTAATTTATGCCATCTGGGAGTGACAGCCCATAGTCCTGCAGCTTTGTTTGCAAAATATTGTTTACAATTTTTATTACAAAGTCCATAGGGAAAGGGACTTAATTTTATTTAACAGTTCATCATCATTACACAAACTGTTGTTCTGAGTTTAGTTTCAGAAAACAGGAAGCAGTACTCATAAGATTGGTTTGTCAAGCTTTTTTTTTTTTTTTTTTTTTTTGCAGGCTTTTGTTGTTAAACAGTTACATGGAAAAATTGGAATTGAACCCACTGTCATGCAACTGGAGTCTTTTGGTGCTAGAGGTTTCTCTGGTGAGCCATAGAGGATATGAGCTGTTGCAGTCTTGACTCATAACTTTGGTTGGTGGTAACCCAGGGAGGTCACTTGGCCTGAATGTCCATAACTGAACAGAAGGGCAGCAATCACAAATGGTTATCTGTAAACAGATCCTGCTTGGTGCCTGAGGTTCATGAGTCCCAGTGCTTGCACAATCACTTGCTTAAGTGTGAAATTACTTAAGAGCAGCCATTAACAACATAGAAGCTGTACCCTTTAAGCTGCTTGGTTAGCAATGTGATCAGTTCAGTGAAGGATCTAGCAAGTGTGAGAACTTGTGGAAGGCTAAAGATGAAATGTCCCTAGGCAATGGGATGGGGTAAAGGGAGCGGGGTCTCCCTATTTGACAATGGTGAGCTGTTAGAGAGATCAGCTCTACAGTTTAACTCATCTAAAAACGTTTTGCTTATTGATGACAGGTACTACTTAAAGAAAAAAGAAAACTGGTAATAATTAGTTGCTTTCCATGTGCTGCAATGAACAATTAAACCATCAAATTTTGCAAGATAAAGGTACACAGTTGATTGTTTTTCCTGCACCATGAGTTAATGAACAAATTCACAGACAGTGTAATGCTTTAGAACATTTTTGGTACAGTCAAAACAAGTCTCAAAAATCACTTTGATCTGTACTTTCCACAGAACAGGAACATCCACTGCACTTGCCTGGGTTGAAAACAGTTTCTGCCATCACAGGTGAGGGTGAATGGAGGGGACATACTTGTCTTCTCAAAGGCAAACTTTGGCTTACCTCAGGACAAGAAAACTGGACTAGAACTAGGCTCCAGGTTCCGAGAAATAGCTCAGTTTCCCAAGACAACATGAGTAGAGGCAAAATATTCCCATATCTTCTTTTTTTGTCCCAACTTCTCCAGATAGGAGGAGGAGGCAGAATTTAGCATGTGATGCAGGTTCTTGAGGAACTTGAAGGTGTAAGAACATCAGGAGTGTGATACGAACAGTTAAAGGTCAGGATTTAAGATGTATTGAGTGGTTGGGCATTTCCATACTATGAGTATACCCTGAGACACTCCCTATACAGATATAAGGAAGAAACAATACCTAAAATCACATATTTACATTCTTAAAACCTTATCTGAAATGTCATAATGTCTGGGCATGGGTCTGTGACTACAAGAGTCCTCTGTGGATGCCACAGGTCTACCACAAATAGGGCACAGGCTGCAGTGTTCCCCATCCGTGTGTTCTAATGGAACATAGAACTGGTGATCGAGGCTCCAGACTTTGCCACTTGCTGACTTGGGAACTATGATACTAGAAGTGCATATGAACTTCTAAAAGTTATTCAAAAGAGTGAAGTATCTATGGCCTAGCTCTGCATTTTTTTTTTAAAACCCAGATTTTACATTGGCAATAAAATCTCTCTTCTAGAGGATTTTTTTAAGATAAAAACATAATTAAGTTATTAAATACTAAAACAAGTCTGTAAATACTGTCAAATATTCTTTTTTTTCCCATTCTCTCTCTCTGCTTGCTTGAATTATTCTCACAAATGATACTTAGCTTAATAACATCCAAATAGTTTAAACAAGTCTCAAAGACAGGGGGAAAACGTTTGTAGTTTTGAGAGCTAAAATGTGATTGCTTCACCAGAGGGAAAATATGCACATGATCATACACATGCAGTGAACTCTGACATGGAAATGCCTACTTAGATGTGTGCTAGTTGCCCCTCAGGGTTTGGTTGGTTGGTTTTGGTTTTTTACTTTTCCTTTTGGTGGACTCATCTTTTGTTTGTTTTTTAGCAGAATGAGGCCTAGAAGTTTGAACAACTAAACCATTAGCATAGGTTTACCTGGGAAATTACCTGTCTTCATAATAGGATTGGAGATGGCCTATTTGGAAGTGCCATTACTTGCATATTTTTTGGTTTTTCATATTTTTTCATTCTACCAGCTGGTAGAATGTGGTCTTTGTGAGGAATTTAGAAGTTGTTTTTCTGCTTGTGGTCAATTAAATCTTAGCTGTCCTTGACAGTAAGGCAAAAATTACGGCAGATATATAAGGAGCACAGAGAGACTTGTTAGATATCTTTTTTTTCCTCTCAAGAATTAGGTTTTTGTAATACCTGAGGAAGAAAAGTACCAGTTTTGTGATCTGGCTTCTTGGGAATAGAAAAAATTACATTAGTTTCCTACTGCTGTCTTTACTGAATCAAAATAATCTTTGTTCTGGGGGCTAGAGGTTGTGGATTTCTTTCAACGTCTATAGGTGAAGCTAATTTTCAGTGATGTTGTTTGCTACACTCCTAGATAAGTTTTTAGGAGCAGATGACACCCCTACTAATCAGTATGATATCATGTTTGAGTCTTTCTCCAGCAGTCTTGATTCTGTTGAGCACAGAGGGAACATTTCAAAAAGCTTCCCTAATGTACAGCAACTTGTGACATTCTGAGGTTCATCTGAAAGAAAAATAATCTCTAAACTCACTGACACAAGCAATACATTTCCTTACATGTAGCTAGTATTTCATAATTCAAGTGTTTCACATCCATCTCACACAAGAAAACTTATTCCTCATCAGGCACCCAGAAGGGTTCAACACTGCAGCTCAGAGATACACGCTGCCCACAGCTTAGCTCAGATCCACCAGTAAAATTAATGAGCATTCACATGCATTTAAGTTGCTGGCTCAGATTTTTAGGCCAGATTCTATAGATGTACCTCAAAAAATCAAGATTAGCTTATGGATGCAATGATGAAATGTCTTTATTGAGTTATTTTGATAATACTGGTTTTTAAAAAGTGGATAATACTGTTACAAGAAGAGATTAAAATACAATGAGGCTGTTGAAGAACAACTACCTGGTGTTGTTTCATTTATTTTGAAGTGTCCAGATATTTTTAAGAAGTCTCTTTGAGAAGTTTTTTCTGTTTTCAGAGTTGCTAAAATTTAAAAAACAATCAAATTGAATCAAAATATGCCCCTAATTTTAAGAGAACGAAATCAAAACTCCATTTCCTGGTTTGTAAAGCCGAAACAAATTTGGTACTCTTCGTAGTCACATAGTTTTTGTTAAAATGATGGTACAGTGTAAGGGATACGTATATTAAGAAACATAAAATTAACTTGGCAAGCAGATACCCTCAAAACCAAATGCTAATATTTCAAAATAAAATTAATTTCTATCTCACTTTGCTAACAAAACTCTTATTCCAGTGGCTGAAGTAGTGACACCTAATATTGGTTTGCCTTATTATTTCACATAACATCACAAAAGACTTATCAGATCCCACCTAACAAAACAGAGTAGCATATGTTGGGTGATGTAATAAGGGTAGAAATAATAAAGTGGGATCACAGGTGCTGAAACAAGGGGCTTTTGGATGCCTTATGCTGAGAAAAGCCATGCTAAGGACTTTCATAATAAGGTGTGAAATTGTCACTGGCAGTCTAGTAAGCTGTGTTTGACACTGGGAGAGTGCTACCTATCCAGAAACAGCAGGACATATTAAACAGTTCCTGTACTACAAACAAGGGGAATATAAATAAAGTCTTCTTCCTATATAACTCTTAAAGAAATATGATATTTATGCAACTCTTCAGGGGTCTGACGTGGGAAAGACTATGACCTCTTTTTTCTTTAAGTAATTTTAAGGTCATTTGGATAAATACTGCGGGAGTCAACACTATCTGTGAGCTGCCTGATAGGCTCTGTGTTGGGCAAAATGCAAGGCACATCCAAGACCCACTGTGAAGATACAGCATATCCCAAATACCACACACACCTTCCAGTAAAGATAGTGATATAGGGAGGTGATTTCTGGCAAAAGAAAAATTCTTCTTTTCCACAATCATCTCCCTTTAGAGAAATCACACTTAAACTATAAAAGTACCCAGCTTCCATGGTTCTTAGTCTTTGGGGATACAGAGAGATGACTTGCTGTGGAGATGTTTAAATCTCTATTGAATATAGGCTTTTAAAAGAAGAACTCTGCATATGCCAATGCATTCACTACCCACAAAAGAGTTTATGCATGTGAATTTAACTCAGTGAATGGTTGCCCTTGTTAGAAACCCCAGAAACTACCGTGAAACTGGAAGCAGAGTCCTAGATGCCTTGTGGTGCTGTGACGATTTCCTAGTCCAGCCCCCCTTAGCAGCAAACTGGCATACCAAGCAGCTCACCTTTCTTTGGTTTTCATTTCAAATGATGATTTTTTTCGAGCTTCAGGGATGGGTCGTGTGGCACAGTATTGATCCCCTCCTTAAGGACCCGGAGAAGGAACAGTGAGCGCTGCTGCTGTGCTCCCAGCGGAGCCGCCCTCTTTCGGCAGGAAACCTCCCAACACCACCGCTCGTTCCCCTCACAAACCCTGCCTGAGCCAAAGAGCTTTGTAAGCAACAAATTATACTGCACTAATAAACATAGATTTCTTGGCAAAGTACCTGATTTGGCTCCATCTAGTTCGATGAAAAGTGGTTTATTAAGTTAATTTGCTTACCTAAAATCTGCTGAATATGTTACTGCATCGCCACATGTCGAATGTCCTTCTAAAGGCTTGTGCAAGAACATCTGTGAACCTCCTGTGTCAGAAACATCTCATCAACTGTATTAATCCCTTACTGAAAAGCGAATATTATTTCTCTTGGGTTGGTGCAGAATCTAGCAATATGGAAGCTGAACTGGAAATAAATAATGAGGAAAATCTTGCACAAAAAAAAAAAAAATCATTCTCTACAAGGGAACAGCAATTCTAGACCCAATAGAGGATGTGAACAAAAACAAATTAATCAATTAACATTTGAAATTAGCAAATGACTGATTTAGGAACAGTGTCAGCTTCTCGTGGCTTTATAGAGGCAAACTGGCAGTCACAATCAGCCACAAATGACCTCCCTAGCACAACCAGAAAGGATCAGCCTGCATTTCCAGACCTGTATAAAATTGAGCTGATCTGTACCCACTTGAGTCAGAGAACGAAATTTCTGTGACTCAAGGAGCAGCTGGCTGTTTGGAAATATTCACCTGCTTTTCTGGCAGGCTGACCTCCTCCAGCTGCCAACTGGAAGAGACCAGGAGATATACTGATGCTCTCCACCACTCCTGGCTGGGAATTTTTCTGCACTGCAGAAAACCAAAGCATTTTGTGAACTCTTCTTGTCCCACAGCAACCCTAAAAGAGCTGAGGTGCTAAAGTATTTATTAACATAATTGATTTTCAGGGTCTTGAACACTAAAATTTAAAGGGCAGAAACCTGTAAACTCATTTTAACACAGAGGTAGATAAAAACCTACCAGTGAGCCTTTTCAGTGTTTTTCTGCTCCTCGTACATGTATACTTGCAGCACCTAACTGCAATGTGATCATATCTAGGATGAAAAAATGGGCACACTATTAAGACTATTTAATTACCTAGCTGAAAGTGCTAGGAAATCGTGGCTCCTTCTAGGTTCTATCTACTTCTAGCTGCCTGACACCTCATATAACACAGTGGAGAGAAAACAGTCCAGGAAGTTCCTGAAGCGTGTGGAAGAAAACTTCCTGACACAGCCGGTGAGGGAGCCAACTAGGGAAGGCAGTGTAGTTGTTTGTGAACAAAGAAGGACTGTTGGGGGATGCTAGAAGGGCATGATGGTTAGAGGCCACCTGGCACACAGTGACAATGAAATGACAGTTTTCAAGTCTCAAAGTAAGAGAGCAGGTGGCAGGGTAGAGGAGAGGTTTGTCAGAACTGCCACCTTCAACATTGGGAGGGCAGACTTTGGCCTGTTAAGAAGTCTGGTTGACAATCTCTTTGGAGGCAGTCCTGAAGGGCAAAGGAGGCCAGAAAAGCTAGACATCCTTCAAGAAGGTTCTCGAGAAAAGTTTAATAAGGAGCAGCTGAGGGAACTGGGGGTATTTAGCCTGGAGAAAAGTGGGCTCAGCAGGGGACCTCATTGCTCTCTACAACCATCTGAAAGAAGCTTGTAGTGAGGTAGGAAGCAGTCTCTTCTCCCAAGTAACAAACAGGACAAGAGGAAATGGCCTCAAGTTTTGCAGGGGAAGTTCAGATTGGACATTAGAAGAATATTCTTCACCAAAAGGGTTGTCAAACATTGGAACAGGCTACCAAGGGAAGTGGTGGAGTCACCATTCCTGGAGGTATTTGAAATACCTCCAGGAAAATAGAATCTATGATTCTAAGAATCACAGCCCTTGTGTACTCACAGCTTTTAATAGCTAAGCTGCTTCTTCAAACATAGAAAGTCTTTTTGACCTGTGAGAGCAGCTGTGACTTCAGCATTTGTTGAAGGGGTACGAGGGTGTAGCAGCAACTCCAGAGAGATGCCCAGAGGTTCTCTCCTTTTCCCTTTGCTATTTTGCAGCTGGATACATACCCCAGATACTAGAGCTCTGCACTAGCACTGATAGTGGGGATCACACAGAGGCACCAGGTGGAGGCAGGAAGAAGGGAGATGGAATGGCAGTTGCTCAAGGGAAGGACTGTAAAGATGACCATCAAGCAACACCCTGAAGAAAAATAAATTTCCTTCTGGTCACCCACACACTAGCAGACTTCACAGTCAGTCTGCAAGGCTGATGGGAGTGAAATATTTATTCCATAAATTCCAGCAGTGCTGAGGTCGGAACAAACAGTCCATCAGCACTGTCAGCATCAAAGTGCAAGGTAGAACATAAAGCACCAGGGACTTCTAATATCAAACAGTCTGGCAGCCACAGGCTCTAGATGTCTAAACACCAAGACAGACAACAGGTGTAGGTCCTTAAGGGTCTGTTCATTTTAAATCTGAGAGTCAAAGTGGTTCTTCAATCCTGTATAGGACCAGCCCAAGACCTTGAACTGTCATCTTTAACTTAAGAAGTATCGTAGTTGTTTGACAGTCAAATGGAAGAATACTAAAATACAGTATGTCTTAGGCTATCAGTAACACCTGTTCAAATCCACTCAGCATCAGGAAACAGAGCTGAAGTTCTGAAGACTGATATTGCAGGATATGGCAAATTCATAGTGCACCCCCCACCTTAAGAATTTATCCTCTTATCTCCATTCCATCCTTTTGTTACTTATGCATTGAAGCAAGCATTGTATGACTAACACAGCCCAATGCAGCAACTTCATTCGATTCCACTATTGAACAAAAATCAGGAGAAAATGTCACCCTACTTGTCATATGCAGCACATTCACTTCACCAGCTGCATGAAACTGCCACCAAGGACTGCTTAGAGGTAGATCCACAGAGAGCAAGAAAAAAAATTTTAGATTCACATGCAATACAATAACAAAATATTACCAGCAGGCCATTTCTGTGAAAATGCTGTAAAAATCTTTTTTTTTTGACCAAACAGTTGGCATCTTTTATCATCCATTAAAGCATTTGGATTCTTTAAAGACTTATGGCTGGAAGCTTGAACTGATGGCCCCTATTTCTGCTGTAAGTGTAATGCTGTCATACAGCTGTGAACTGCTTTTACTGTATTTAGTCAGTACCGCATTTCTACCTTGAGCATAATCTTTTTTGTCATTAGACATCACCTTATATTGCAATTGTCTTCTGTTTTCAAAGACACTAGTTCAATTTTGTTGTATCCTGAATTTTGTTGTGTTCTGCCAAAGTCTCTTGATATAAGGGAGTGTTTGCATTGCATAGCTGTTTATTGAAGTAAAATACGTAAAGAGGTAGCTCAAGGGTAGAGGGACTTTTAAGAGTGAGTAATGATTGGAAGAAGAGTGCTGAAAATCCTCAAAAAAAGGATTCTGAGATAGAAATCATCAAGGCAGAAGCCTAAAGGATGGAGAAAAATTACTTATTCAAAAATCTGATGGTTTGAGTTACTACATATGATATCATATATGTAGTAAAACATATACTAAAGTTTTAAGAACCCACTGCATTTAGCTAATATAAATGCAGTACTTCCCTCCTCTTCATATCAAATAGGCTGCATTAAAAATTTAAAAATTCTGAAGTAGTGTGCTTGTTTTACTTTTTACTACTTTGATACTTACCGAACTATTTCCTCCAGTTGCCTCAGATTCTTCCAAGAGGAAAAAAAAAGCCTGCAATAGTGTACTATTTTTCCAATCTTTTTTCACACTATGATTACTTTTTTAATGGTTATTTCTGAAGACTAACTCTACAGATGCAGATACTTTTAACCTAAGGGCTGTCTACAAAAGCATTAGAGCAGAATAACATTTTATACTGTAAATTTATCCTGCCTGTCCTGCAGAAGTTTTAGCAAAATCTTGTTATGCCCTTGATCACGAGCGCAGAAGTTTCGCAGAGATTCACAGCCACAGCAGATGCAACTCCCTGCCTTTCAAAAGCTTTAGATAAACCCAAAGAAATGGTCAGGACTCTAGAGCTAGATAACTTACACTTCTAACATCTTCAAGAGCAGACTCATTCCAACTGTGGCAGCAGCTAACTCCCAGAGCCAGACAAAGACCTTGCACTGTAGGGTAATGGGAAAAATGAGATGGTAAAAGTGTACAGATGTGAGAGTCTGGATATTCACCTAGGCCTGGGAGAGAGCCTGTAGCTGCTGCTCTGTGCCCAGCTGTGATCAAATGACCACTGTGGAAAAAAAAAAAAATATTCTTTCAAGGACCCTATTTCAAAGCTTCCCAGGCTGCACAGAAACCTCCTGTTTCCCAGCAGTGATTTAGACTCTTGTCCTCTTCTGTTTACAGTGTAGAGACAGCACCAATCTTTCCTTTCTCCTGCATGAATTCTGCTACCTCTGTGGGAAGAGGCCAAAAGAGCTTGAAAGAGACAGTAGTGGGTGGAGTGCTGCTGTTTTCAGTCTGCTGTGCAACAGCACCATCCAGCTGTCAAACAAAAAAGTTATCAAATGTTCATGCTACTATCCAGATTTGGTCCTTGTACCACAAACAAAATGAATAATTATACCTATTAAAAGAACCCAAAAACTAAAAAAATAATAAAAAAAACCCAACAAAACCAAAAAACCCCAACCAAAACAAAACAAACAAACCAACAAAAAACCAAAAAAACCCCCAAAACAAAAAACCCCAAATAACCCCAAACCAAAAAACCTTTAAAACCCAAAATAAAACCCACAACCAACTCACAGGTCCTTCCTTGCTTCTGAATTAATTATATTGATCCATTGTGTCATGTTTTCTGTGTTAGTACACAAAAGTGTGCTTTAGCGAGCTAAGAATTCAGCCCAGTTTACTTCTGCCCAGTAAGACTGGCAGGCTACAGCTTACCTCAGTGTTTCAGTGAAGTGTGGAATATAAGCTCTCAGGTATGAGGAAAAGACCATTATCTTTGGCTCACAACCAAAGACAGTTAATCATACTACAGAAATTAATGGAAAAAACTCAACCATTTCATACATAAGAGCCTATGTTTTAGCTATCATAATTTACCACTTGAGCTTCAGTAATGACAGCAAGAACAGCAACCTCCAGTGAGGGAAAAAAATGATGAAAAGTCATACTCAACTAACAGATCACTCTTGAGACATTATAACACAAGGAAGAAAACTTCTTGCTCTCCAAGATTTTTCGTAAACTTGTGTTACTTAACAGTAACTATAAGGCATATGCAATGGAAATAAGTGGCATTCCCTACAACAGATGACTGATCACCTGAATTAAATCTACAAGTTCCCTGCTTAAATTGCTCTCAGTTCTACACTAAACTCATTTTTGTTGTAACACCCACAGACAGCTTACCATGTGTGTCCACTGATGATCAAGAAGTCTAATATTAGACTACTGTTCTTTCATTACATGTGCCTTAGCCTAACCTGTGATCCCACATTCTTGTAATGATACTTGAAAGCAGGGAATGCACCTCCTTTTCTGACTTTCTGAAGTCCAGCACTAGTTCTTTACAAAGCAGTACACAGTACCTATCAAAGTCTAAAGATAAGTCAGTCAACCTTCAAAAGAAAAGAACACTAGTGGACACTTTCCAAGCAAATACTGGCAGGAAAAAAAAAAAAGTAAATGCAACAGTTTACCTAGGAAAAAGAATTTCTATACTTGAAAAAAACCTGAAAGGAAAACTTAGGATAAGTTCTTTTGTATAAAATCTAATATATGTTTTAATTACTGTGAGCCCAGAGTGTAAGAGCACAGCAGCAGAAAAACAGCAATCACTAGAATAGTAGCTAAAGCCATAGGAGCAAAGAACATGCCCAAAGATACAGCAGAGGTGCCAAATGACAAACCCGTGCCAAGTAGGAGAGAAGGTGCCCTTAGGCAAGCAAGGCAGCAAAACTAGGAGTCCAGAGAGACACAGCCCTAAGGAAAAGTGGACAATAGCTGTACCAAAATTGCAGCTGAGAGAGGCATGGCCAATGAGGAGGTACTATGGCTAAGTCTGACCAACGAAAGCAAGTTCTTTCACTATGACAAGAACAGAGAACAAGACCTTCAAAAGAAGATGTATTAGAACATTATTGCAACACTACATCATTAGATCAGAGACAAAAGAAAGGTGCTAGAAAAAAGATGGAATAAGAACAGACCAAAACGCTCAAATAAGTAAAAAAATGAATTGGTGCCAAATGGGAAAAAAAAAAAAAAGACTGGTACGTAGGAGGGTATTGGAAGAAGGTGGCAAGGAAGCAGTGGACAAAAGCAAGTCCTTGAATCTAGAATGAAAATTTCTTCTCTGTTCCACACTAGGAAAAAAAAGTAAAATGTCAAAGTTTGCATTTAAGTGCAGAGAAAGTACTTTGAAATTAAGAATCTTATGATCTTGATTGAAGAAAGTCCATTTTCCTTGCCAGGAACTGACAAGAAAACTTGTGACATGGCTTAGAGGCTGCACAGCTATGCTCAGAGAATTGCATACTCAAAAGGCATAGAGTTACACACTTATTCCAATAACAGAAAGGGTAGGAGCAATCCATTTCAAAACTCAGATGTAGATGGAGAACAGAAAGGAAGAGCAAAAGCAGATTTTGTATAGTTATTAGTCAGATCAAATAAGGGGGCAGGTGGAAACAACATAAAAATCCCAACAAGCATAGAAATAGGCCTCCAGTGGAAAGAAACAAGGCAAGCCAGACAGGGGAAACAGGAAGCCATGAAGACTTTCCAAACAGTCTAAATAGAGACAACACTTTTACACTATCCTCCATGAGGTCAGCCAGAGTTCTGCCAACTTGATCCCAGTAAGTACTAAAGGATTTCACATGGAACCTGAGCTCATGATAGTAGTTTTTCTGTTTTGTCACAGGGTTCAAGCTTTTAAGCCACGACATCAGAAGGCAAAAGGTAAGAAGACACTATTTCCACTAGACAGCAACCTGTTTACACTTATTAGTTGTTCCGTTTAGTTAAGGAATCAATCCTACTTAAGATTACAGTACCTGTTCAAACTGAGCTTGTAGCCTTGTATGAGTAAGCATTTCTAAACCCAGAGCTTCAGCTGTCCAGAGAGTCTTAGATAGATGTACTATAGTTAAACCTGCCATGTCACTCAGAGTATTTGTTTACATGTCTGCAAGTCCGTCCCCCCCCGCCTGCCCACCAGCAAAGTATCTATTTACTATCCACAGAAAGTACTATTCAGAACTGAATTCCTCAGGTCTGAACTATCTTCATCAACCTCTCTAACCTTGTAACAAGCAAAGCTTACAGATCTGATTTATTGCAAGCTTTTGCTGTCACTGACAAGTACAGTGGCAGACCTAACTACAAGCTTGCTGCATTTAGGATTTTAGTTTATGAACAGTCTTATTTAAACTCAGGACACAGAATTCGACACACGTGGAAAGAGTGACAAGACCACACATGGTAAATCCATACTGGTGGGCAGAATAGCTGGGTGCACGAAACACATTGCATGTACCAGCTTCTCAACCTGCTCCAGTCTTAGAACCACACTGCAACACTCATCACCCCCTCTTTTTACTCAGACTTTCTGCAGGTCCTATTAATTTTATATTTAGCATCTCACAGCAAGTTAGTTTCTACTTCCAAAAGTTTCTACTTCTAGACATAAGTTGTGTTGATACTCATGTCTTCCAGTAAAAGGCCAAGTTCCCATGACAGGAAGTATGAATCAAACCAGGAAGCTCTATCCTAGAAAGCTCACACATTTCAAAACTTAAGATCTTATTTTAATCCAAGATATGACAACTGTAGAGTTCAGTTCATAAAACAGTAACTTGCTGCTGGTAAGTCTTCATATGTACAGAGAAAACAGTCAATTCAAGTTTCTAGTCAGTAGGGCTTCCCCATTGATTCCAAGATTTTCTTTCTCTCGTCTGCTGAGGGCATCTCTGGTTTCACACCATTTCTTCTCCTTTGCATCATAATGGCATGCTGAAAATAGAATAAAAAAATGACCATGAGAACAGATTTCTCAGAATCTCTGCTTCAGAGCTCCAAACTAACAAGATTCTTTAACAGAAAAACTTTCAATATATCAAGAACCAGATACTCTATAACTATGCTTACTAGTACTTAACTGAAGATTAAGTAGTTTACCCTGCTGCTTCAGAAGACAGTGAAATCCATATTCCCATTACACTCTGTCAGACTAATGCACAACTGCCTGTAAATAGTTTTTTTGCAGTTTGCCAAATATTTAAAGGCTAAGCTAAAAACTACTATGGCATAAGGAAAGAAAACAGCAAAAACACGTAGTTCCTCATTATACTTCTTTACCACAAGAGAGAAGGCAATAAGAATGAACTCTTCCTAAGAATGAACCACCAAATAAGAATGATCTCTTCCTAAGCTTTATCCTAAGTTAAAGCAAACATGATCCAAAACAATGGAAAACCAGATAACCTTACCTTACCTCAGAACTTTTTCAATGCCTACGTTTAAAAGAAAACTTATTACCAGAAATATCTGACTCAAATTGAGAGGGAAACATCAGGTACTGGAGGAACACACAGCCTAAGAGAGTAAACTTAGAAGAATTGAGTGAAGTGCTTTGATGTGCATCTGCTTAAGTCTTCCAGCAACACATACTGAGACTACTTAGACCTGTAAGTTATCATAAAAACAGCAGCAGTCAGCATTAGCTAAGTCTGAAGGGTTCAGAAACCAGTGTGTCAGGTACTTAAAGCAAAACAGGGAGTAAAAACTAGAAAGTCTACTGTGCTTACCCAGAATTTTCTGCAGTTTTTGTACTTCAAAAAATAAGCAGTACACATATCCTTCTTATAGTTGTTTTCATCCAGACATTTTGTAGTGGCATCTGTTTCCTTTAATAGGGGAAAATATACTTCAGAGCTGAGGGAAGTTACTGTACTCAGTGTTTAAATATTTCAACAAGTCCCAGAATATCTATGAAGATAGAAGGTAGCTTCTCAGATGAAAGAATACTATCAAAGAGAGCAAAGGAACATCTATCACAAAGGATAATCAGTACTTCTAAGTAGTGACTTCATTTGGAGGTAACAGACATTAGTACTCTTTAAACAGTAAGGATAGAGTCCACAGAATAATTGTTTACAATGATGCTTAGTGTAACTCATAAAAGACTTTTAAAAAACAACCAAGCTGGTCTAACCAGGATTTCAGGCTCTGGTTTTAAGGACAGAAAATTAAAAGAGATTGCTATCAGTTGTATCACTCCTATTTATTGGGAATTACTCATTATTTCACGCTTACTATAATGGATGATCTTCAGCTCTTCCATCTTCAGAGTCTTAAGAAACTCTTTACGCAAAATGCTATAATGTAAGAGTGGTATTCCTGAAAAAGGCCTCTAGAAATTGCATTATTTAACATCAAAACATCAAAACAGAAATCTCAATTTGATCATCTTACCGCTACACATGGATTTATATCGTGATCTCTAAGCTTTTGTGCATGCCTGGACATCTAGACAGACACTTGTACCTTGGATAGAAACAGAAAATAAACAAGTTAACTATCTACTTTTATTAGTAACTCAGGATTAAGTCTGAACTTCAACATATAATAAAGGCCTTGTAATAACACACAGAGTTTGGTTGTCTTTAAAAAAAAAAAAACCAACAAGCAAAAGCCAAACCACTACCAAACTTCTTTTGCAAAAATGTTATTTCAAAAGCAGTAACAGCAAGAAAACTCAGGCAAGTTTAGCCCATCACCAAGACTGCTTACTCCCTGATGAATTTCTGCAGAGAATGGAGTCAGTGCAGTAACTCTCACACTAGCCCATGATATCACAAAGGAAGTGACTGCATTTAGGAGAAACAGCTCCATAGAAACTGTTCACAGCCAACACACTGTAGGCACTTCAATTAATAGTGTGTGGGAGGAATGTGCAAGTAAACTTTTCTAGATTCGTGCCTACTCCTTAGCTCAATCACATCTGTATCTTCACTGAGCTTTCCCAGGTACAACAAGTGCCCAACTACTTCCTGTGATGCTGTACCAAATATTTAATAGAAAGAGAAATGGTTTCCCCACAAGGTGGGACCCGACGCACTTACACTTGCGTGACAGCTTGAATCACATTTTTCAGCACTTGAGTAGTTTGACACTGACTCTAGGAACTGTAAGCTTAAGAGACACAGAATTCAGTGCCAAGAACCTACACTGATCCAAGATGATGACATCAAGATGAAGAGCAGACTCCCTTTCCCTTTACAACTTCCTATACATTGCCTCTGGCACACATATGGCCATGCAGGTATTTGTTCCAAACAAATACTGAATCTAACAAAAAATAAATTAATGTTGACCAGATGACTGTTTGAGGCAATGCAAGCAGGAACAGGACTGAGGAAGCAAATACTGCTGATGAAGGAAACTGAGCTGCATCTTTCATTTTTTTATTTTCTCTTAAAGCTCTAAACTTAAACTTGTTTCTGTTCACATTAGGGAAAGATAATGCAAGTCTGCAGTAAAAAGCCAGTTTTGCTTAATATCAGCGAACAAAAGTCAAATACTGTTCTTTGTAACTCACAGACAGAAAACAGTGTTTTAGACGGGGTTTCTTCTTTGGGTAAAAGTAAGCCATTCTCGGCAAACAAGCCCTAGATTTTACATCCTGTGCATGTATACTCTCCTGATGCTTAGAGTACTCTCTGCATTCCATAGGATAGTCTTCTGCAAATGGGCCTTTTAAGGAACAGCACCGGGAAACCCTTCAACCTGCCTTTGAGAACTATCCAGTGCTTAAATTAACTTTACAAGCTAGGCAAATGTTTGCCTTTTTTGTGAGTGCAAGAGTATTTTTGATCCAGCACTTCCAACTCAAATGGAAACACAAGCAGGTATACTAGTATCAGCCCAGACTTCAAGGAGGAGGGAGAGGAAAAGCAGCAGAAAGCAAAAGCAGCACATCACAATGCCTCACCTAAGTCAGCATAAAAGACACAACATTTTTAGATGTTCGTTTGTGTCTGTGTTATAACTCTGCATTTCATTGATATTACCAGCTAAGCAGACATGCCTTAAGGTGTACAGTATTAGCCTGACTTCAGACTTACTCTCTGAAAGAGTGTCTGTGACTCATAGGATCCGTTGTCATAACCAGCGTTCATTATAAAAACTGCACTTAACGCTTTCAGTATGATTACACTACCAGAGTCTGCTACCTTGCCTGGTTTAAGGAACAATGCGCACAATGCATTAAATACCTACTAATGAACAGGCAGTTCAGGTTCTCACGAAGCTGCTTAGCTCAGAGCAGACAAGTGCTTAAACATTCTCAGTACTACCGAAAGGGTCTGATAGCTCCTGCGCGTGTTCCTCTCTCCCCCTCTCCGAAGTACTTCAGGACCTGAAACATTATCAGCTGGCAGGGCAGGCGGGTCTCGCCGAAATGCTGCTGTGTGACTGCATGAGCAGTTGGGCAGGAAGCGAGCTTCCCCCTCCTCCCAGGTTTTGCATATGCACAGGCTTCCCTTCCTGCTTTCAGATCACAGGTCAGAACCCAACCACAACCAAAGGCCTGTCTATTCCGCAGTTCATAATTATGTTTTAACACATTAACAGTTGTTAACTGTACCACAGAGAACCAGGGCTGTTGCTGGCACTCTTTAGCCCTTGGGCTTTTTCAGTTCATAAACCCATCAGGGCACTTCTCCACAGGCTCCCTCCCATTGAAAAGCGCTTGGTCTGTTCTAAATGCACATATACGAATGCAAAATCGCTAATTATGCTGCAATACACACTAGCTTATTAAACTTTGAACCCTGAAGCCAAGGCCGTATTAAAAACCCCACGGCTTTTACCGCTGTCGCGGCGGAGGGGGGCGGGAGGCGGCAGCCTGCGGACCCGGGCACACGGCCCCGCCGAGCTGCTGCCTGGCCGAACTCGGCCTCCCAGGGGGGCCGGGGGCCATCCAGGTGCCCACTGCCCGGCCCCTGCCGTCCCCCGCCCCCGGCGGAGCGGCCTGAGGCTCCCGGCGCCACCTTCCCCCGGCCCGGGTCGGTGCCCGCGGTCGGTCCCGCTGCCACCCCCCGGCACCACCTGCCGCCAGGGAGCGGTGCCCGGGCCGCGCCGCCGCCGGGCCCGAGCGGAGCTGCCCCGGCCCGCGGGAGGCGAAGGGCGAGAGAGCCTCCCCTCCGCCGGCCGGGAAGGGGAAGCGGCGGCAGGCACAGCGCGGGTCGCCGCCGGCGGCACTCACCTCTCCGTCCCCGGCCGTGTCCGCGGGAGCGCGGGGCGGGAGGGGGACAGCCCGTCTCCAATTCGAAAGACGTCAGCGGCTCGGGCAGCGCGCTTAAGTACGGGCGCAGCCTACCCCGCTCCCGGCCCCGCGGCTCCCCCCGGCCCCGCGCCGCCGCCGCCCACGCCCCGGCGGTGCTGAGTGGCACGGCCGAGCCGCCAATGGCGGCGGCGTCGCGCCCGCCCCGGCCGTGAGCGGCGCCTCCTTCCACCAACGGGGCGGGCGGCGCGGCCCGCAGGCGCCGGCGGCGGGGCGCGGCCGCGGCCCTGACTGACTGGGGGAGGCGTCCAACCCGCGGTGCGTGTGGGCGGCGGGCGGTGTGGGCGCGGCGTGTGCGGCAGGCTGGGCTGCACCGCAGCGCATACACTACAATGGCTGCTGGAAAGACGGGAAAGCAAACAATTTCCAGGCCCGCCGCGTCCAGCCCGAAATATGGGGAAAAAATTACAGAAAAATCGGAGAACACTGTAAAGGGTGGAAACGGGGCGCAGAGGGGATGCTGAGGCTCCCGCGGTGAGTCTGCTGCGGGTTTGGGGGGCAGGCGCCGGGGTTTAGCAGGGAAATATCAGGGTTATTTAAATTATGAAGGGGGAGGAGGAGAAGGAGGGGGGAGAGGAGAGAGGAGCAGCGAGCAGTGAGGAAAAGTTTGTGTTAACCATCCCTCCCTTCCATCCCTCTCCCCGCCATCTCCCGCAGCCCCCCGCCGCCCTGCGTCGGACCCCCCCCCCCCCCCCCCCCGGGGGGAAAAGGGGGGGGGGGGGGGGGGGGGGGGGGGGCCCCCCCCCCCCCCCCTTCCCCTCCCTCGCGGGGAGAAAGAGATGATTTTCAGAAAAACCTCTCTCAGGAGTTTCCTCCACTCCTCCCCTCCCTCCCCGCGGCGCTATGTTGGTTCGCGAGCGAGCGGGCGAGGCGGCGGGGCTGCCCGGGGGACGACAGGAGGGCGCGGGGTGCCCGCCGCCGACCCCCGCGCCGGGCCGGGGCCGGGGCCGCGGGGCAGGGGCAGGGGCAGGAGCTGCGCGGCCGCCCCCTCCCCTCCTCGCCTCTCCGGAGCCTGTGCTGTGAATGCAGTGACAGCGGCGAGAGCGGCGAGAGAGGGAGCGGAAGACATTAGAGACCGCGGTGCCGAAAAATGAGGGAAAAAATTAATATAAATTCGCCCACCGCCTCAAACCGGACAAATTTCGCACAGAAATTTCCCCCGTGGACCCGGCTACCCGTGGGGTGTCCCCCGGACCTGGCGGCTGCGGCTTTGGGGGGATCCGGAGTGACTTTGGGGCACTCGACCCCCCTTTCCCGTCGTTTTTTGGACAAAAGTTTTTTTTTTCGTAATAAAGAAACGAATTTGCCTGCTCTCTCCCTCCGAGTGGCCCAGGAGCTTTTCCCTTCCCCATCGGTATGTGTTTAGAGAAAAGTGTGAACCCAAGTAAGTGCTGAGTCGTGTTTCATTGGGGAGGGGGGTTTTGCTAACTGAAAGCAGGAGAGATCCGGAGAGAGAGAGAGAGAGAGCAGGGACAGCTTGTTGTCAGTATCATAAACAACCAAAATGGAGGGAGAACTGAGGCATATAACAAAATAAAAATCAGAAAAAAATGCCAAAAAATACCTAAAAATCGGAGCTGCTCCCCCTTTTCTTCCTCAAGGTAACAGAATAAAACCCGTGTCTTCCCGAGACCGTTTTAAGGTTTCAGGGAGCAAGGAGTTAATATTTATTATTTTTTTTTTGTTGATGAATTCTTTGGAAAGGCAAAAGCCTCTTATAACTCGCCACCGACAATGAGAAAACGTGAAAATCCCTTTCAGGAGAGAGAGGTAGGGGGAGATGATGGTGCAGAAAGTGTGTAACTTGGGGGTAATGTGGAGTGATCCTAGATAAGATAAATGCTTTATGTGCTGCTTTATAACTTCCTTTTTTAATGCTTTTTTGGTATGTTTGGGGGGGGTTCGGGAGATGGGGGCTCCTTTCTTTGCCTCTGTCTTTTTCTTTCCTTTTTTTTTTTTTTTTCGGACCGGAATGTAATGCCTTTGTAGTGTCACTTTCCTGATCTAATTAGGATGTGTGAGGCAAAGAGTAAACCTTTCCGGTTTATAAAGTGCATTTTCGTTGTCTTTGAATTTCAAGTTTTCCTGGTAGCTCCCTCCTCTATTTAAACTGGATTCTTCAGAGTAGTGTGGGGTTGAGGTAATGCTCCATAGGGAAAGAAGAGAGGGCTCAGGGGCAGGGCACCTCTTCTGCGGATGGTTGCTGATTTCCCTGGCACGTTCAGTTCACCTGTTTGTCTCCTGCAAAGAATGTATTCTGCAGTCTCCTCGTTTTATTTATATAAAATAATGATGCCTCATCTCACCTCACATTGAAGTTAATGCGAAAGTGCTGCTGATGTTGGTTCCACGTGGGATCAGGGACATAGCAGGACATTTTAAAGAGACAGCTTCTCTTTTCCTAGGGTTATCATCACCTCTGCAGCACCTCTGCCTTTAGCAGAGGGGTGGTTCGTTGTTGGTTTTTTTTAATGGAAAGCTATCAAATTGGCCCTGGTCTGATAAATTAAGGCAGGATAACATGGAAAAACGTGCAGATTCGTTGGGATCAAAGCAATTCTTTTGTGTGTAGCATGTCTTTAGGGGAGTTTTCTTGGTGTGTTAATTGAGATGCTGTGTTTTGGAGAGCATTTTTTGGAATGCATGTTGCAGAAATAAAATAGTCTCAGGTTGTTTAATATTAAGACCTAGTGCTGTTCTGCTAGCTGTGAATTCCCTGGGAGGAGATGATCTCCCTATGCGTGTAGGGCAATTTCATAGACATTTTGTAAAAGTTGTGAAGTGCATTATTTTTACTTTGAATACATTTGGTTTTGTTGGGAACACCTGAGTTTATTGAAAAGCTTGTTCTGTACTTGAATCTCCTGAACAGTCCCCAAAGGTTTTGAAAATAGTGAAAGTAACTGTAGGTTTTAATTGGCCAAAGTAGGGGCTCCTTATAAGTACACCTTAGCTGTGTAGTTATAGCATCACTTGGAAGAATTGCCTCTGGCATTGTTTAAAGAAAGAAAGATCATCCTAACTGTGGTCTAGTTTCATGTATATGTGTGCATATGTGTGTGCATGCATGTTCTGGCTGATACAGTTTTATGCTTGATTTTTAACTTGCAAATGTTTA
Organism: Corapipo altera; assembly: GCF_003945725.1. NCBI lineage: Eukaryota > Metazoa > Chordata > Aves > Passeriformes > Pipridae > Corapipo > Corapipo altera. The sequence continues at coordinate 10,398,636 of NW_020884879.1, read as the reverse complement.
ACTGTGATGATGTGAAATGCTCTGCTTATCCCTATTATCTCCTATGTATTTTAATTTTCAGTGAAATATCCTATTTAAAAAAATTAACATCGCCTCTTAACATGGTAATTTTATATCTTTATGAGAGTTACAATGTTTCCTTTACATTTGCGTTGGTTTTTTTAGTCTTTGTATTTAATTCTGGATTGAAAGTTGAATACAGGTATGTGGTTCTTGAGAGCAAAGCTGAAGTACTGAACTTGTAGGCAGGCTATTTCAGCAAATGTTTTCTTTGAATTTGTGGAAGTTGAGTATCAGTTGTGATAGCCGTCTGTGTTCAATAGCATGTGCTCACAAATGATCTGTACCTTTGCTACAAGGGTGACCAAAGAAGCTTATTGTCTAGATAGCCTGGTGGTTAAAAATTTGGGAAGAAATCTCAGAGTTTTCCAGTGACTCACAGGTGTGAAAATTAAATCACATTAACTACTTTTGGGCTAGAAAAAAAGGCTCATTAAGGAAGAAAGATTAATCAGTTTGTATAAAGGAATGAACTTTTAACATTTTTCCAAAACTGCCTTTTATGGTTTAGAGATTCAGACTTAAAAGTTCCTTTCTGAATATTTCTTAACCTGATCTATTATTTTATTGACTGAAGTAACATTACCTTGGAATGCATAGAAATTTGATAAATTAATAGCAGTACACTATGTGTTGGTGGTTTTAATGTACCAGGGTAGATAGACAAATACTAGTAGATGTGCAGAACTAACTTAAATAAACTAGTTAACGGTACTGAGAACAGTATTTAAGAACTCTTCAAATGCTGTATCTGTGACAATCAGTATGAAGTGTTTAATATGTTTAATATGTTTATTATGTTAATATTTTTACCTAATTAAGAGCTTCTTAGTCATTAATATTGTAATGCTGAAAATAGGTATAGGCACTGGTAATAACAACATGAAAGAAGCACATGTAGTGCAGTATCTTTCTTGACTTACAGCTATGTATTACAAATTAAATTCGGTGTATCCAACCATAGTACAAAATTCAGGACATAGGGAGGAGAAAGAGGAAAGGGTGTTCTCACAGAATTTGATGCTGTTCTAAACTGGGTTTAATTTAAGGTGTAGTCCAGATGGTGATAATAATAGCAGAAAATAAATGTTGTTTAGGATTTTTTTTTTACAAACTTAATCTCTTTCGTAGAAAACTGAATTTTTCTTACAGTGATGAAGTCTATTTTTTAATAAAAATAGAAAGTAACTTTCAAAGCTTCCTTAGTTCTAAGAGTTAAGATAATCTCCTGTATTATGAGTTGGTCTGATTCTATACATGATACAGTATGATTTTTTCAAGATTTTCTAAAATTAAAACACCTGAAGAAACAAATACTATGGGCTGTTGTTGGTAAAGTTACCCTACTTTTTGTAGGTAAACTGGAGAGCTGTAAATGTGTTAAAATCCTTCTTAGATACTTATCATTCCTATTCAATACTGTTTAAAAGTTAATAACTGCAGTATTCTACAACAGTACAAGCAAATACACGAATCTAAATTGATATGCATTCAGCTTTCCTTGAATGCTTAGTTCAAATGTGTCTCTTGGTGTGTACTTTTAATTTAGTAATTATCCTGAAAAAATTAGTTTCCCAGCATAGAACTTTTGAGATTTAAATTAAGAAACCTTTAAAAAGTTTGTGTAATTCCAAAAGGCACTACTTACTAACACAGACACTTCTAATGGTTGTCCATCTCTGCAGCTAGTTAGTCAAAATGGTGCCCTTTAAGTCTCCTCCTTTCAGGGTATTACATGTGTTTTAAAATTAATGGGTTAAAGAGGGTACTGCTCATGTTCTAAATAAACCACTGTTTGCAACTGTTCAAGGTTATTTTGTTAAAATGGATGTTTTGCTTCAGAGTCTAAAACATAAGTTTTAAAAATTTTTATAAAATTGTTTATAACTTCTTATGTTGTTAAAACCAGATTTTGTGAACAAAATGCTTTTTGGGAGGGTTCTTGAACAACTTTATCTGTTTACCAAGGGGAGATATTCTGGAAAACATAAAATATATTAGAACACTTAGACCGTTCTCAAATCAGTGTAGAGTTAAAAGGAGCTAGCAGTCATCACCACTGAAGTGATAGAGCACTTGCTTTCATGGAGATATTCTCCAAATATCTGCTACTAGAAAAGATTTAGCTTGCAGAGCTTTTGAAAAAAAATGAGCAGTATTTATCCACTGAACTTCTAAGCATCTTTAACCAATTACCAAATGTTTAGGTAGCCTTAAAAAACTATTTAAAAATAATTCAAATATTAGACCAAAGTAACATTTGTATTGATCAAATATAAAATGTTTAAATTATTGAAGTGTAAGGGGTTTTTTTGCATTTATCTGAGCATTTTGATAGCAGAGAATTGTGTATTTTTCCTGCTAATCAAAAAAAACCCACATCTAGAATTTAATTTAATTTATATTGATTTTTAAATTGTGTGATCTTGTAACTTGAATGTAAAACATTGATTAACTCTCAATATAATCACTTATACAGATGCTTATATATGTTTTAATTTTTCAAGAAATATTTATCTGAAATTGCATAGATTGCAGTTATTAATGCATTTTAAATGAACAGTTTTCCACCAAATATCAAATGCAAGAAATTCTAATTGTATGCAACTAAAGAAAACGTAATATTTAGCAGAACTGGTCACCATTGCTGCAGGTTCAGCTTTACTTTTATTTAGATTGGCTTGTTAAAGTGTTTTTTATCTACTTCAGTATCAGTGTTCACCTGTTATTGTATCATCTTAAGACGAATAGCAAAAATAAACAGAATGAGAGGGTTTTTTAAAAATTTTTGACAAGATATAAAATGCTTTTTAAAGTAGCTTTGTGCTAACAGTTTTAAAGTATGGGGCCTTCTCATAGAATATATTAAAATTATTAATATTTAAATGGACCCTGCATGTCTAGTAAGCAGTTACTGTAGGATCATGGCATTAAAATTAACCCCCGTACATAGCAGAGTTTTGAGGTGACTAAGTACATACTTGACAGTGAGGAGTGGAAAAGAATATGTGGTTATTCTCATGTTGAAGGAATAAATCAGTTTCTATTATAACCTTCTCTGTAATAACTTCTGTCCCCTTCCTAGTTCATTGTCTTTCCAGACTGTAAAAATACCTTGTTAAATACATTGAAATACCTGTCCAGAGCGATGGGCTAATTTTTCATGCTCAGCCCTTGTGGTTTTGATAGACTTACAAGATGGCATGGGGAGAGTAGCATGTGGCCCACTGTGCATAATTTTGTTTTATTTGTTTAGAGGAAAGGAAAGAGAGGAAAAGAAAAAACAGGTCTGAACTGGTATAAAACCAAAAAGTGAGATAGATACAACGAATATAGGCAAGTGTGGCTATAATACACAGAGCAGTAACTTAAAACTCTCAAGTAAAACAGCTCAAATCAGATTTGAGAAAGTCAAGTGGGAATGAGCAAAGTAAAACCTAAGAATTGCCATCAGAAGTAATTAAGAAATAACTATGTAAAGGAACTTGGAAAAATGCAAAAAGTGTCTGTTACAGTAAACTGAATTGCTATAATCTTCTTTTGCACTTAATGTGCTAAATTCCTCTCTCAAGGAGAATATCCCTAGAAATCAGATTAGAAGGTGTTTAAAGGGAATTATTTGTCAAAGTTGTTTTTTCACTAAAGTTAGGATAACTAATAATAGTCTCTTCCATATTGCTATAATAATACTTTATTTGATATCATTTAACCTTGCAGATTGCACATAGACTTACTTATGTATTGTACAGGTAATTTACCTAGTAGCCTGACACTGTATTACCAACCATAAGAGCTTTTCTTTATGGTTGTGAGTCACATCAGATTTGGCAGTCTGCAAAGCATGAAGTATTTCATATGAAATAAGATGTAGATGGTTGATTTTGCCTTATGCACATTTACTGTGAATTGCCAAGTAATCAGAAAGGAAGGAGAATGTCAGAAAACTTACCTTCCCTCTTCATGTATCGAGTATGTATTTGTGTACTACAGGGTATCAGATTTGCTAGTGCAGGAGTTTTCTGAAAAGCCCTGCAAATCACCTGATTCTGAATTAATGAGATCTCATTACACTAAGTGTTTGAACAGCAGAAAGACCCTGTGTATGCAAATCAGATTTTACTGTCCCAAGTGCTTGTCACTTCTAATAAAGCTCTTTACTGTGTGGTATATGTATTTATCATGAATGTTACATTTATATGTAATAGATACACAGACACATTTTAAGGAAACATCTGGCTGTTCAGATAGAATGTAATGTCTTTTGAATCAGTTGTGATATAGGAATATTTTTTTAAAAGAGACCTTTTTGAAGAAAAGGCAAAAAGAGATTCTGGCAGCTTGCTATTAAATTTCAATCAAGCCAGTATAGTTAGTAATAAAACATTTACAAGTTTGTAAATGTTAAGTTTCTTCAAACTCTTACTGTCATGTGTGGAATTTTCATTTATACTAGTTGTGCATTTACTGCAGCTGCCTACATGCAAGGCTTAGTAGTACTGCATTTATCACATGCAAGTATAGATACAATATAAATATGTAAAAGTAGAAATTGCCTGCAGCTGTTCTTATGTTTTCATAAGACGATACACTACAAAGGTGTAAATTTATGGTGTTAGCTACCTGCTATCAGTTACTGGTGCTCTTCTCCTCACAAGTACTTTAAGAAGAGTGAGTATTAAACTAAAATAAAACAAATATAAAATCCTGCCAGGGTTTCATGCTCTGTTTAAAAGCTAAACATAGACATTGTTCAAGCTTATTTTGTTCACTGGAAATTACTGTGGTCGATACTCGCATAATTTGTTTCATCTAGGACACTAGGAAACGATGAACCACGTAGCTTAGAGAAGAGCTTAGACATAGCTGATCACAATAGATGCCAGTTAATTTAAATATTTGGATTTTTTTTTTCCTCTGTGTCTTGACAGTTTTCTTTTATTCTTTTGAATACTGGGATTGTGTTTAGACTAAACCACTTCTAATTATGCCCCAGCACAAACATATAGCTTATGGCTATATTTTAATCAGTTTCAGAAAAAGTAATAAAAATATTATTGCGTCTGTCAAAGGACGGTGTTGCTACATGCTATTTTAAATGGTGTTTAAGTACAGTTATAAGCATACCAGTACAATGAAATCAGCTCTATTCCTAAACAACAAAGTTACATTATTTTTTACTTAAAAAGTTAACCCAGAATCCTAATATGTTAATTATCCTAATTATTCAGGCTGGTTTTAATATGTGTTGAAATTACTTTAAAAAGTATATATGAAATATTTATATCAAACTCGTTTAATTTCTCATTACTTGTAAAATGTAATGTTTTCCCAGTTATAATTTTAAAGGGGTTTTGTCTTAGCTACATGAGAGTATCTTTTCATCTGGATACACTCTTTTCTGAACCCAGCAGTAATTTCACTTACTTATAGCTCTTTTATTCTCTTGGAATGAATTTGTATCTCATTAAGTTTTGCTATTGATAATTTTTGTACTACAAAAATTGTACTGAGGAGTACTGTGTCATTAACTTGAGCTGGTGATGCTACAAGTATAAAAATTGTGTGTAGAGTAACACGGGAAACTTAGTCATAATGGTGTTTGGATGAAGGGAATAGACCCCAACTGGACGAATGTTAAACTAACTTATGAGGAAAAGATGTCAGTTTTTGTAGCCTTGTAGCATTAGTCAAATATGTACTATACCTATTTCTCATAAGAATTACTCAAACACACTCCTAGTATGAATTGCTGTAGAAGGCAAACAGAAATCTAGATTATACTTTCAGTATTGTTAAATGATGAGTTTCCTGGAACAAAAAAAAGTTTTAGAGGTCTCCCCTGCAGTATAATATTATTTCACGTTTCAAAAGTTGGCCACTTCAGAATATTTGAGAACAAGTAAGTTAAGTTCATCTTGAGTAATACATTTTGGTTTCTAGTACAGTTTTTATCTCTGCATTATGTAAAACAAACTTCTTGCTTTTCGTTATACTTAAATATTTGTACTGAAAGGAAAGTTCATTTAAGCAGTTTTTAGCTGCATTGATTGCTCATCCATTTAATTGGAGTAGCAAGGTGCTTTAGTTTGGGGAGGTTGAATATGTATTATTATTTTTATTTTTTCTATAGTTTGACTAATAAAAATACTGAACATAAAACGAGACTGAATTTTTCTTCAAACCTTGAATGAAAAGGGAGGTGTGAACAAGAAGGGGCTCTGGCAACTTAAATCACTGCCTCTCAGTCCTTTATTTGTGATATCAGTCACACAGTAATGTTGCAACCTTGAAACTGATAATGTGTTCAGTTATCTTGAGATGAACTCTGTAATTCTTCATTAGGCAGATTAAATTTCCTAAAGGTTATGTCTGAATAAGTACTTGAGTATTGTATCTGGTTTTTAATAGGAACCAAGCAATAGAAAGTCTCTCAAGTCTGAGCAAACCCTCAAAGATTTAATGGATGCCCTAAACTTAATGGACTTAAGACTTAATGCATGTCCCCTGCTCTTGTCATAGTTTTAGTTGTTAAATTGTGGTTGAAGGTCAAATAATCCATTCTGTAAGATCTTCATCATAAAGGAGGTAGTTTGGTATTTGAAGGTACTTTTAGCATAAAAGTTTTATGTAGGCAGCTTAACAAAAAAGCAAAAAGGCAGGGAGAAATATGTTGTCAGGTTGCAAGTGCTCTGTAACTGTTCTGTGAAGTAGTACTTAAATCCCATTTCTTACATTGGGATAGTGAGACTCATAGTTTGAAGAAGACAGAGCGTAACTGATTTGTTAATTCTTCCTTCCCAAATACATGTTAAATTTGCCACCACTTTGGCTGACAACAGCCTCTGGAGAGGGATTTTTTTTTATAAGGGCATGTAGTGATATGAGAAGAGGTAAAACTGACAGAGGACTGGATTTGATTTTAGGAAGAAATTCTTTACTTGTGAGGGTGGTGAGGCACTGAAGCACAATGCCCACAGATGTGTTGTGGGTGCCCTATCCCTGGAAGCGTTCAAGGCCTTTGAGCAACCCGGTCTAGTGGAAGGTGTCCCTGCCCATGGCAGGGGGATTGGAACTGGATGATTTTAAGGTCCCTTCCAACCCAAACCATTCTACAATTCTGTAATATATCCAAATTTTTTGTAACTTAGGCCTTTGTAGGAAGGTTGTAAGGTCTGCTGGACAAAGATCATATTGCATTTGTATCCGTCTAATGAATTAACTGTTACTTAACAGCTTAGTAATTTTGTGATGTGATTTTGTGTTTGGGGGTGCATCTGAGAGCAAATGTTGTCAAAATTACTTCAACTCCCCTCCCAATACATGGCAGAATTCTGGCCTGAAGAGCAAGTGTTCTATCCTCTTGCTTTGGGTATTTTTAGACTGGTTATGTGGAGGTAAAAAATTAATCCTTTGTTTTTTTTCACCTCAACTTATTGCATTTGTCAGTTGCTTAGGAAGTCTGTTTCTTGGTATTTTTTTTAGTGTGTTGCAGTTGCTGGCAAAGTTATTAAATGATATGAACTACAGAATTTTTTGATGGAAGAGGGAGATTTTTTTCCTGTCTGATCTTGACCAGATTATTTGAAAGTCTCCTTTGCCTTTTCAATGGTGCTTTGCTATAAATGAAAACAAATTAAATTGAACAAGCTGTCAATAAAAATGAGTGTCCCAGGTTCCTCTGACAAAGCTTATCAAAATCCAGTTGGATGCTAACAATTCTCTGTGACCTTTAAGATGTGAAACTTCTATTTCATGCTTTCCAAATGTCACCATTTCCATCTATCAAATTCTAGGTAGGTCATTAGTAACTAGACAGTAGTAACTGTATGGTCTGTAGTGCTAACATATTAAACCTGTCTTAGAATGAGAGATCTGTGTTAAAGCTGAAGTGCTGCTCAGGGAACAAGTGGTATTTCCCCATGAACTTTTCTTTTTTTTAATATTGCAATGTGCATTTGAGATTGCTTCAGGTAGCACTCATGAAAAGGGGTGATCTTTAAGGTTGCCCAGAATCAAGCTGTTCAGCAGGTTTTTTTACAGGTTAAACCCAGTATTTTTTCAGGTTCATTCAGAAATTGGTGGTCACTGAGGGTACATCATGGAACAGTAGAGTCATGTGCTTCTCAGCAGGGGATGCTGCTTAATGATGGAACTGCAGTGTCCTAAATGTAGAAGGAGCAGACCAACAGTGAAGGACTTGGTGCTTTCTAGAGTGTGAACAGGGAACTGCTTTACTCTGGCTTTTACAAATAAATTAATTATTTGGAATAAGATCCTTCCTTCACTCACTGTCATTTTGATTTTTTCCTACAGTATCAGAAATGGACACTTCAGGATGATTTTACAAGTCTCTTAACTTGAAAGGGCAATTAATATAACCACATATGAAGTTAGAGTGTTTGAAAAATATTTAACTGTCTTGAAAGCAAAGAAAAATAACTATTATACTCACCTGGTGATATTTTTCAACAAAGTAAATAATACTTAGATGTCATAAAAGATGCACTGAGCAATAGCTTGGATCCCTCAATAAGGGAATGTGTGCTATACGAGTATATTTATTAAAATAATATATAATGTACATTTAGAAGAATGTACTTTTCAATAACAAAACCTTCAAAACTTGACCAAAGAAAAAAATTACGTTGTGTCCATGTACATCCATAGCTTATTCTTTTGAGATGAAAAGGTTAGGTACCTAGACATGCATAGGTATTCAGAATCTTCCATGATGATTTTTGGGAGCTGTACAAACACAAAGCTCTTCTGCTACGTTCAGATAGTGCATGATAAAGTGCTTTCTAAGGTTAGTGAGTTTGTTGGTTTTGTGGGTCTGAATTCAGAATTAAAAGTGATACATAGAAAAGTGATACTGTGCTGACTTAGTAGCACACAGTATTTTAGTCAAGTGTTGAAAGTGCATATTATAAAACCTGTATGTGAATGTTATGTGGCTCTGGAGTTGACTCTGTAGAAGTGTGGATTTTACCTAGGAAAACAATTGTTTTGTTTTGCCAGAACTACTGTTTTCCTCTGGTGTATTTGCCCTTAACTGAATTCTGCTCTGTGATTATTTTTTTTCTTGTTATTTGCACGGAATTGTGCTCATTCTTTTTCCTGCAAAAAAATACAAATAGCATTGTACTCCTGCTGTGATTATTATGCATAACACCTCTGACTCAGCAGATCAAAAGTTATGTTTACTGGAAAACAGAATTAACATTTTATGCTCTTTTTCAAGAACCCTTAAAAATAGCTGTGTCAAAAGAGATTATACTTTTAACGTGCTAATCCACTAAGCCATCATACATCATTCTGTAGGCAATGTTTTTATCCTAAGCAGCTACCTCTTACTAGAGCCCATCTGAAAGGCTTCAGGACATCCCAGAAATACGCCCATGAAGTTGAATTCTTAAGCAGAGAAACTTCTTTAATAGAATGTGTAATACGTTCATTATCAAATTGCAGACTTTTTTCCAAGAATTGTTTTATACGTCAGCATGTTTTGGCCTGCTTTAAGGCATTTTGGCTATTCAAGACAAATTGATGATTAAAACTGGCATATGCCAAAACTTTTTCACAGCGTGAGGGGCTAGCAATTCCTAATTCTGATGTAGATTATTATATTGTGATAGTGAAATACCTGAATAGAATGCTATACCGATCAGGGGAAAGATAAAGGGGTGTGCGAATCTATGCCAGCTGGATTGGAGACACTGAGATTCGTCTGGATTGGTTGTTTCAATTGCTAATCTTGCCCCATGTCCCTCTGCCACTTTGTTTTCTGAAGTTGTCTTTTCAATGTTTGTAATAGTATACTGTTGCTGAGTAAAGAGTCACACAGACGTGGGAAACCGGAATACTGACTTGGCAGAAAATTCTGTAAAGTGCAAAAATACAACAAAAAAAATAATTCTGCTTTATCTTTTGACTTCAGAAATCTTAGATGTTGCTTGTAAGAACAGTATGTATATGGGTGTTAATCTGAAATTTGACTGGAGGTTGACTGGCAGTGTGTACATCAGTGACTAGAATTTTTTAGGTAATAAATACCAGTACAAGAAATTTGCTTGTATTTAGTTAAATTACAGTGCAAAGTTTGCTGAAACAGCGTAGAAATAATCCTTTTAGTTTATTTTTTAAAATGCTAATTCAGAATGATACAACATGAATGAAAAGTTTAGTTAGTTGTTATTACTTGATACTCTACTCTGGCTAGTTATGGAGCTCTATTTAATGTTATCTGACAGATTAGAGTATTTAACTTGAAAATGTGCTGCTGCTTGACTGGCAAGCTGGGACATTGCCTACTGTGATTTCCTACTGGCAAGAAATCTGTAAGGATTGTTTCAAGGCAAGCTTGGCCGTAATTGAAACAGAGTTAGGTAAGGTTTGATACGCTGCTTTCTTCTTCAGGCCGACTGAAACATCTTTTGGAATTTGTGCCAGTGTATTTTTGGACTGTAGAAGTGTGTTTCGTATAATCTAAAAGGCTCCTCGGGTTTGGTGGGAAGTGGGAAAGAGGATATTACGTGATACAGAGTAAAATGAAACATCCTCAGGCCTACACTGAGGATGCAGCGACAGCCCAAAGAACTGTCTCCTCACAGTGTTTTGCTGTAAGGCAGCGTACCAAACAGTATGAGATAGCACTTCCTACGCAGCACCTATAGATTATGTTAATAAATAGAGTATTTTCCACAAGGAGTTATATGTATTAGTAGACTGAAGTGCTATGTGGAAGTAGTTTTGACAGTCTTTATGTAAATTGTTTTTAAATAGACTGTTGAATAAGTTGATGTTCCAAACAGTCGCAGTTTAAAATCCTGATAAGGCAGGAATTGTTGTAAAGTGTTTTGTTCCAGAGCTGTATACTGAATCGTCCTGGCAGCCAGAGTTCTTCATTCTTCCGGGACTGGATTTTCACTGAACAATTAGATGAGGTTACCTACATTTGAAATGATTCCTGAAGTTAGCCTAACTGGTGTGAGAATGATAATGCTGGAAACTGGTACAAAAATCACTTTGTGGAGCTGGGTAGTTAACTGCATTAGTAAGAAATACACTCTTTGACTCACTGATTTAAATATAAAAAACCCAACAACAAACACCTAGTGAGTTTTGTGTGTGGTTAGGATAGGGTATTACTCAGTTGACATGTATGGTCAGTGCAGAAACAGAGAATGTCTCTAAATTCAGCAAGTGGTGTGTGTTGCTCTAAAGGCAGCAAGTGACTCATGTGACTGTCTTAGCAGCTGGGCAGCAAGATTAGAGCGCTACTATGTACACATTCCCTTACTGAGGGGTCCAAGCTATTGCTAAATGAAATTGTATTACTGCCAACAAGTGAATAACAGGCATAAGAAAATATAATAAATAAGTGTGTCATCAGGTTAGTGCAGTAGTTAGTTCAGACAGTCGTTAAAGTAAAGGAAAAAAAGAGCCCTGACTTTTCCAAGATTCGTATTTAAAAGATTTTTGACCTTTTTTTTCAGACTAATTTCATATGAGATTGCATGTTAAGTGTTCCTTTCAATTTACAGATTTGCAGAAGTCATCTTGAAATGGCTGTTTCTGACACTGCAGGGGAAAAAATGGGAATGTTAATGAGTTAAGAATCTTATTCCAAAGAACTCATTTATTTGTAAAAGTACTAAAAATATGCTTGTATCATGAAGTATTTTGATTTGAACTGAAATTGGCAAAGTGTATACTTCTTGGTCACTTGCTAATTTGAAGACTTATTCATGATGTTATTCCTCATGTATTTCCTAATTGTAAGAATTTGTGAAGTTTGTTCCAAATTGTCTTTAAGTTTTCCTGGCATGCCAGTATGGATTAGTGGAATATGTATTCTTTTTATTTTTTTTGTGTTTCCCTAATCTAATTTGGGGTTTTTTTTGCTCAGATACTTGCTTTTCTTAAGAAAGTTAGTAAACATTTTTGTCTGCTTTGTTCTTTATACCTAATGTGTTTACAGTTACACGTTGAATTTCAACTATTATTCATGGATTTAAACTGAAAAGCATCACGCTGTCAAACATTGCTTTAGGACTAACGTTCAGAACTCCCTTGAGTCTTGAGGACCAGAGGACATATGCTTGACTGTTGCAATCAAGTAAATTGATACAGAAATCAAGAAGACGTGAATATGAAGCTCCTTCATGCTATTTTTAGTGTCAACTTTCAGACGATAATTATGTTTTAAAGATGAGAATGTATTTACCGAAGGGGAGCTTTTATATTTAAAAAGCCAAGTCAGACAAGAGGTCAAACCTGGGATAAATTCCTTCTAGTAAAAGAGGACCAGGAGAGTATGTGTTCCTAGTTATCCATGTCCCACTGTCCCCAACAAGGTTAAACTGTTTGTTTGTTATTTTGCTTCAGGTTTTCCAGGTTTCTGCTTTCTGTCTTTTCCTGTCTGGTAATGGCTTTTCTCATCTTGTTACTCTTTCATGTTTATTCCAAGTTTCAGCAGCTTTCTTCAACAGTGGTTTTCATTTATATCTCCAAGAAAACACGGAGAGCATAAAATAAGATTGTCCAGAGTAGTCAGCGCATCTGAAAACTACCTTCTCCAGGTGGACCATCATTTTAATAATACTTCAAAACACCTTGTTGATCTGGCCCTTTTATTTTTGCATGTTAAGATTTTTCATAATCAAGTATCTCATTGTTCAGTATTTTGAAATGTTTGATTTAAAGGAAAAGTTCAGTTTGGGTTTTGTTTTGATTCATTCTTTCCTGAATGCTTCGTTACTGCTTTTTTTAATGTACTATTTTTCTGTACCACATTGCTTTTCTATTCTGCTTTCATCATTTTTCAGTCCCATATTACTCATCAGTTGCAAAAGAAAGATTTTTGTGTGCTTATTTCTGCACCACTCGTTCCAGTGGTGCTCTGTGACATAGCATCACTAGGAGACAGAGTATTATTTGTGTATTGACAAGTAATTTGTAGATAAAGCACTAGCAGATTGTGACCAAGGATATACATACCTGCAAAATATATCGATCCTCTGACTACTTGAATGCTTCAGTGGATACTTGTGTGCGATTCTTAGCACATTCCTTGAGATGAACTATCTGAAATGTCCATCTGCCAGCAGGGTTTCAGGTCCTGGGTCTTGCTGCTCTGTGTTCTGTGCCACAGCAGCTTCTTGGGCTTGGACTTCTTGCCTGTGCCCCGTCTCCTCCCCAGGGAAGAACTCTGCCATACTGCGGGTTGTGTTGAGCTACTGCGCCGCCTTCTGCAATGTGCTCTGCTTTTTAAGAGCACCTTTTGCACAGCTGGAAGAATCATATAAAATAAACAGCTGCCCTGAGAGGATATTTGCGTGAACTTGGATGTCGGCTTGTTTGTTTGTACCTTTCAGAATTAACGCCTGAAATCTCTTGGCCGCAAGTTTGTGCTGCTCCACTGAACTGAAGAGGAATTCTCATGGATTCTAAGGAGGAAGCTCTTAGTCTGCCTTTAACCAAAAATACAGAATTGTCTTTAATAAATTCGGTATCCAAATGTCCAAGGAGAAGCAGCTGAGCAAGATCAGACAAAAATATCTTGTATTTGTGTGAGATTGCCTCTTGTAAGCAGTCATGGCTTAAGAAAGGAGTGGGATAGATTCCTTCTTTGTATAGCCCTTCTTCTCCTGCTCCCTCATGCTATTCCATTCTTAGGATAGGAAATTATCATGGTATTTACTTCTCAGGGCTGTTAGAAAATCGTGGATATTTTGAAGGAAGTTGGGATGGTGCTTCTGATACTATTTGTATCCTTCCGGTGAGAGTTTGACAGTGTCAACTCTGTGTACCACCTACCCAGTATGCTTTCCTTTGGCAGGAAGGCCTACAAATAAGAAGAAAAATGGTTTGGGGGAAGTTAGTAACTCTTTTTTTTAAAAAAAAAAAGCTCAACCTGTGTTCTTTGATAGCATTTCTTAGGGCTAGAGTTGCAGTCTCACCTCTTTCCTTGTACTGGGGAAGGCCTGGCAAGGTTCTGGAAGCTGTAAGCTGATCAGAAGTGACTCTTCAGCTCTTCAGTTTCAGATGTGATCCTCGTATTTGATTCTCTTAGAGATTGATGAGCTTCCTGGTGATGAGAGTGAATTTCAGTAGCTGCTGTTGGAACGAGAGAAATCTTGGTTCTGGTATCCTCTGAGAAAGCAGAGGAAAGCAGAGGATCCTTCTGGGACAAGCTGAAAAGTGAAGCATGGGAAGGATTGGAGCCTAGATAACTGAAGCACTCCTCTCCAGTAACTATAGATACTGTGGTCTTTCACAGGAGAGCAGTGGACAGGAAGAATGTTTGTTTCTAAGCACTGATGGCCGGGTAAGAATAAATGGAACTAAAGGAGGCTTTAGGAGTTGTGTTGCTTTGTTCATGTCTTAGAAAGAAGAAAATAACATCCATTTTTAGGATTCAGTGTACTAGAGGCTGTAAAGGAAAACACAGCAGGCATCTGTCCTTCCCCTGACAAGCTTACAGTGTTACTCGAAGGAGGAGAACTAAGACATGTGGAAAAGAAAGGGAAAAATGCAGTTTGAGTACTTGTGGTTGCATGTATGCACCCTGTTTAATTTTGTGTGTTAATTTAACAACAGTGGCTGACACTACTGTTTTTAAATCAAATAGTAAATTCAGCTGTCCCTCATTTACACAAAGCCAAACTATGTTCCTCTCAGTCATTGCCATGGGCATTCCTATGCTATCCTGTTTTATAGGCCCTGAATCACTGAAGGCAAATATCCAGTGGGGTGCTAGTTCTCAGAGCTGTATGTATCCTGCAGATGGGAGTTCATAAGCCAGTTTTCTGGCTGGAAACTTATGCATGGATTTTGACAATGGAACATATTTATACAGAGTTCTGGTATGCTCTCTAGCACGTTTGATGTTTTGCTTCAGGCTCTGGATACTGTGAGAAAACCTGCCCTACAGCCAGAAAACCTGCCCTACAGCCACAGTCCATACCCTGGTGAAACACTGAGCTGCTTGTATGTTGTTTCTGACTGTTGTGATAGAGAGACACCTCTTACCCAACCTGCATCATGATACTTGTACTGTAAAGCACCTTGATACCAAAGGAGGAGAGCCTGTGTTGCATGCACAGGATAAAATGCAGAGTGAGAATAAAGTAAATTACTCTTGTGGCTTTTTTTCTTGGACTTGTTTTTTTAAGAATCAAACTTTTTGGCATTTTTTGAAAGGACCTGTTCTGAGATTACTAGGCTGAGTTTTTCAAAACCATTGTCTTCATAATCTGTTTAGAATGCAGCTTTCACTGCCTCCCAATGCAGCTTCAGGCACTAAGTATTTCTGCAAATCACTCCTTGTAGAGTCACACTAAGGACCGAGAAAATTAATGACCTTCTCTGTAGCATTTAGTTTAAATGACACAGAGATTTCTAATAGAATCAGAGTCCTTCTAGGACAGCTTTCTGACTCAAAACATTGATTTCTGAATACTAAAGGGCTTGTGGAATAAGTAATCAAAAATTGGCTAAATTTGGGTAGAGTTCTCAGGAATGACAGCTCTACCACTATCCCTGTCTAATTTCAAGTCTCCATCGCAAAGGACAGGGGTTCAAAACACTAGGAAAAGGAAAAGTAGGAGAAGTCTGCCAGAATCTTTTGACCCAGACAAAACTATTTTATATTAACCTTTGTTTTTGAAATGGCTGCACCGTTTTAAATTAATAAAAAGTGAAGAAACAGAACAGGGTAGCAGACTAATTTGTAAAATTTCAGCCAAAACAATGGCAGTTTGGCAAAGTTGTCTTATATAGAGGAGTTTGTCTTATAATGGCAAGTGTTTGGCAGCACGGTGAAATGTGACCCTACTAATTCTGCCAATAGTAAAATATGCTGGATTTGAGTTCATATTTGTACCAAGTGAAAGCAATGTCAGTTCCTGTGTACATTAACAGAGGAATTGTCCTGCTATTAAATCAAGAGTTGTAAGAGAACTGTTACCACGGGCCTTTGCAGTCCCATCAAGGCCTGAGATGATAGCACTTTTATTTAACCTGATAAATGCTGATCAAATTCTGTGTTTGCATTTTATTTAGGAAGAATAATTATAGTTGTGTGCATATCAAAGCCTGTTTCTGACACTGGCAAAACCGAAGGTGTTGTGAAAGTTACAGGAGTAGGGATGGCTTTCCTAGAGTATTATCCTGATCTTCAATTATCCACTTGTCAAAGGCTTCCTGAGCCAAACACGATGGGTTTGTATTTACCAACCCTTACTGGACTTTTTCCATGACTTTTTCCTGTGACCTCTTGAGCCTTTGTAAATTTTAAAGTGTCTTTAAAATCTGTTGCAAGGAGTTACGCAGCAGAAATGTGTGAAAAGCAGGTACATTTCCTTCTCAAGCCTGTGTCCTTTCATTTAATTTCGTATCTCTAGCCTTTTATTGGAAGAAGCAGTAGCTACCAGTCTGTTCAACTTTGTCTCTCTCCAGCCACTTCAGTGCAGGCATACCTGTGTATTGATTCCTTCAGAGAGCTCCCTTGCTTTGTGGAGCTTGACTTCTTTTTCCAAGTTGTGTTGCCTCTTCACCAATATGTTGTATTTGTTCATGTATCCTCCCACCCCCCAGTTGTTATTCAAGTTTATCCTGACTTGCCTGGTGTAGACATCAAGCTTACTGTAGTACTTTGATGGATTTTGGGTATTAATTGTTAGGAAAGAAATCAAACAGGCAGCAATCTGTGGTGTGTCTGTCTCCTCAGTGCTGTACAAAAGATATGTAGCATGGCAAAAATACAGGACAAGGTGATGAATGTGAAGAAGGAAGGCCTAAGTTGGCTTAGACTTTTCAGCCTGGAATGAGACTACAAAAGGGAGAGTACTGAAAATAGAGATTTCATATCATAGGCAGAATCATAAAGGAACCATGAATGGCATTGATGGGATGAAGGGGAGCAAAATCATTAGCTAAGAGAAAAGAGAAATGGTGGGAAATGGGTTCAAAACGAGCTAAAAGAAAGCAGTTGTTAATAAAATGTGAAATTAAGCTGTGGAACTCCTTGCCATGGGATGTTGTCAGTACAAAGGCTTACATGAGCACAAGAGAGGGCTGCCAAAATAGTGGGAAAGAGGGGTATTAAATCTATCTAACTCAGTAAGTCGCTAAATCACAAATGGTAAAATTCCCGAAAATACTACATACTTGTCTTCCTCATGATCTGCTGTTGCCTGTTATTGGAGCAAGGCTGCTGGGCTGGATGGACTTTTGCTCTGGCCCACTAGGACCATCGTTGTGTTTTGATGAATATTCAGGGACCCCGAACCGGAACAAATCACCCAGAACTGTAACAAATCACTCTGGCTGAGCCAGATGCCTTGCTGTCACAGAAACCATGTCTGTCTCTGTGAACCTATAGAGAACCACTTGCGAACTAGTGAAGTTTTTTCCATGTAAACTTAAAGCCAGTGTTTTGTTGTCTAGAAAACCTTTTAATTTCCAGCCTAAACTTACTTTTGATAAGCTTACACTTATTATTTGCTCCAGCCCTGTGGATTGTCTCTTTGGTGTGCTTATTAAGAACTGTAGGCTTTTTTTTTTTTTTTTTTTTGGTCAGGTGTTTTGTTATGCTATCCCAGATAATTTTTTTTGTGAATTTGTATTACTAAATTTATACATAGTGTTCCCAGCAAGATCTTGGTAGTAGCATCTGTATGTCCCTTTCTGCTCTGAAAATATAGCTTTTTTCAGTCATTATATTTTCTTTCTTCTGAACCGACTTGTTTTATTGATTTTTACTATCTGCTTATAGGAAGGTTATACACAATTTTTTTCCTTTTCTGGTGCTTCCAACTAACAGTTCATCACTTCTCAGCAGAAACTAGTAGTCTCTAAGTGTGTTACTCTGTTCTTTGTTGTTACTTTTCATCCTATTTCTGTCCTTAAGATTTGTTACCATTTTTCTTGTATGTTGTTTCAGTCTGCACTGTACTTCTGCCACCTTCTAGTTTCATATTTTCTATGCATTTTAGTAGTGCTCACTTAAAGACGTCAAAAAAATTCTAAATGAAAATGTTGAATCAAAAAATACTGAAGACCAGTCTTGGCAGAAGTCCATAACTAAAATCCTTCCACCTTTTTCTGAAAGAAATCTGTTGTTATCTCCTCTTGATCTGCTGCTTTTCCTACCGTACTATTCTTGAACTAACCCCTTTCTTCTCAGCTCAACAAACTACTGCTCAGGTGGTAGTATAGCAGATTTCTTACTGAGTGAGACTAGAGCTGGTGTGCTTCTTTT
This sequence comes from Corapipo altera, assembly GCF_003945725.1. Classification (NCBI taxonomy): domain Eukaryota; kingdom Metazoa; phylum Chordata; class Aves; order Passeriformes; family Pipridae; genus Corapipo; species Corapipo altera. The sequence continues at coordinate 10,380,311 of NW_020884879.1, read as the reverse complement.
GTATAAAGACTATTTGTAATGGTGAAGAAAAGTTGAGTGTTTGATGTGGTTCAGCTTTTAAGAATCATGAAACATTTTATTTGCTTTTTCTCTTTACCTTTGTGTTTTCATTCTTTCTTGGAAAGCATGCTCCAAGCAAGAGGCTATGCTGTCATCATTAATTGCATGTCCAGATAACTTTTCTCCACCTTTCCTCAATATTGAAATGAGGCAAAAAGTTTGTACTTGGATTTGATGCTGTTCTGAGAGACTTCCATATCATCACAGCCTTGCTTACTGTGAAATCAGAAGATAGTATTTCAATAAGAAAGATTATATATTTTTTTTTTAAATTCACCTTTCAGAAGGTCCTGTGTTGCTGTTTGTGGTTGACATCCATCTCTGGTGCAGAGGACTGTAAAATTCTACATTATTTTCACTCTACTAGGAATAGTTATTTCCAACAGTTGCCCAGTACTTTCTCTGTTATGATTGTAGATGTTTGGCAGGCTTAGTTTGAACCAAGTTTATTCAAGGAGACATCTCACCAATAATATTAACTTAGTCGTTTAGTGCCTTTCATCAGCCTGGCTAAGGTGAGAGCCTCTCACAGTGTCACGATACTGCATTAGTCTGTTGTGCTCAGTTCTGCCAGGTTGATTCTTCTTGGATGTTGGGTCTGCAAGGCAGAGATGGTGCCAAATCCCCTTGTCTAGAAGGATGCTGAAATTTCTGCTATTCCTGACTCTGACTGGCTACTCAATACAGTTAGTACCAAGAGACCACGGGAAATCTGTCAGTGCAGGGGGGACTAGGCATGTGGGAATCCCAGACTGCTCATCCGTGTTCATGAGGTGGCTCTTCTTTGCCTCCTCTTGTGCTGGCACTAAGCCACTCCAAAGACTTAGACTGCACAGAAATGGTTAACATTTTTTCTGTAGGGTTAATTTGGCTGTTTTAGCTCTTTAGGGTTAACATGAATGTTTTAGGTCTCTGGCCTGGTATACTGTGTGGTCAGACAAGCACTGGTGTGAGAAGGAAAGGGAGGGAGGAAGAAGCACTGTACCTTGAACTGTTTCAGCGTGGGGGCATGCTGAAAATAACTAAGTTCTGGACTTGCTAACAGAGTGCTCTCATGTGTTCTCTTCAGCATGACAGCTGGACAGATGTGTCCATCTCCAATCCTAAAGCATTAGCCAAGACACTGTACCAGATCTGTAACCCCTGCCTCTGAGCTGCTGATGGATGCTTTTGCCACATAGCCTGGCCACCATCAAGAAGGTGGCTTGTGTCTGGCCAGCTTGGGTTGTTGGCTGAGCATGGTCACGTCTGCCTGTGGCTGACCCAGTAAACAAAGTACTTGCTTGGGTGGAATTATCTAGTTCTGGAGATAGCTGCTTTGCTTTTGGGATTGGATCCAGAGATGAGAAGGTAACTGCTGAAGTTGCTTGCCAAGGCAGATATCAAATCTGATGAAGGATCAGGCCTTGAGGTTAACTGACAGCAATTATCTGTACCATAGCTATATACTGAGTGATTCTTCTGTGTTTTGTTTTGTGTTCTGTTTTGTTTTGAAAAGGTGATGTCTCACAGTGCTAGTTTGTGGGTAATTCAAGGGAAATACCAGCCCTCGTCTTGGCAAGTACAGCAAAGTACAGCCTTTTGCGTACAAACCTTGACGTTTTGGTGACAACTGTGGTAACAATGAGAAATTAAAATGTAAATGTCTGATACATTCTCATGTTCTTATTCGGGATAGAGGCTCCTCCAAAAGCAACCTCTGCTTTGGTAAGGAAACAAGCGATTTCAAAAACAAGCATGTTGAAATCATCAGGCCATTGTACCTGTTTTTGTAGTCTATCTTTTTTCTTAGCCATTTGTTTGCATAGACCTAACTCTTTTCAACCATTTTGTTCCCTTTTTGTTAGGAGATGCTTGTGGCAGCTTGTGCACAGTGACAGGGCTGGGTGGGTCAGGGGAGAGGGATGGAAGGTTGTCATCGCCACAGGTCATAAATAAGTGTATTGTGTGCAGTTGATAATATGTAACAAGTGTGGGTTAGTAAGATGAGCTCCCAGCCCTTCCTGCAGAAGGGGATACATACCTTCCTTTACTCTGGCAGATTTCTGAGACATGATAGGAGGCACGAAAGAAATGTAACTTCTACAGCCAAGTTTCTGTGTGTTACACTTTCATGTGTTCTTAATGATAGAAAGCTGGGGTGGGTGCTGTGCTGTCAGGCTGCTGTCAGCGTTAGCTGGTTATGAATCCGCACTTCGTATTTGCACATTTTTCTTTTTTCTTAAAGGCTGCTCATTTGTGCAGTTACACACAAACGGCATGGGCATGAGTTTCTGCATCTCTCTTCTCTCCCTCTGATAATCAGATTTGGGTAATCAGGGCAGTTGCAGTTTGAAATTTGCCATTGTAACATTATCTGTTAGAAGTAAAGAAGAAGAAAAAAAAAACCTGCTAAAATCGGTAGTGTAGAACATACTAGAAAAACTAGAAAATGCTAGATTGCTTCAGATAAACCTGACCACTATCATGTGCAATTAGACCAAGTGTTTTAAAGGATTAATAAATATTATATTTTGAGAGATTGATTAGCGGTAGGAAGTAAGGCTGCCAGTGAATTTTTTTTTAGAGTCCAAATGGGAAAGATCTGTTATTAAAATTTATCCACTTGTTTAGCTTTTCTTAACAGAAGGTTCATAGGCCATAGAAACGAGTGTGATATGAAATTTCAAGCTCAATAGTCACCTGCTTTTAAAGAAAAATAGTAATATTCCATAATTTCAGAAAACAATGCAGTAAGTGCTTTTTGCTGTCAACATATGGCCATTTGTTTATATTTGTTTGTACTCTAAACTGTTTTTGTTTTGTTAATTTTGTTCTTAGTTGTAGAAGCCCTTATAGGGTCCCAAAGATTTTACTGGCTTGCTTTCTACCCACTTTTTCCTAAACAGCGACCATACCAAGGGTGTGAAAAATCCTCTACCGAGCATTGCCTTGTAATTTGTTAACACTGCTGATTTGCCTCTGCTTGGCTTCATTTCACTCTTTAGGCCTCCTTCTCCTCTTCACGGCATTCTCTGTTTTGAGGAATTTTTTACCAACTTGTCATCTGCCAGATAAAGGGAGGGATGAATGGAAAAGAATACTTTCTTATACCTGTTTTATTAAGAGAGCCTTGTTGTTCCTAATCGGCCTCTAATTTGTCTGTTTCTTCTTTCTTAATCTCATTTTGCCCCTATCTCCAAACTTCCTCTCCCTCATCTTCATGACTCCTCCCTCCCTGATCTTTGGTTTGGATGAAGCCAGGAGGAGTGGTTAGATGCCAGAATAGCTCAGTTATTACTTACACAGGGAAACTTCATCCTGTCTGACAAGCATACTATTCGTAGCCTTGAGGGATATACCTGAAGGGCACAGAGTTTCCACTCAAAATATAAGTAGATTAGATTATGTGTACATATTTGTTGTGACTTGGCAGGTATCCCAGTGCCTGAGGTCTTAAAACATATACTTTGCTATACTCGAGGCAAACTCAACTGCATGTTTCAAAAGATGCTCTGGAGAGATGGGAGGCTGCTGTTTGGAGTTCACAAAAGTGTTATCCTCTCTAGATCTGATACAACTCAGGAATTCTGACTACTGTTCTGTCTAGTCCTGTATTTTGTCTTAATATGAGGTGCTATTAGATGCTTCAAGGGGTGGTATAGCCCTAAGATACAAAGGAAAAGATCCTCTTTTTTTTAACTCTGTGCTGGTTTGTATTTTGCCCTGGAAAAAGAGGGTTGGCATTATTTTTTCCTGAAGCCATCTTTAAATCATATTAATTCTGGATGATCCAGTTATTTATGTAAATCTTGTCTGTCTAATTATGTGCTATCTTCTGGCAGCAACAGGCTAGTACTTTGCTGTTTAAAAATAAAGTTTTGGTGCTTATTAGTTTAAAATTTGCTATACTGTGGTTTTATTGAGTATCTCTCTCTGTCATAAGAACAGATGAAACCATCTGAACAAGTTAATTCTACTGCCAATAACGTCAATAGTTTTATCTTGTTATCTTGTTAAGAAAAAAAACCCCTAAACAATCAAACATAAAAATGCAACCCCAAAATTCAGGTGCTGCAGATACACTGGAAGGAACCGTAAAGTTAAAACAGCTGTATTTTATGAAATTCTGTTTGGTATGGCATTTTTCCTTATAAGGACCAATGACCAATTGTTTTGATTATTTAGAAGGAAAAAATTCCATGAGAACTGTTACTGAAAATTACTAACTTGGCATTAGTGATCTGTCGCTCTCTTACAGCATTTGATGCAATACTGAAGTTAAGATCCGGTGCTTCAGCTGTTCCTGTGTGACCCATTTATTATATTTTCTTGTAAATTGCTAATGATATCTGTAAATAAATACTGCTCCTGTTTGTAGTGGTGTCTTCTTAACATCCAGGCCTTTGTAAATAACGAACAGCCTGTGTACCTAACAGAAAGCTCCAACACTTGATTCGTGGTGCACAGTGACCTACAGGCTTTTTCACCGAGGAGCCGAAGTGATTCCTCAGGTTTTGCCATTAGAGCAGTGAAGCCTTGGAAGCAGGAGTGTGGCTCTGCAACTGCTCATGGCCAGTGGAGGCTCTGCAAGACCAGAGTGGCTAGGGCTGCACTCTAGAAACTAGGGGTGGTTGGGTCAGGTTGCAAGAGGATGGCAGACTTGACAGAGAGGTAGGCTGGGTTTGGTTAAGTAGTTTTGTTTCTTTTTCTAAGCAAAGTTTGGAAGTTGATAAAAACGTGTATGTTGATATGATGCCTTAGATGTGAGCTGCTTTTGCTCAAAATTGCAGAGGGGTATGTGAGAGAGATGGGACCAGGACTTAGCAGATTTGAAATATATATATCCATCTGACCCATTCTTTTGGTATCTTAGTGGCTTTGAGATGATCTGCTTGAAAACAGTTGCTACGAACCAGTTTGTATTATTTACTGCAGTAGTCTCTTAAAGGTAGAGGATAAGCAATAACCTATTGTGGGGAATTTTTTTCTTTACATTATGCGTGATATTCTTTCTGTATGTTGAAAAAGAGATTCTCCCTAACAAACAGAAACTGCATGCAAAATTTACTTCACTTTCTGTTCTTTACTTCTATTTTGTTTTTCGAAGTATGGAAACATAGGATTCACTCAAGCAGACAATAGGTAGAATTGTCCCTTTGTGAACTTTAAAATAGATGAAGTGAGAAAGAATGTGTAGGCTGATGATTACTGGGAAATAATTAGTAAACCCAATGTACTATGGCTTAGTCCACAGTAGGATGTTACCTTGAACACACTTCAGATCCTTTACAGCATCATGTGTCCATGCTGAACTTAATTCTCAATGTTGCATCATGAAGGACTATTTACTTTAGTAAATGCTTGTTGTGGTGAGTTAGTTTCCACTTTAAGGTTTCTTTGGGTTAATTGCTTATAATATACTGGAGTTTGTATTTGGAGTTTGTATTCCTACTTGGCTCACTACCCATGTCCTTCTTTACTCCAGGATCATCCTGAGGGGATGCTCCACACATTTTGACAGGTAGGCAAGAGTGGCTGCTCTTTGTGGTGGAGGTTGCAAGCAAGTTGCTTGGAATAATCAATTAATTTTGAAGAGTATGCCAAGGCTCTGGGTGGCCTCCAGTTCATATATGACTGACCCTACTCAGATATGAATTGTTATGGGATAGACAGGTACAGGTCACTCCCCACATAAGTGAAAGAGAGAAGGCACACCTGGACCTGGCCTTGGGGATGAATCAGCAGAAGGGACCACAAAAGATGTAGCAGAAGACAAAGAGACACAACAGGATTCTTGATCAGTGCCTTCATATGTACTCTGGGCTGTGGTTTTGCAAGTGACATTGCCACCAAATCCACCATCAATTTATTTTTTTTCTCTCGGATGGTGCACAATGCCACAGCCTGAGGTAACTGGGTAAAAACCTGGCAAGAAAAGGTCAATAACCTCACCCGTACCATAGTGTCTGTCTGGACCTGGGCCTGCTGCAAAGCTCTGTGTTTCATCAGCTGTGAACAATACCCAAGAAACGGCTACAGGATCCTGCAGAGGCTGGAGGAGGAAACTAGTCTGGTAAGTATTGCATGCCCAATTGCACAGTAACTTGACAGGAGGGTTTAAACTACTTTTTCTCAGGTAGCAGACTTTCCCTGGACATTTAACTTAGCTGTTCTCAGACTTAGATCAGACTCCTACTTTATTTATTTTCTGTGGGCTCCTCATTCACACAGATGCACTGTGTGCATCACTGGCCACCTCCAAACTTCTGCACTCCAGCTACTGTCCCTCCATCCTGTCATTTCTTTTACACTATCACCCAGAGTATCAGCTTTTACTGTTAGTATCCCCTACCCCTATCCCTGGTCTTTACTCAGCTAACCTTGCCTGCGTATCAGTCCAGCTGCACTGAAGGACTTTTCAGAAATTTTACACTGTCAGCTACCTGGTACCTCCATGTCTTCTCCTTCCCCTCATTCTCTGCGCTCTCTACCCTCAATTTAAAAGACCCATTCCATGAGGAATAGCATCAAGTTATCTTCTCTGCCCAAATCAGTCGTTTTCACTGTCCAGATCTTTGCAACTCTGTCCCGTACCTACCTTGCCCTATTTGGAAACCCTGGCTGGAAATCTCCAGGAGGAGAGCGGTGACCCTGCTCTTGGTGCTGATGTCACCATGGAGCACACTGCTCGCTCCCTGCCTTTGGGAGATCCCTGGGGCTGTGGGGAAGGCATGAAGCAGCCCAGCCCAGCTAGACACAGCAAGGAGCTGCCTGTGTTAGCTGAGCTGAAGCCATGGCATGGCTCACATCCACGCTCCCTGGAGCTCTGCTCCTCATGTAGGTGCAAGGGGAAATAGTTTGAAGGCTGGAGGGAGCCATGTGTACGAAGGCATGCACAGACATAGAGAGTGGGTGTTGTTATATAGGACTGTGTTTCTTCCTGCCACTGCCTACACCCCTGCCCAGGTGACATCCTTCAGTTTCTCCAATACCCGACTCTACAAATACAAGAGCTCTTGATCACACTTTTTGATGCCTTTGCATTTTTTTCTTTGCTGTTGTTCCCCTCACTGAAATATCATCTTCTCATCAGTCTTACTTTAAAGCTTTAATGATATATTTCTTTGCTGTGCCAAGTCCCAAACATGAGTTGCACTTTTCTGCCTCCTTTCGCAGCTGATTTGATCTCCTCTCATTTCCTCCTCACTAATCACAGCCTTCCCCAGCTTTGGTTATGCTGCCCCCCTGCTCCAGACCTCAGTCATGCTCAGAGTGTTTATACATCTTAATGCAGTCTTAAGTATAAAGCTGTGCTGTCATGGAGTTTCATTAGTGTGCTCAATCTTCACTCAGGGTGAAGTACACAAAGAATTTTGAACTGTGTTACTGTTCTAAAACTTTTATTTAATAGAGTGAGCTTGTGTAGATCTAACAATGTCTACAGAATTTTCTTAGCTTTGTGTAATTTTTAGGAGCCATAAAAAGCATGAAAAAGTGTGTGGGAGGGAGGTTTGATGCAAAAAGTGCAGGTAAAGGAGGTGTTGGGTTGTTGGGGTTTCTTTTCCCTTTAAAGAAATGCTCTGCTAGCACTGCTGGATGAGCTTGTCAGTAGGTAACCCTGCAGTGCATTTTCACAAGTTTGCCTGTTGTCTTTATAAGTGAGATCCTTAAGTCTCTCAGGAATTTTCTAGGGAGTAATATCCTGTAGGACAAGGACAGCTAGTTGCGCATGTATGCAATTAAATATGTAATGCCTACTAGTTTTTTCTTTAAAACAAAACAAAACAAAAAACCCCAAATGCCTATCCAACAGTGTCTGACATTTCAATTTTTGAAACAATAGCAACCAACTTACCCCATTATGTGTGTCCCAGAAAAACCTACAACAGCATATGTAATATGTGGAAGTAATTTGGAAGGCATCCTGCAGTTTTGAAGGGCACACGGTGAAAAGAAAAGTTGGGAGAAAAGAATTTGAATGTGGTCATGAGGGAAGAAACTAGTTAGCAGTATTAAAATAGAGTTTGTAATGAGTGGGTTGAGTAGTAACATCTTTATTTTTTTTCTGATTTCTCTTAGCACATAAAAAAGCTGCAGCCCATGTGAAGAGGGGAATTAGTAGCTAAAAGATAGCCATCAGATTTCTGAAGATAAGTGAAAGGTGGATCTGAACCTTGAAATTGTCAGCTCAGCAAAGGCAGAGTGGTGAAAGGAGGGTTTCCTGGAGAATACCCAGAAGATTGTGATGGATTATGCATTTCTGGAAGGGGACAAGAAACAGGCAATACAAAGGTGCTAAACATAAACAGTTGTAACAAAACATGGTTCAAGCATTTTGTCTCCAACACCCTGCAAAACATAGAAGATGTTCCATATTGAGACCACTATGTCAGTTGAACTGAAGTGCTTCCTGACTCTTCTGATTCTTGTGTACATCATCTAGAGGAGCACTCTGTGCATGACCTGCTTTGTTTTTAAGGTCATTATTTTTCACTGAAAAAAATTCACTGTCAGCTAAATCAGTAAATAAATCAATTTTACTAAACACCCATCTGAAAAATAAATGGAACACGTGACTATTGTAAAACTCATCTCCTCACAACTTTTTAAAAATAAAATTAAACTAAACATATCTTTTCCATTGCAAATTTTTTGCTAGCCTACAGCTACTTTCCCACAGCGTAAAAGGAGCTCAAGCGTCTTGTTGGAGAACACTTTCAGAGAAACACATTCTACAGGATTCACAAAAGCATTTTCGTTTCATGTTTCCATCTGCCCTCCAGGATTTCTTCCCATAACGTACATGAAACATTGATGCATACCATACATCATAAGACTATTTTTATTCCATCTTTTTTGTCGCCATCTTCCTTCCACCTTTCTGGAAGCCTGTCGCGCTGGCAGTCTGCAGCTGTTTAAGGCAACATCTTGCATGTGTTTTTCTCCCATTACCTAATGTAAGATTGAAAATCAGGGAAGCAGAGTCTACTAAGTTGCTTTAAAAAAAAGAGGAGGGCTCATAAGTGTCCTGGTGTCTGTGGAGAATAAAAATTACTTTTCGGGACGTGGGTCTTTTGTCGTAGATCGTGCATTATTAGTATTGGTGAATGCTTAATGTGATAAACTGCGTCCAGCAAGATGTGTAAGAATATGACAGTGTGTTGACAAAGTCTTAAGCTTGTACATTTGGGGGATGGAGCTGGGATAGAGTAGTGCAACAGGTATGTGTTTCACAACCTGTGGGAACAGGGAACCCTATTGCTCTGCCTTGACATGACATTCAGAAACCCCCATGTGCTACTATCAGCCTTCCTGGATGTGTTACCCTACCAGTAATGAGGTGATTACCTTGTGATTTAATACTAGAGTTGTTTGGTGACCACAGTTATGACATTTCATCGGGCTGACAGGAGCGCCCAAAATGGTTTTACATTGGTGCAGCTCCAGGGCAGAATCTGCGTGGACTTCTAGCAGGTTCTGGCTTTGCTGCCTAAAACTGATCCGGTCGTTGCTGCCGGTCACCTGAATCCAAATATTGTAATCCAGGTGACTATTCTGGATACTGTCTGGCTTATCTCCCTCTACTGTGTTCAGTCATGTAGCTCTAAGTTATGCGGGACTGCTTTTAGCTGTTCGCTAATCTGGCATCAATATCAGAATTCTTATCGATTCAGATGTGCATCCCAAAATGACATGTGTAGCATCACAGTGCTCTGGAGCAGAATGTTCAACATACTGAATGGGAGATGGGAACAAACGCACTCATTCACAAGGATGTTTTCATAGCAAAATGGCGTGAGGGACTCTGTGAAGTCACTCTAGTGACTTTTAGGTGTATGCTTACATCACTGTGTAGACAAAGCTGGTGCATGAACAAGAGTCAGAAATACATTCGTTGTCTCTACTGTGCAGCTTCAGAAAGGCTCATTGATTACAGCTTTGAAGAGGGATTTGCTTTGTTGTTATCCTAAATATTCTGCATCTTCAGTTATCCTTCCCTAAGGCTTTTGTGTTTTAGCTCATCAGGTCATTGATACAATCATCCAACATCACAGCTGTAGCAGTAGCAAAAGCAGTCATGGCTAAATGTGACACTTTCTATTCACTATAAAGCTACAATAATTTATGAAGTATTTTCTTTTCGCATAGAACAGCAGTTCCTTTACTCTAGGCTGTAGTGGAAGTTAGGGGCTGCTTGGAAATTGGGCACACTCTTTCTTACTTGTTGCCTTTTTATGAGGGCTGGGATAAGGTGCAGAGGAAACAGGGCAACCAGAATCAGCATTTTAATTTTAATAGCTCCAATAAATAGTATGAAAATCAGAGGTTATGAAAGAAGCACTGCTAAACCCTGTCACAGCTATTGCACCCAGGCGATGCTGTTCAGGCAGTGGGACTCAGGGCAGGGCTGGGCTTCTACTGCAGGGTTTGGACTACTGCATAGCTACCACCTACAGCCAGGATGCAGTGTATGTACTGGGGAGACTACCCTGTCTCTCAGTCACTTTATTTCTGTCCTTCACGAGTTGTCTTTTTGTTCCCAACCATCTAGTGTAACGTCATGAAGGAAGTTATCTCCCATGAAAGGCCTTGTCCTAGTACAGTCCTTGCAGCTTCTGTGTGGTGTTGTGATTTTTTTTCAACCACTGCCTTGCCCCTCTTATTTGAGCTTGTGTTAGCTAGTGGGACTAGAGCACCAGAAACCATTTACCTGACTGATAGCTGAAACTGTTAAAAACATCTTGAATTACAGTTTGAGTTAGGTGACTGTCTCAAAAAGCAAAACTTAGAACTTTATATCCTCTGTATACTCTGCAACCTAATTATGTTGTTTAAATGGTACATGCTAAAGTGTTCAGGTTCATTGTGGAGAACAATGGAAGGATGTTAAAGTCCTGAGGATGTTTGTGCAACAAAATGGGTGATAAAATTCAGTTTAGATAAATGAGGATAACTGAGAAGGATAACTAGGCAGAACAGTCCCAATTATATATTAGGTTATGAATTTGAGCTGGGTATAACCATTGAGGAGTAAGATTTGGGGATTGTGATTGGGGATCCTATGAGATCATGAGCTCATTGGTCACCAAAACACAACTCAAATGTCAGAGTAAAGAAATTCAGAGTAGGTTTGAGAATGTCATTACGAGAGTGTATGGTCCAGTTGCCTTCTGAGTGCTGTGTATACTTCTGGAGCTTTCAAAGGTTTATTAAAACTAGAAGAGGCTTAGAGAAGGTTGGCAAGGATGATGAGCTAGATGGAGTGGCTTCCGTTTAAGAACATTTCTGTAAACTAGGACTTTGGTCTAGGATAAGAATGACTTGAGAGCAATATCGTGGAGATCTGCAGAGAAGGAAGATGAAGGCAACTTCCTTTCAAAACAAAAGCATGCACAGGAGGAAAGGCAGATTCAGAGCCTTCAAAAAGAAGAGGTTCTCCATGACATCAGTAGTGGAGAGACCTGTGGGATGACTTGTCAAACATATACAGTAGATATCATAAACTGATACGGTTTCCAGGGGAAGCATGAACTATTGCTTGGAAGGGTGATGTGCTGAAAGTTGCTAAACTGACAGAAATAACATATGATTCAGGAAGTTCCTGACATCAAAGTAGTTGGTGGTCAGAAGAGTGTCAGTGAGAATTGTCACACATCTGTGACCTCTTCTGAACTTTTGGCTATTACTGAAGACGGAATACTGGCCGAGATGTACCGCTAGTCTAGCCCACACGTCCAGTCTTACTTAAGGTGTCTTGTGACAAAGGACAATATTGTTACTTACAAACATCAAGTAATTCCTGATCATATTGGTGTATTATCTCGCATACACCTTAAGGTTGTGTGTTTGTGCTTACATGTACATCTGTAGGATTTGCTTTTGACTAGGCTTTACTATAAAAATGACATGGTCCTATATGCAGATTAAATAGTAACCAAAATTTGTTTTCACGGAAGCATCATCACTTTAAAAATGGATGCAGATTATTCTTGAGAAGGGGTGGGGGTCGTGGTGTCATTCTGAAGCACATGAGAACACTTTTGCAGGTTTTAAAAAATTCTAACAGTATTTACAGTAACAATGTTATTTGTATCACAGCCTCTCCAAAGCTTTTAGAAAAACATCAATGCAGTGCCATAGAGATTCTTAAAAAGCCCATAAAACCACAATCATCAGATGGTTTTACTCTAGGCAGCTCTTGTTTCCTTCAATTTAGTATTTAACCAGGAATCCTTTGGAACATTTAGTAACCAAAACTGAACTCTCAAGATTTGAAGTGCACCTAGGTAATCTGAAACATGGAAAGCCCACAAAGAGATGCTAGATGGTATTGTGATTTTTTTTTCCTTTAAAAGGCTGGTTGTCCAAATTTCATGACTGTAGTACAGATTTCAAGAATTGCATGGTCTTATGATCATGAAAAAAAACATGTTGAACTTAATAGTCAAATCTATAGAAATACCTATTTTTGTATGATGGTTGCTGTCTCACAGGAACCTAGTGTATTTTTTCCTCCGAGTGCTTGCTTTATTAATTAATAAAAGATATGTATATTTAACAGACATTTCCTAGTGGAATCTGTGTATTTACTGCTCACAAGAAAAGAAATGGGTTTAATGATTTTATGGATTTGTTTCCATTGCTACCCAATTTTCAGACTAATTTGAAAGGATTGGGATTTTTTTTCCTTTATGCAATTTCAGTAGGTTTCTCTGTTTTGTGGATGTTTAAAAAAAAGCAAACAAAAATAACCAACAAAGACTTAATTAAAATTTTGTATTGATGGATCTTACATTTTTCTACCTTCTGTATAATATTCTTTGCAGCATAATCATCGCTCTGCACACAGTAGTTATTAGTGATGTGTAGAATACAAAGATTGCCTGGTTTTAGTTTTAGTGCTTATGCGATTTCATTGTTTTCTAGATGTTAGGCTGTTTCCCTGAGGGGTGAAGTCTTATGTGTTATTATCTCTAAGTCATTCTTATGTTTATACCTAAGATCGCTGGAGAGATATTTTCACTGTTTTGCCCACATCATTTCATTCTCCTGCAGCACCTTTCACAGGCAGTTCTCCTGATGCATGCTTGGATTTGGTTGTGTCTTCCTGCAGCCTGTGCATGCTCTCACCGCTGTCCTACCACGCTTCCTCAGCCACCCCTCTATGCTGTAGGCTAGGGCTTGAATTCATGGAACAGAATTTCTCTGAATTCAGCTGCCTGCTATAAGAAGTTGTGAAGTTCAAGATAAGATAAATACAACCTTGTATGTGTTTAAAAAAACAAACAGCTAACTATCTGTTCTTACATGAAACTCTGCTGTACAGTAGGGCCACTGCCTACATCTTTGAGTGGTTATTTACAATAACTCTTGTCTCAAAATGCAGAAGGCCAAGTGGCATCACTCACCTCTCCGTAACATCTTATCCCCCTGGGGCCTCAGTGTTGGACCCCTTTGTCTTTTCACATCTCTCTGTCAGCTTCTGAGAGGAGCCGTAAACCCCTGGCTGGTTCCCAGCTGCTGTCAGGTAGAGTACCTGCCAGCTCTCTCCCCCTCCCTGCCTGCCGTGCAAAAGGGGCAGGGAGCTCTGGGGGTAAGATCTGTCCCTCCTGCCATTTGACAGTGCTGTGTTTGTAGACAGGCGTCTTCATTGATTAGGGTAGAAACACGTCGGTACATGGTGCTTGCTGTTCAGATCTCTTCCAAATTACACAATAAAACAGGTGGAAAATTAAATTTCACTTTGTGAAAGTGTAGGTGTGAGCCCGTCCTGGCCTAGGGAGACTTTGTGATCAAACCCACCTTCTGGTTGCCTCACCCCAGCAATGCCCACTCTTCTTCCTTCCTGTCCTCTAGCATCAATGTCTCAACTTGAGCTTACAGATGTAGGAGAATTCAGGCCACAGAGGGACACCTCCTTTTGTTGTCCCCTTCCCTCTCCAGGCCCATCCAGACAAGAACAAGTAGGGGAGGATCAGCACCTTCCTGCCAAAGATAGGATTCTTCTTCTAAACATGGACAAAGGTGAGCAGGTTTCCCTGGCTGCCTCCTTTAAGGAGTGACAAGCCGTTCAAATAGATGCAGATCAAATGGCCTGCCATGCAAAAACAGTGATGTAGACCCCTGCATCAGCCAGAAGACTGATTTTAATTCTACATGGAGAAAGGCACCCCTGAAGTCACCAATGCTTCAACATCTTTGCCAATTAAGCATAAATTTTTCTTACCTGTTTGACTGTTTCCATTGGTAGGATCAGCTTCTCCATTTGAGATCTTCCCTTACTGAAAGTTAATTCTCTGTAAGAGGGACCTCTGAAACTCACGGATTGGCAACTAGATCTTCTGCTAACTGCAGCTACTCTTGGGTGAAGCTTCTGCTGCAAAAAGTCTAGTATTTTTCTACAAAGCCAGTCAGACCTTCTGCTCTCTCTCTGAGGTCTGTACAAGTGTGCAATAGGCACGTTGATCCTTGTTGATCCAGGGAGAGTGTCTGAGCCTTGCAGGGCTGCAGGTCCCAGCATGCTGTCCTGGAGCAGTGCAGGCACTTTGCCACTTATACCCTCAACCCCTTCCAACAGCTTTATCAGCTGAGGTGTCTGAAGGAAGGAGGATTAAATCTGCATCTCCATGAGTGGAACTGCCTAGTGAGAGTCTTGTGTGTAAGTCCACAGCACAAGGAAAGCCAGAGGAGGCTAAATGGTGCTCCTTCCGTTTCCTGAGCAAGTTAGATTCCTTCATCTTCAGGAGCTCTGGCAACATTTGCATCATTTTAACAGCCCCAACTGAGGGGGCAAACATGATGAGATTTGTAGTTGGAATCATAGACTGGTTTGGGTTGGAAGGGACGTTGAAGATCATCTGATTCCAATTTTCATGTCACAGGCAGGGACACCTTCCACTAGACCACTAGTTGCTCAAAGCCCCATCCAACCTGATCTTGAACACTCCCAGGGATGGGGCATCTGACTTCTCTGGGCATCGTGTTCCAGAGTCTGCCACTCTGTAAATGGAGGTGCTGTCTGTCACTTTGGCTCTTCTGAGCCACAGTAAGTGGCTAAATCAGCTGTCTCTTGCTGATTCTTTCACCAACTCAGCTCCCCCAGCTATCCCTGACTGCTCAGACAGAGCGGGTGTCATCCGTCAGTACTTTTTGTGGTCAGGCGACTGCTAGTCAGTACTCTTTCGACTATTAGTCCCCTGATACAGAAAAGAGGAAAATTACTTACGCTACAGTAATGGTGGCTCTTCCAGGTACATTTGCAATAGAGGCACCACAAGTCATCTATTGTCCTTCACTCTGAAATGACTCTTTACTGTTGGCAAACCTGAGCGAGGTTAGACTAGAGCATCCTGAGCTTTGTTTGCTCCATTACTACCCTGAGCAGCAGCAACTCCTTGCTGCCTTGGGCTGCATTTGTTCATCCTTCTTCCTAAACCAGAATGCCAGTCTGTGTTTCAGCTTTCCAAACCTCTCACCACACTTCCAACTAGGATATCAACTTTTGCCCACATGTTTTTCTCCTGTGACTTTTCATCAGCCACAACAAACCTTGCCAGCTCAATTCCCATCAGCACCTGACCCCCTGAGATGGGAGCACAGGCTTGGGAGCAGCAGGACTACAGCAACCACAGAAGAGGGAGGTTGCCACTTCCCGAGGCAGCACAGTGATGGCAGTGGTGTCTGTGATTGGCTTTTGCCCCATGGTGTGAGTGAAGAGCAGAGTGGGAGCTGTTGCTGCTGCAGAGCGTGTTGTGGGGTGCGATGGTGTGTGTGGCACTGCTGGGGAGTCCTTAGCCTTACACCACTGCCTGGATGGACATAATGTCTTCAGAGGACTTGATCCTGTCCATGTGAGTACGTGCTCACCTGGGATCTGTGCGGACAGCACTTCTTAAAGAATCACAGTTTTCATAGGGTAAGTAACCACTTTTCTTTTTGTTTCCTAAAGAAATTTTTAAACCCTGGGATGACTGTAATAAATCCTTTTGAGTTACACCATTATTATGACTCTAATGTTTCTAGGATCCTTCCTCTGGTTTAAAACTGATCGATTTCAGGAATTGAAACTAGATTTGCTGTTTTATATAAAAGGCAAAATGACAGATACTGCATTCTCAGTACTGTGTTCTCATTATTGCTCTTTTATTTTGAAAGAAAATAACCATGAAACTTGCTTTCCTTTACTGTGCTTGAACACTCTTATGTATGATATGCAAGTTAGGAGGAGGCTTATTGGTTATATTTGTGTAATGTCTTCATTATCCTTGTAGCTGAGATATCAAATGTTTTAAAAAATTTTCAAGTGCAGCTATTTTCTCAGATTTTTAAATATGATCTGTGAATTTTGAAAAAAGGTTACTTTTTATTATTAAAAAGAATAAATTATTTTATATTTATATTTTATATGATCTATCTTTATTAGGGTTTTGGGGCTTTTTGTTTTCACTCCTTATATGGTAGAAATTCAAATATTGTCTAACCTGGAATTATCTGGGTGTTTGGAAAGTTAGCAAAATTAGTGCCTCACAGATACTGGAAGTTCTGGTAAATTCTAAGAATTCTGACAAATTATGGAAGTCATATTTTGCTACTAGTACCTAAGTGAGCTTTGGGTATGTGCATGTGACAATGCATTTTAGAGTGTGATGCTTCTCCGCTTCATGTGGAGAATAATTTGAGTTTTGTTATTAATTAAAAATTCTTCCTACCTCATCTAATAATTGAGAAGAAGCTTAGAACAATATGACTCTAAGCAGTTACAAGGAGAATCGTACATCTTTGACCAGTATTCTGCCTCAGAGATTTTCTGACACCAAAAGCTTCTGAGAAAGGTGGTCTAAAAATGAGCATTATCGTGGACAACTTTTGTGTATTCTGTGCATAAGGAAAGATCTTTTCTCCAATAGCATATTTATTGCTGCAAAGCATAGGAATTATGTTATTTTATCTTTTCACTTAATCCTGTCAAATGTAGCAAATGTTTTCATTGTTCATACAAACTTATCCCCTTTTATGTGTATGTTGTTAAGCTCTTTACCTACTAATGGTCTTGTAGAAGTTGAGATCCCAGCTAATGTAGGTATAGCAGTGCTCTCATCTGGATCCTCTGCATTGTGATTTTGCTGTATTTGTAAGGTAATAAATAAGAGTACCTGACTGTCCTCCTTCATTCTCTTCAGCATTTTTGCTACATCTGGTGTTTATCTTGCTTATTTATTTGTTCCAATTGCTTTGGTTTCCCGTGATTCAATAGTCTTTCCATGCCTCTAGTGGCCTTTTTCTGAGAGCCTGTGCTTTTTGCTAGAGTAACTTTAGATGTATGGTGAACATTGAGGACTATAAGCATTTAAGAGAAAATGTTAAATGCTGTTGAGAGGGCTTTATAATATTTTAGATAGGATTTCTCAGGGTTTTTTATTGTGTTTTTTTTCCCTGAATAGGAAATAGTCCGTAAATACAAATAGTGTAATTGTATTGTGTTCTCCATGAGAACTTAGTGCATTACATTTATGTGGCTGTCTTAAATATTGTCTCCTTATTGTGAACTACATTAGCAGAAACATCTGGGGAATTAAGCTCTTCCTTTCTGCTGTGATAGTGGAAGGTGTTGAGATAGGCACTGCAGGGTAACTGATTTATAAGGGTCTTACTGAGAGAGGGGGGTCAGCATTTTCTCCCTTAAACAAGGTGATTTGGGGACTCCCAAAAGAGGAGGTGAGGGTTGTGCTTATTAGTTGAAAACAGAACTTCCACTTTTTCGTTGGGTACTGGAGCTGTTTCTACCTCTTGCCTGTGTGTGCAAAGCCCTGGATAAATGCTCCTTGGCTCTCAGAGAGCTTCAGTCGGCCGCTCTGAAGCCCTTTTGACATTAATAGGTGTTCAAGGACACCTGTTTGCTCATGTTCATTCTTACCAACAGAGGAGGCTGGGGCTGTGCAAAGCTGAACTTGGTATCAAAAGGAAGAATGCTTTCTGGGATGAATGGGAAGCAAGAAGGGAAAATGGCTTGTCTGTGGGGAAATGTTACATTACTCTGGGGCTCCTGCCAAATAACTTCAGCCTGCTATGCCACGTGGGGTATGTGCACTGTATAGGGCTTCGCCCTTATATATCTGGAAGAGCTGGACAGGATAAACCTCCCCATTACAATGAGGCACTGAACATGTATACCTGTGTCATTCAGGAGGCCTTCTAGGAAGAAAAGGAAGACCAGCTGCAAATTTACAAAATTATGGTGGCAGGGAAAAGGGAGATGTAAGGGAAATTCCAGAAAAGCCCTCTTGGTTTGCTCAGGCATACCTAGACTTGCCCTCTCTGGGGATTTACCTGTAGCATGTACATCATTAAGAGGTTTTATTATTATTTTTTAAATTAATTTTATTTTCCTTTGCAGGTCACATTTTAAGCTGCTATTTCCTGTATAATTAAGCAGAATGAAGGCATTAGGTTCTAGTAAAGTTGGGCCTAATCCAGAATCTTCTCTTACTCAGTCCTTTCTGAGTAAGAAACTCAAATCTGGGCCCAGCATTTTATGGTTTTTGCTGTTACTTCTAAATTATTTGTGGTCTGTGGATTATTTTTGTTTTGTTTTAACTTCATGACAACAACTCCTTTGCTTTTGTCTAATTTTATCTCTTTATGTGTCACTGTCCAGCATAGCGTTAGTTGAAATGATGTAAGTATACTGCAAATTGAAGTGCATAATTGCTACTGATAACGCGAGAATGATTCCTACAGTTTATAATTAACAGTATATAATGTTCTGTGCATGGGTTGGATCTATCCCTTTTAACTTTTCCTTTCTGATTCCTTCCAATTCCTGGTCTTGTCACATCCCAGCCTTTATGAACATACTGGTTTCGCTGGAGTCTAGTCCATTCTTCCTTTTGTTTTTCAGACCAGTAAAAATGGGAAGTACTGGATTCTGGTTTCCTCCAAGAAGAGTCAGCGGAACTGGTTAAGAGCAAAATCTGAGGACTTTAGTGGGCAAACATCAGGTGTGCATTGAACAGAGGCTGCTTTAATCCTTCTTTAAGTATATGCTTATTTAAAAATAGTATTATATATGAGCTTTTGTGTAATGTGTTTGTTATTTGATACTGCATATAATCATTCATCCTGCAGTTGTGAAAGCACCAGTAAGAATGGGGATTTTAAGTGATAATATGTTGAGGCACAAACAGGCAATATTACTCATAAAATTCTTTCAGCTGGTCTTTGAAAAATTTAATATTTGAGGATCAGTGTTTTTTAAAGTTTTATCTCCATTGCTCAGTCTGTATATCCACACCAAAAAAAATGGTTATTTGCTATTCAGAGATCAATACTAAAGTTTTTAATTGCTTCAACTGTTGAGAAATGGTACTGAGATAATAGTGCATACGTGGTTTTTAATAAAACACTGTCATTGTCAAAGATTGGATCCACACTATATTTGTTCTAATGATGCATTTTTAAGGACACTTATACACAGTTCAAAGTCAGCTTAATTAATTTTGATCATAGAGGAACAAAACCCAAATTCTTCATCCCTGTGAATGTTCTGACTTACTTCTGGTACAGCAGCTAGGTTACCTGAAGTTTTGGAGAAGAAAACAAAATGTTATATTGGCCTGAATATAGGATGGCTTCCAGCCTTAGGTGTGATCTTTGCATTGAGAAAAGAAGTGAGAAGTTGTCAGTTGTTAATTTTAAGAGTTAAGCTTAATATGCTGTTCCACAACAAACACTGCTTTTGACCTCACAACAGACCCTGCAGATCACCCTTCTGCGTGGCCTAATATCCTGCATCTCCCCAGCTTGATGCACGTTAAATTCCTCCTTACCAGCCCTCAGCATTACCAGCTTACCCCTATCCACATGTCCTTAGATATTTCCAACCCCTGTGCAGGATTCCCTGTGCCTCCCTAGCCCCACAGCCCCATCCTGGTTCTGACCACTGTCCCTCCCTGCAGCAGCTCATCCTCCCTGCCTGTATCTTGCCTGCTGTGCCTGCTTCCCTTTTCACTGGCTGGGCACAGAGTCCACTTGCTGCTGAGTTCTGGATCCGGCATGGTCAAAGTAGCCACGCTCCCCTGCTGCTGCAGGGGAGGCAGTTGCCTTGCCTGTGGAGGCAGTTGCCTTGCCCTTTGACGCAAATGCTGACTGCCCTGTCTCAGGCTCAGTGTGGATTTGGCAGGGAGGCAAAAGGAGCCAGAGTACCTTCTTAACCCTCTTGAGGCTATAAGTGCCCTAGCTATGCAGTGAGGGCATGGCTGCTGTGCTGGCTCTGTGTGGTGGGTCTCATACAGGTGCCTGCGTGGTATAAAAAAAAGCCTGTGTGAGTGGAGATCGAGTTGAATTTTTTTCTCCCTCCTGAATTTCATAGGTCAGGAGAGATTAGGCTAAAACAAAATTTCATTCTACATTCAGGCCAATGTGTGTTAAAGACTAGTGTGTTTGTTAACAGAAAAGCAAAATTAATTTTATTACCGGATTCTAATTAAAGCTTATATTGAAAAAAAAGTATCTTTCAGTCCACAAATATATCACAACTTTGATGTGAATCAGAACCTCCTTTTGATTACATTGGTGGCTTTATTGAAGTATTTAGCAACTGATCTTCATTTATTTTTATTGAAGAAAATTATTGCTGCCAAATCTCCAAACAACTGTTTCACTTTTTCAGTTATGAACTAGATAGTTGATTATGAGACAGAAAATAAAATTAAGCTGATACTTTGAAGACCTGTGCATGTTCCCACTCATGGAACTGATGTCTCCAGACTTCATCCCACGAGTGGGAATGGGTCCGAGACAAGTCTGAAATCATAAAAGTCCCTAAAGAAACACCTTTTCTGTCACTGGGTATCTTTAAAGAGGTTAGTGTTTCCTTATAAAATTTGAGGGATTAAAGGTGGTTTTACAAAACTACTTACTTAAACAAGGTAGCATAGTTTAACCTGTCATTCAAGGACTTCAGGGTTGAAAGGAAGCAGATTTTCATTTTGGTGTGCCAGTACTTCTGTCCTCTTCTAAAGACAAGGGAAAAGTTAAGTGAGGTGGGAAGAAAAGGCATAGATAAAGACATAGTCTGTGTACACATTTCCAGTAGAGATCTCAGTCTGAAGATTTCATAAAATGCAGACATTAAAGAGGCACATCCCTTTCTCCCTCTCCCTGCTCCTTCAGCCTTCCTGTCCTGGCATGCACTGAGGAAAACACAAGCTTTCCTTCCTTCTCGCTTTCTTCCAGGACCACGCTGGGGCTCTTGCAACGACTCTGTAATTTTGCCCCTGTGCAACTGGGCGCTGCTCTCCACTCCCCTCTTGAGCAGTTGACTCCCTCCATCTCTGCTGAGCCTCAGCAATGGAGAGAGGACAGCTAAGCCAGGCCCAGGCTCCCTCCCAGCTATCCATCCTCCCTTGCTGCCAGCAGGGAAGAGCCCGGTTTGTTTTTCAGGGAGGTGGCGCTGGGCTGGAGCAGCTGCAGCCTGATGGTGCCTGCCCAGCTCCCAGCTGCCCAGCTCCACCTGTCCCAGCAGCTGCGGCTTCCCCAGCCCTGCTGCTGGGGGCTGTGGCGGTGCCTGGCTGCCGAGCCCTGGCCCGGCTGCGGCCTGGCCCTGGTGCCGCCCAGCCCGGCCGCTTCTCGCGCAGCTGCCCCGGCAGAGACCAGAGTGGACAGCAGCTGCCAGCCCTGACACCAGGGCCAGGGGGTGGGTGGTGGCGCTTTTGAGGGAGAGTGGCCAAATTTTGGGGCTTTCCAACCCTGCCAAACGCTTGCGTTGAGTGCTGTCCTCCTGCTGTCCTCCTTGCCCCTGCTGCTGCAGACCTTGCGCTCCACCCTTACCACAACTGGTAGCACTGGGGTTTGGTATCTGTAGTAGCAGTTGTGCTCCGATGATGAGGAAAAGCTGTCAGCCACCGCTGACAAAGGAGGGCTGTTGAGTGCCCTGTGATGGCAGGTGCCCAGTTGCCACTATATGATACCAGATGATGAATTTAAAGCTGTTTACCCGCAAGTCAGACACGAAGGTCACGTCATGCACCTCCTGATACTGAAAACCTCTGATTTAGTTCACAGTTTGCCATGCCACAGGGGCAGGACTAGGTGCTTCCATCCCGAGCTGGCCTGAGTCAGAACATTTAGAGCCCTCATGTCTCGCAGGATAGCATGAAGAGGTTGGGGGTCTCCAGTGCTGGCTGATAATCTATCTCTAACCCATGGGATTTCTGTTGTCAATACATCAAGTCTGTTTGCAGAGGGCAAGTTAACAGGAGCATTTCACCTGGCATTAGCCATCACTGGCAATGCGTGCGTTTTGCTAGAGTGGGTGCATAGATGTCAGTGATCACAGGGGGGAGGTACGCCTGAGGGAGAACACAAGCTTTGTCCCCCATACTGTCAGCATGGGTACTGCTGTGTTTTGTGCAGGTTTTCAAATATTTTGAGGCTTACAGATTTTCACTTTGATAGCTGCGTGCATGGGTGTGTGCCTGCGTGCGGATGTCTGTATAAACACCACAGGCGCGGCTGTTATTCCTTTGAAATCCGAAGCTGCCAAAAGGTGCCTGGGTAGGTAGGTTCTTTGCCTCATGCCTCCCTTAATCTGACAGAAACTTTGCTGTTCTCCATCAGTGTTTGAGGGAGAGGTGAGGTGTGATTTCAGGGCATATGTGGATCTGTTCATCCTGAGCAATGCGTTTTAAGAGTTGCAGCAAATAGTGTAAAGAAACCTGCAGGTATTACGTTAGACCAGCTGAACCTAATTTTATTTTTAAGTTTTATTCAGAAGCATCACATAGCAAGTAAACTTCAAAATCTAAGTTTAGTTACAAACTAGTTGTTTCTTATTTTTTTTTTCCAGTCCCCTTTTGCTTTCTTTTACGACCACATGAAACTTGAGAAGCCATCTAAAGCTAAATCATTTAGTGGAGTTGGGCAATTCCCAAGTGTCCAACAAGAAGGCCTGGTTTAGGCTGCGATGGCCACTGTCATTCCTGGTGATTTGTCAGAAGTAAGAGATACCCAGAAAGTCCCTTCAGGGAAACGTAAGCGTGGTGAAACCAAACCAAGAAAAAACTTTCCTTGCCAACTGTGTGACAAGGCCTTTAACAGTGTTGAGAAATTAAAGGTTCACTCATACTCTCACACAGGAGAGAGGCCCTACAAGTGCACACAACAAGACTGCACCAAGGCCTTTGTTTCTAAGTACAAATTACTAAGGTATTAAACTCTATTTATCTTTCAGATTATATTATCTATTTTATGTTGGCCGTGTTAAGCCGTGTAAAAGTATATATTTCTGTACGCCTTCAGCTGATTGCAGAGAGGATGTGTTAATTAAAGTAGCCATTGGATTGTTTCTAGAATTCTAAATTACCTAAGTTTGCAAGCTAATGTCTTTGATTTTGTTTCTTAATTTGTTTTCTGCTTTTGTTTTCTGTTTGTTTTTGTTTTGTTTTGTTTTTAATGAGCGTAGAATTTTCCTTTGTGTAAGGAATTGTCACAAGAAAAAGAGTATGGACTGAAAGTTCTTTGGCTATGGACTTTTACACGAGTACTTTCATACTTGCCCATATACCCCTGTTACAGTAGCTAAAACCCACCAAAACTAAAGTGTCAATTTAAGAGAAATGGCTCGCGTTTTGCTATATTTAAATTTGTCGAAATGTCTTTGTAGTGTCATGCTTTCAGTTAAAAGGTTCTGTTGCAAAGCAGTCCTTAGTGTAGTATTTAGCTGCCATTAAAAAATGAGCACGTGTTTTTTGATCAAAATAATTACTTACAGAATATATCTGTGTTTAAAGGCATATGGCTACTCATTCTCCTGAGAAAACCCACAAGTGTAATTATTGTGAGAAAATGTTTCACCGAAAAGATCACCTAAAGAATCACCTACATACACACAATCCCAACAAAGAGGCCTTTAAGTGTGAAGAATGTGGAAAGAACTACAATACCAAGCTTGGGTTCAAACGTCACCTGGCTTTGCATGCTGCAACAAGTGGTGACCTCACCTGTAAGGTATGTTTGCAGACTTTTGAAAGCACAGGAGTGCTGCTGGAGCACCTAAAAACTCATGCAGGCAAGTCATCGGGTGGAGTGAAGGAGAAAAAACACCAGTGTGAACACTGTGATCGTCGGTTCTACACCCGAAAGGATGTCCGCAGACACATGGTAGTGCACACTGGAAGAAAGGACTTCCTCTGTCAATACTGTGCACAGAGATTTGGGCGGAAGGATCACCTCACACGCCACATGAAGAAAAGTCACAACCAAGAACTTCTGAAGGTCAAAACAGAGCCAATGGACCTTCTAGATCCCTTTACCTGCAATGTTTCTGTGCCTATTAAGGATGAGCTGCTTCCAGTGATGTCTTTACCTTCCAGTGAACTGACATCAAAGCCATTTACAAACACTTTGCAATTAAATCTCTACAACACTCAGATTCAGTCCATGCAGAGTTCTGCATCTGCACACCAAATGGTTGCCACATCGTTACCATTGGGAATGCCTTGTCCAATAGATATGGAGTCTGTCCACCCTTCTCACCAGCTATCATTGAAATATCCGCTCGGTACTACCTCATACGCAATTTCTATGCCTGAAAAAGAACAGCCATTGAAAGGGGAAATTGAAAGTTACTTAATGGAGTTGCAAAGTGGTATGCCTTCTTCATCCCAGGATTCTCAAGCATCTTCATCAAAACTAGGGCTGGATCCACAAGTAGGGCCACTAGATGATGGGTCTGGGGAAGTTTCCCTTTCCAAGGGCTCTGTTCCTATTAGTGAACCTCTAAACGCCCCATCATTGGACTTTTCTCAGCTGTTCAACTTCATACCTGTAAATGGCCCTCCCTATACTCCTTCTGTTTCAGTGGGAAACCTCGGAATGAGTTATACGCAAGAAGAGGCACATTCTTCTATGACTCAACTTCCACCACAAACCCAGGATCCACAAGATCCTAGCAATAGTATAGGTCTTGGGTCTCTGCACTCATTATCAGCAGCTTTCACAAGCAGTCTAAGCACAACCACCACCCTACCACGATTTCATCAAGCTTTCCAATAGGATGTACAAAGCTGGCTTGTTACTGTCTATTTGTAGAAATGCCTTAGGTGACCATTTTTAACTTAGTGCCTACTATAAGACATTATAAATTCTCTGCTTTTGTACAGTACCAATCTCATGAAGCCAGTAAGAAATTTAAATTAACTTTTTTAAAATGTTTTGAAAGTGTTTATTCTCAGCTGTGTTTACTTTGGTTTTTGTTTTGGTTTTTTTTTTTTAAACAGTCTCATTGTATTGTTTTCATATTCACTGCCAATTTACACATTTAAAATGTTCAGCAGAAAGTCATCCCAAGCAAACTCTCAACACTCATCCCTTTTTTTAGAAGTTTTTTAACCATACCAGTTATTCCATTTTGTTGATGTCAGTGGTAGAACTGCCACGTTTAACTTTTAATATATTTTACTATTTGCAAATAATCCAGTTAAAATATGTATCACAAATATTCCTGAAGATTTGGGAAAAAAAATCTCCAGTCCATTTCCAAACAAATCCTCTTCCCAAATGGTGACACATCTGACCTGTTCTATAATGACAAATCTAAATTTTTTAAATAAATATAGAATTCAGATTTTTCTGAAAACTTGTGTGTGTATATATAGAAGTCCATATATACACATGTACATTTATACAGCATTTTGACTTGTATTGAAGTCATTATAAAAGTTGTTAAGAATTTTGCCATTTTCTGGCTTAAATTTTTGTGGCCTGTTATGGATAACAGAAAAAAAAATTACTTCTCTAAAATTATGGCTGAATAGAATTTCAACAGAGAATCTCTGCTTGCCTAGTTGACAAATGTTTCAAGTTGAATTTGGAACTGTGTTGTTGTGCTTTTATGACTCTGGTATAGGGAAACAGGCAAAATTAATGGCTGATCTTGAAATATAAAAGTGTTGTAATGTAGTAATGCAGAATATTTTGTCGCAGTTTTTGTTTTAATTCTTAACTTGCTGATTTTTCTCTTTAGTAGCATAGAAAGAGTACTGCATAGGAATCTTCCAGTAGTGTATTCACATTGTAGGCATCAGTCTTCTCCCAGCTGCCACCACCAAAGGGTGGATCAAGTCCAGCCAGAAAGTGTGTATCTATTTTCAGTTCAAAAACTAGTGTGCAGTCAGAGAGTGAATGTAAATTTGCAACTACCAGGTTTTTGTTTTGGATTTTTTTTTTATCGGAATGATCTTTTCAGTTGTGTTACATGGTGTGTTATGTCCTCCTAAGCAACAAGTTAGATGTTAATCACACTTTCTACACCTGGGTACTTGGTTAGGGACTTTTTGCCCGTTGCCAAGATTTAAAGACAGGACTCTTAGGAGTGAAGTAAAAGCATATTGCTTACACCACTTTTACCTAATGCAATATATTCTATTCCCCAACCCCTAATAACCAAAAGAGGAAAAAAAAAAACCTAAAAAAACAACCAACCCTGTGATGCATAAGAGCAAACTAGATTTGCTGTAATTCAACAATAACATTATTTTCCTTGTCATTTTTGTACAAGGAATTAAAAAATAGAAATCAAGTACATTAGTATCTCTCAAACAATAATGAGGATTCGTACAAGGTTTTAAGTGGTTAAACTAAATATACTTCACAGAAACAAAAGTTGCTCCCATTTAAGGAGCTCATGCTCCGGATGTTTTATCAGTAGCTCCTACTGTTTTTTTTTAATTCTAGGAGCAATATGCAGGTGTAGTTTTACTATTTTATACATATGTGTATTTAAATTTTATTACTGAAAGATAACATTTTTATAAATGTGTTTGTGTTCCAAAGGCATTAAAATAAGGATGTATTAATAAGGAAAATACCTTTTGAAATTCTGCAAACTACTCCTAGATTTTGGGGTTAGGAGCATGTTATCTCAAAGTGGGCTTTTAGCTCTGCTTCACAACTGCTTCTTCTGGTTTCTGTGAAACAGATTGCTCACTTACTTACATCTTTAGTTGAATGATTTGTTCAATATTGCTTTTTTTCCCTTCACTTTTCTAACGGAAAGAAAAAAAACATGAACAGAGCACAAAGTGAATGCAACCGAATGTAACTTTAGTCTAAATGAGCAACTATAATGCATCTAGAAAAAACTTGGGTTTATTCTCAATCTTTTTAATCAATCTGAGATGAAGATAAATGGACTTAATTCCCCCAGTGGGTTATGTCCCGTGTGGAGCCAAGCATCTGCAACTCTCCCTGCAGTAGAGGAAAGCTGCAAGTGCTTGTCATCCTGCAGCTGGCCCAGCAGTGCAACCAGGCAGCACTGCCCATCCTGGGTAGCCTCTGGCTCACAAATTTCCAATCTGTAGCCACTGTTTATCAGTCTCAGTTGCCAAAAGACTTCATTAGAAAACAAAACCCAACAGACACTTTGCCAACACCTGTTTCTTACTGTGTAGCCAGAACCCTTACTACTTCTTCATTTGTGCCTTAGCTTCCTGAAAAGGGATTGACATTTCCCTTTGGAGTTAGATGTACATTTCACTTGAGAAATAGGGACCTCAGACAAGATATTGAACCTCATTCAGTCAGGGTTTCAGTGGGTGGATGCACCCGGCATGTTTGCAGCTGAACTAGGATGTAGGGTAATGTGGAAGCAGACTGACCCTGTAAGCAATACCACCGCCACCGAGTGCTTTTGAGCATCACTTAGGCAGAGTCAATATTGGCCACTACTAAACCATCAGTTTTTAAACTCTGGTTTTTTTATTTCAGATGGATTCTTGGTGGGAGGGGGGAGGGCTGGCTGATCATGCACCACTCTTTGTGCAACTTCTAAACTTCTAGTAAGGTTGTTTTGGTTTTGGTTTTTGTTGTTTTTTTTTTTTTTTTTTTAAATATATATATTTTTGTGTACTTGTTGCTTGTGCTTTATTTAGTAGTAAATTGTGGAATAGAGTGATTTATTGTTAATTTGGCAGTAGCGGTTTTTAAAAACCATATACTGACTGAAACATGAGCCAGAGCTGATTGCTTTATTAAGCTAATAATGAATGTTAAGAGTACATATTTTCAGGATCATTTGCCTAGTGAGCTAAACTTGTATTATAGGCCAATATTTTTTAAAATAAAGCTTGGTCAACCTCTATGTTACACATATTACAAGATATAGCACTTTCAAAAAGAAAACCTAAACCTTTTAAGAAAATTTCTTACAGGTTATGCTTTTTATTATAAAACCTTTTATTATAATTTGTTTCAAGTGCCATTAGATTACATATATGTAGGCCTTTGGTATAATGCTTTGTGTACAAAATGGTAGACATTGTAATTTTAAACAGGTACATTTTTACAGTGTTTTCTTATCAATTTGCTATATTGCACAGAACCAGTGTGTCTTTCTTAAGGGTTTTACAATGGTTTTTACTAGGTTTACATGTTTCAAACTACACTGTCTTCTACTGCCATTTTGAATACCAGTCAAAAACAAATAGGAGTTTGTCCTCTCCGTTTGCAAACTGTGTCCTCTGGAGTTCTGGATGGTAAACTATGTCAAAAATGTTTAACATGCAGTATTTGATACAGATTTTTTTTATCATATCCTATCATTGCTATGCTGCTGTCTGAAGTTAACTTAGGGCCTGATCCTGCATCCGTAAACGTCAAGGGCAGCAGGATTGCATCCTTTGTTATGTCTGTCTCATACACTGGTTTAGCAGCTTCTCCTGTATTCTTCTCAGTCTATAGATAAGCCTCTGAAATATATGTACTTCTCTGGTATGTAGTAAACCTTATAGGCTTAGCTGCCCATCCTGCATCCTCCCAGTGTACAGTTAAAACCACAGCTTACTTAGCATCATGCTCAACTTACAAGTAATGCCACAGTAGTTCAAAATGTGTTTGGGTAGTCCCAAAGCTTTTATGCAATAAGGGTGTCTTACTTTTGTTGGAAGGCAGTGTCTTTTGATAACAGTTATCTAGCCCTGGAAGTGACACAGAACTATTGCTAATCATATGTAAACACTTTTCAGTATAAGCTTCAGTGGTACAGTTGAACCAGAGTGAATGTTTATCTCCTCAGAAACACTCCTGCAATATTGTTATATTGGATCATGCTGCTAATGTAACTTGGGATACAACTCCTCTCATGGTGCTACAAACCTCCCTGTCTCATTCAGATGTATTTTTACCCATAGAAAAAGAGGACTATACTAGACCTATAGTTGTATGATATATTTTTATACTGTGACTTAATTTGTCATTAATGAACTTTGTGCAACACCACAATGTATTCATATGCACTTGCAAAAGTAAAATTTTGGACATGCAAATTTAAACGCTGACAAGCCTAGCTCTTTTTCACAAAAATAGGTGACTGCTAGTTAATGTTAAATGCGGGCTTTTTATATGGTGTGGAGTGAAGAACATACTATATATTATTAAAAGCCTTTGGTTTTAGACAAAAACTGGGAAAAGTATATTGGGGAATGATGACACACCCTAACCTGAGTCAGATTGCTGAAATTATATTTTTAGCTAGGGGAAAAATTGTTTGGACTTGTTTGCTAAAATGTTTTTAATGATAAAAATTTTGAGTCAAAAAATAGAGAAAAAAAAAAAGAACACAGAAAACCCTGCATTCCAGACTGAATTTGTATATGTTTCTTGCATTTAAAATTTGCTATCCTGTGATATGGGAAATTGAGTTGCTTATCATGTATATGTACTTTAAAATGTATTCACAAACTACTGTTGTATTTGTATAAAATATAGACAAAAAGATTGCATATATATTTTTGTGTATAAGCTCTGTAAAATAGCAATCACATTATGAAGCTGCAGCAGAACTTCATTTTAAACACTCACATCCAAAGAAACAGACTATTTATTGTCCACATACCCTGATTATAAAATATACCTTGCTGCTATTAAACAATAGTGCTGCAGCTTCTTGTGGCCTACAGTGTTATGTTTGCTGTACAAAAATATGTGAACTCCACAAAATATATCAATAAAATTACAGAATGGTTTTAGTTAATGAATAACTTATGCCTGGCATTTCAATAGTTAATCTTGATCTGCGTGTTTGGGATTACAGTAAGTAATTACAGAATACATCCAGTTTTGCTGGGTGTAGCTATTCTGAGTTTGCAAAGCGGAACTGTCTTTCCAATTTATGACTGGTAAAATGTCAGTTTTTCAGAAAATATTAAAGCACAAATATCCGTGTTTCATGATTTCACCAAGGAACAAATGGGATGATGCTACTGTGTCTGTGACAAGACAGATCTGAACTGAAGGAAGCAATTGAACTTGCCATCAAATTACACTTTGAAATGCTGTGAGACACTGGAAGGTGAGTGTGGGATTTCTGTAGTGGGACCACTCATTTGGGAGACATAGGTGAGTGATTGTCTTATTGTTTCAGATTAATCCAAATCATTTACATCGATTGTTATGGTTTACAGGACAGACTTTAAGGATGTGGCATGTGCTAAGCATGCCAGAGGGTTTCTCTCTGCAATATTTCCAGGAGAAACTCCCTTGCTTTGATCCCATAGTTCTCCCATCTGCCCATGACAGTGCCGAAGAAGTCAGACTGTAATGCGTGGGGGAAGAGGTGCCTCGCAGCCAGACAAGCAGCCTGCACACAACTGCAGAAAGTTGCCTCTCTGCTCATTCCGTGCCGTTGTTCCCTAGCGTAGACTGTCTGACAGGAAAGTAAAAGACTAGCATTTCACATTTCATTGCTTTTTGGAACATATTTTGTTAACATCTTCAGCCTTGTCTGTGTTTCCCTGCTTTTGAGTTCCCCTCTTTTTTAAGTCTTGACTTTTTAGATTTGTTGCTGTAACCCAGTATGAGAGAAATGATTGTAGAGAGAGTTGTTGGCTTTTACCTTCTCCATATGCAGACGTCTTTCCTTTCTTGTAATCCCTACCTACCCCTTTCCTCTGAGCTGACTTATTACTTCTGTACCACAGGTTTCTAACTTGTTTGAGAGGGTTGGCCTTGTTATATTGAGGGTCAAGAGCTCTACAGATGCTCTGCGTTAATAAATGCTCTGCAAAACCATTTATAGCCACCCACAAACACACACACCCTCGCCCACAACCCCTCGAGAGAAAACCATCCCATCATAGCTGGTCTCACCCACCGTTACTATTTAACCTGTCCTCCTTCCAAATGGACAGCCTCTGGAAACCCTCTAGAAACTCTGTCAGCCCCTGTAGTAAGTGGAATGTGATTGCACAGATGATATCTGTGTTATCCAGAGATCTCTTGCTGCAGTCTTTCCAGAGTTTCTTTGTTAAATTCAGAGCCACAGGCATCTTCCCTTCTTTCTTTTGTGTAACCTCCCCTTTCCAAAACTCGCATAAGAAAGTACAGAACAATGGTCCTTCAGTATCCTCTATACCTGTCTCACAGTCCTTCAGGAGTGGAAGAGTAAGACTATGCTAGTTTTCCCCTTCACTCTCCCTCACTTTTCATGCCTTCTTTTCCTTCCCACAGATAAGCATGCCCTAGGATAAAGACTGTTTCTTGACAGAGAAATCCAAAACTGTGACGCAGAGCTACTGCTGAACTAGCAAGAACTAAGCAGCTACATGCTGTTGGCTTCCCCGCTTTTCAAATCAAAACATTGTATTAAATCGGATAGAAAGTAAGTTTTACAAAGTGGCAGCTGCCGTAGTTGGCACAGCAAGGGTTGGTGATCACAAACAGGCAGCAAGTAGCACAGCAAGATAAACTCTATTGCAAAATTTTGTCTGAATTAATAGTTTGAGAAGTGTATTGGAAGATTAACTGCTGCGTGAGATTTCAAGTTCCTGCTTATGTGCTATGTCCCAGGTAATTCAGTATAAACTTTCTCCACTCCTAATAAAGGTGTAACATTTTGCCTGGTATTTTTATCTTTATATAATTCTGTTTATTTGTTGTAATGACCTGTGTGTCCTTAGGAAATTAACATTTTCAGAGGAGTAAGTATTTGTAAAAAATACAATGAGCAGTTCTTCAGTGTCATCATTGCACAACCTTGTCTTGTTCAGATATACTTGTATCATAAACCCATCAGCTATAAAGCTAGTTTGCCTCAGATAGAGCTGAAGAGACATCAGCTATTGGCTGAGCAGTCTGAAAACATGACTATGGTAATGCAGTCTATGGCTGAGCTGGAAATCATTTGAATTGATCCCTTGATAGTTTACCCGTGGGACTGATTCTTACTGTTGCACCGAAGTGCAATGTAAAAAGAAGAATGACTTAGTGTGATTTTCATATAAATCAGTCAGATCGCTGCTTGATGTGTGTTAAGTAACACAGAGAACCTGAATAGTCATAGCCTCTCAAAATCAGTACGCTGCTTCAACTTTTGTGTATGTATGTGTGTGTGTGTATATATATATCTACATTTGTGTGTACATGTGGATATGTATGAATGTATGCATGGGAAAGTATCAATGTAAGATGAAAAACTTGATAAATTATTTTGTTTTGGCTTACTTCAAAATGTTTTAAGTGTTTGTGTTTTACAAGTCCAAAGTGAATCCTGCTGTTTGTTAAAGTATCCCCTAGTTAACACAGTGTGTGGTTTCCCATGCAAGCTGGAAGAGTTTCTTCCAAATACTTGATTAATCTATGAGAGACAGCAATTTATCTAAGGGGTGCACAGACTCCCACGAGAAAGGTGTTTGTCAGCTGTCCTTGTGTAGTACTAGATACAATTTCAGCAGAAAAGTTCTGTAGGCTGTGCCTCTGAAATTAAACTCAACTGGCTTACTGGCTTTTATATTAAACTGTTTCACACATGGTCATGGGTAGATCCTTAAGTTCCCTCACAAGTACTTACATTGAAAATAAAAATACAGGCTCTGTATGATTAAGGGGCATGCCATAAGTGAGCAATGTCTGAGATGTAACATAGGAATATCAAATATCAAACATTCATGACAAATAAATACAGACTAAACTCGCAAACTTTCTGAAGTCTGTCCTCACCTGAAAATTGTCTCCTCTTATTTCGTCACTGTCTGGCTCCTTATGCCAATAAAGTATTACAGGGTTGTCCCATAGTTTAATGTGCTCTCTTCTCTTCAGTTTAGGCGTATTTTTCTTCAGTATTTTTACAAGAAGCTTCTGCTTACTCACTGATGAAAATTTATGAATTGCAACAATGTACTTGAACTGTATAACCCATTTTAATCAGTCAGGTTTAAAACCCTTTAACTTACAGCAGCCTCTGAGAATTTGCTATGGCCCACCAGAGTAGCCAGGCCATCATTTCAGAGCCACCAAATTTGGCTGATCCTCTTGCCCTTTCCCCTCTACAACTCTGCAAAGAGGTGGTATTTGCAGGAAACCACGACATTTGCTATGGCAGTGTATTTAATATACAGTCACAGGGCTGGGCATGATCTGTGTTAATGGGATTGTGCAAGCTACTGGGAGAGACTGACCCCTTTATGCATCAGTCCTAGGCATCAGCATTAGATCTATGTACCTGGGAAGGCAGCAGCCTCCCAGCACTAGACTAGCACTAACATTACCTCCTTGGGCCCTTTGCTGTATGTGATTAATTTTTCTCATTAAGCACTGAAGCTGTTTTGTAGTCCTTAAGCTACAAGTCCCATATTCCACTACTATATTTGGCATCTCCCTGTGACCCAGCAAAGTCAGCTTTGCTCCAAGGGGCAAGACTGCAAAACCCATCTTGGACCATTTGGCTGAAAATACTGAAATTGCCTGCCACATGACAACAGTCAACTTGCCAGCATAGGTGTCTGTCTTTGCATGGCCAGAAAATATTGCTGTGGGTGACAGCCTGTATGTCACATTTCATTGTCTGTATCCCTAAGTTTAGATTCTCTTAGCTTCTTGCAAGGTACTCTTTTGAAACTGTGATATTAATCTACAGCAGCAGATCCCAGATTGTTATCCCTGATCCACTTTGGTCACTGAGGCCCCAGTAAATTATCTGTGAAACCTCACCTGCCTTGCCAGTGTCTCCAGTTAAAACCTCAGTGTGTTCAGGTAAGGAGAGCCTTTGCTTCATGTTCTTGAATGCATGGAGTAACCTTTCTGTGAAGGAAAAAAAGCATCAAGCAGCTGTTTGGCAATGTGTGTTTGAAACTTGATCTTATTATTTATAAACTAGGGTTTAACCTTTTAAAATATTTATTATTATTATGTCTCAGCAGTATAATAACATCACAGCTCTTGCAGATGTGTTTTTTCTTTGCATTTGGGTTTACTTCTCACTGCTTTAAGGAAAACCTGCTTATATTTGCTGTTCCAAGGTGTCATTTGTCTCACCAAAACAGCCAAACTCTGAAACATGAACTCAATTCTTTTCTGGTTTGTGTTTTTAGTGTTTAAAAAAAAAAAAAAAACAAAAAAAAAGTGGTTAATCAGTGGCCTATCTTCAGAGAAAGCCTTGTAGGGACTGGTTTCAGATAATGGTATCACTTACACCTGTGCAATTGATAATATCAGAACTCCTTTCAGGCAACTCTGAATATCGTTTGAGATCTATGAGTTGTGACTGGAAGCAGCGCTTGGACCATGAAACACTGTGTGTGTAAGGAGATTGTACGTTCATCATCAAATCCCAAACTGAGGTCACAGGGAGTGACAGTAAATGGAGGAAAAAGAAAACTTTTATTTGAAACAGAGAAGAAAACCTCTCAGAAGTCATGAAGGCACAGGCAAAGGAACTGTCTTGCTTTGAGTAGGACTGTAATTTAAGTCCTGAGGAGCTACATTTGTCTCCTTTAGCAAGATTACAAAGTACCTTATTAGAAACACAGTGTATTGTAAAGCAGTTCTTAGGAGCCTCTGGACGGCCAAGCCTTCATGGGTTTGTTATATGGTACACCAACCAAATGTACAAAAAAATAAAGTAATGATTATGGAGAAGGATATATACTCCTGAACTCTCTGAAAACAGTTCCAATTCCCAGTTCTGTCCTTCACCTGTTTTAGACAAAACTTTGGCTGTTAACCACAAGAGTAATGCACCTCGATCAAAATGAAACTCTGGTTTTTGGTATGTGTCCTGTGTTACATCCATATCAGCCCTTTAAAAAGAGCCCTTGGTATTGGGCCTGACTTCTCCTGTCCAATGACCGGACAAACAGTAGTAGTAACTAACGACAGCAAACAAAGAGTTTCTATATTCCTGATAAACAAGTGAAATATAAATGGAGGAACTGAGCGAGACTGATTCTGTATACCTTCTCAGCCAGAAGCACAGATTAGGCTGGGCAGCTATTGCAGCACTGGATGCACAGGTATGTTTTACTTGCAGAAATACACAAGCTTGGAACAAAATCATCGCTGCTGCACGTTATTGTAGTTGTGACATATTGCAGCCCATGGGACACAGACTGTGTGTTTCCCTCTTGTCACTTGTAAAAGTTCCTGTTGCATTTTCTGCTGGTGACTTCTGGTTCCTACAGCTTCCTTTTTCCTTGTGGAAATAGCAGTGCAGTGGAAACAGTGTGGTTGGAGGTTGCTGTGGGTTCCTGGGGAAGAGCTCTTGGCTGGTAGGGAAGGGGCACCTTGTCCCCAGCAGCTGGCTCCCTAGGCCTTGCTGTGTTTCCCTACTCCAGCCTGTGGTAATGCTGGAGCTAAACGAGGCTGTGAAGCATGGCAAGGATGTCATACAGCAGTTGTACCTCCTGTGATGTCACTGGGCCAAGTCATTAATGGATTAGAGGAAAATAATCTTTATTCTTAATAAAAGCCTCTTTGCATTTTGATCTGATTTAATTGTGTTCACATTGAAAGACACTGGATGTTCCCTTGCTTTGGTCCACAGCAATAAGTCTGAGACAAGACAGTAAGTTACATTAAGACAGTTCCTGTTCAAAAATTCAGTTTATTCCCTGAGAACAATACAACGTGTCTGCCATGACAGGGGCAAAACAGAAAGGTTTCTAGCAGAAAAGGGTAACAGGAAGATTATCAACAAAGGGACAACTGAAAGAAGTGGACATAAAGTTTGGAAATAGTAATATGGAAGGTCTGGTATACCCTTCTGAATGAGATTTCAATCAAAGAAATTTGGAAACAACCCTAATTCTAACCCTCTGTTTTATGAACATAGATTTTACTGCTGTGTTCTATAGCATTCTGAATCATCAGATATGCTGCTATAGTTGTCAGCTTAACAGGTCTCTTCATCCACGCATCCTTCTACCTGTGCCTCTCCCACAACCAACTTGCCCTTTGAACTTCACTGCCAGCTTAACCTGGTGAAAACAGGCTTAAGTTCTTGGAGAATTCAGAGCAGAAATGTCTTTCTGGTGCTTTTATATGCTATTTGGCAGAGAAGCCCATTGAAGAATTGGAGCCCTAATAGTACTCAGAAAAGAGGCATAAAAATCTTTCCTGTCTTCCATGTAGTTTCATCAGCTTTCTGCAGCTTTTTGTTTCCATCACAGCTCACCTGCATAGAAAACATTCTCTGCAAAGACTGGAAGTGAAGACTTTTATTTACAAGTATAATGTCACAGTGCTGCTCAGAAAAGGAAAGTAAATACACTAAAGATCCTCTGGTCCTCCCCCCACCCCCAAACAACCCTGTGTAACTGATGTTGAGCAGTGCTTCAAACCAGAGAGCTGCTCCAAGGAGCAGGCAGCAACAGGGTATATTACCTGGCTGGCTTGTACTGTACAAAGAAAGCTCACAGGGTTTGATAGCACCTGAGGGGTCCAGGGGCCTCTTGAACTGTTAGAGTCTCTTCTGGGAGGGGCCAGGAAAGAAGAGCCTTGTGCTATCAACCAGTCTCATCTGCAGGAACTGTCATACCCAGGGCCACTGAGAGGCCTTTTGCCATGCTTAAGTCTTTGCACTCTCCCTTGGTAACAACTTCTGTTAGCACCTGTTTGTCAGTTCTTTCACTGCCTGTCTGTCTCACACACTGCCAGGTGATAACCCAAATTTCCCATTCATACTCATCTCTGATCCAGGCTTGCTTCCCTGTGAATTGCTGTGACAAATTTCTACTGATAGTGTCAGTACTGGGGCACATCTCCATCACTGATTTACTACGGAATGAATTCACCCTCTAGAGTTCAAGTAGGATCAGAAGATGCCTTTTGGACATCAGGTTTGCCTCTTGAGGTGAGCAACTGAATCCATCTCAAGGTGGAGAACACTCCAGTTCTACTTGCACATGTTCTGAGTACCCCTGAAACCTCCCTCGGTGACCTGTGCTGCATCTTATCCACAGAAGCAAAAGAAAGAGAACAGAAAACACCAGGAAGACTCTGCAGGAACTGCCTGCAGAGCCAGTACTGCCCAGAGGTAAACTCTGGAGAAACAGGCACTGCCAGTCTTTGAGGTCCCATGGCAGAATCCACACCAACAAAGCTGACATCCAGAGGAAGGTTCTGAAGGGTGAGGAGGTGGGAAATGAGGCCCAGTCTTTCCAAGATGCTTGTCAACATGTACAGAAAGTTACTTACTGGAATATTCAAAAGCCGTTAGCTGTATAGGTTCCATAAGTGTGCTCTGATCCCTGGGCAGTACAGCAGGTACCAAACACTATGGCAGTTAGAATGACCACTGTGAATATGTGAAAGCAGGGTCAAAATTCCAAAAGCCCCTGTGAAGAAACACCAAGGCGAAATTACATATTGTTTTTTTTTTTATTTCTGCCAGAACAGCTCTGTAAATTCAGCAGTAAGTTTTCAAAGGAGGATCCAGAAATAAAATACACACCTCTGCATGAGGTGTGATGGGAAGATTACCAAATACTTATATATAATTCTAGTTACTATATCCAAAGGATGATACAGAGCAATCATTTGTATTTATGCTGCTGTTAAGGTTGCTGTCCTGCATGGGCAGAACTGAGCAGCCAAACCAGTCCATTTGTCCCAGTCATGTTGAAGGGGTAGGTTTCTACAAACACACATTTATATTTAGTTATGCCTGCTGTAGCCTCATCAAACGTTAGCACTCACCATTTCATTTACTTCCACTGACAAAGACTTTGAGCTGTTTAATGCACCTGATGCTGATCATTCCTGCCTGGAGTCATGGTGAAATGCATTATTAACTCCTGGGGCATTTAGCTAGAGACATTCAATGGGCAGAACATCTTTCTTTTTGAGATTAGAAATGATGTGAAATACTTATGAGTTATTAACTTTTTAGCTTTAAATCCGCTTGCTTTGACTTTCTAGAGATTTGCTTCAGGGTTGGAGAAGAATGTTTCCAGGTGAGACTGATTTGGTTCAGCTAGTTGAGACAGATGCAGCTCATTTGGGAATGGGAGGGAGAATGGTGAAGGGAGGATAAAAGGCTTTGGAAGGCACTGTAGAGTCCTTTCTGTTGGGGAAATTTTTCTAGTCTTCTGTCTTATTAACTGCCTCTGGTTTTCTCCATCTTATTATGCCATCACCTATTCCTCTTAATTGTTTTCTTTCTTTTGAGTATTCCCCCTCTGCAGATTTGCGTCCCTGCAGCAGCCCTTTAGTTATCCCTGGCAAAGACAGCAAAAGCTTTTTGGGGGGAACTCCTTCAGTCAGGACTCGCCGCTTGCCTCCACGCCTGGCCTGGTGCTCTATTGACTGGGAGCAACTCTGCCTCCTGCAGCCCATAGGCTCTGGGGGCTTTGGTTCTGTCTACAAAGCTACCTACCATGGTACAACCGTGGCTGTAAAGCAGGTGAAGAAAAGCAGCAAAAACCGGCTGGCATCGCGACAGAGCTTCTGGGCTGAGCTGAACGTAGCCTGGCTACAGCATGATAATGTGGTACGTGTGGTGGCTGCCAGCACGTGTGCCCCAGCCAGCGAGAACAGCCTGGGCACCATCATTATGGAGTATGTGGGCAGCATCACCCTGCACCATGTGATTTATGGCACTGGTGAGGCGTGGAGACAGGGTGAGGATGATGAAGGAGGATGTGGAAGGAAGGCCCTGAGCATGGAAGAGACTGTGTGCTATTCTTGTGACATCATGACTGGCTTAGCCTTTCTCCACTCACAGGACATTGTGCACTTGGACCTGAAGCCTGCAAACATCTTTATCACTGAGCAGGGAGTGTGCAAGATTGGAGACTTTGGGTGCTCCCAGAAACTGGAGGAGGGCTTGTCCCACAGTCCCCATGTTTGCCAGCAAGGGGGCACATACACACACCGTGCCCCTGAGCTCCTCAAGGGGGAGAGGGTCACTGCCAAAGCAGACATCTACTCGTTTGCCATCACGCTCTGGCAAATTGTCATGCGGGAGCAGCCCTACCTGGGAGAGCGGCAGTACGTGCTCTACGCTGTGGTAGCCTACAACTTACGCCCTTCACTGGCTGCTGCTATTTTCCACGAGTCACCACTGGGCCAGAAACTCCAAAGTATTATTAGCTGCTGCTGGAAGGCCAGTGTAGAGGAGCGCCTGAGTGCAGCCCAGCTGCTTCCCAGCCTCAGGGCCCTCAAACAGAATCTCTAGGAAAACTCGGGACACTTTAAATTTATTTTGTCAACTTTTCTTTTCCTTAACCCTTTCTCTGAACATAATTAATTTAGCCCCTGTGTGTTTCTAAAGGTTTTGTTGCTGGTTTTTTTTGTACTAAAAAAAAACAAACCCAAACTGTTTTGATATAAGAAGACTATAAATAAAGAGATTTAATAAAACTGTGGGCTTTTACCTTGGGAGGGAATAGACACAAGATCAAGATGCTGGCAGATACAACTTCTTCAGTCTGATCTGTTGTGTGCTGTCTTGCTCAGGGAGAAACTGGGGAATGTGATGTGCAAAAAAATAGTTGGTTTTAAGTAAGTGAAGTAGAAAAAAAGGGGCTAAGGAGCTGCTTTTGGAAGGTTCTTTATATGTAATACCTTTCAGTATTTTCAAAATGTCAGATATGAGTAGTTCTTCACTAGCTTGGGTTGTGCATTTGAGCTTTTCCTCTCTATTTACCAAAGAATGAGTATGTATCGCAAATCAGTGAATGCAGAAAAATAAATACAGAGTGTCAGTGGGGTTTTTTTTCCCTTGTTCTTGGATGTACTTAATTCCAGTAAGTATGCTGCTTTTGATATGGAAAATGTGAACTGCTGATATACATCTTGAAATAAGGAAACTTTTTGCCAGTCTAAGGCTATCAAGAGTAAGAAGATACATTAACAACCTGTACTTTTATAAGACCTCCCTGCTACGAGGGAGGTGTTAGTTGCAACTTGCTAGCTGGGACACTGCAGACTTTAATATCTGAAGCATTGTAAGAGCATCTTGTGTAGAGCAGAAAGTTACCAAGTTTTTGAGGTACAGGGTGAGTTAGAAAAATAAAAAAATCGGGGAAAAATTATTGGTAAAGGGAGGATTATTTGTGCTTCATAATGCATGGGTCAGTATTAGACAAGATACTGGAAGTACTGTAAAGGAAGCTTGCTTAAAGCAGTAATAATGATACTCTGCTGGTACTCAGAGTGTTCGCTGTTGAACTATCCTCTGCACTGCTTATGTCTTATCTACTATCTTTCCTAATCTGGCTGTAATGTGTCTGGGAAAGGAAGTGCTGTAGGCAATGCAGATGACAAAGAGCTCTGATCCATGATTTATCAGAACTGATAATTGTACATCTGAGCCCTTATCAGAGGCCAACTGCTGTAGCTGATATTGCCATTCTGCTCAAAGACTCTGCTTCTTTTTAAGACAGGAGAAAGAGTGATGTTTCAGTCAAATTGTTTCTCTTCTTTACCCTTCCTCCCCCTTGCTTCCATTCTGGAAAAAAAAATCCCCAAGGAATTGAGCCAGTTTCCTGATTTCTGACACACATCTGTTCTTAGCCCCGTGAAATCCTGGAAATGAGCAACTATGTGAATTTGAGATGATTCTGTAGGTCTTTATGGTATTTGGGTTGGTAATTGAAATTAATGGTTTATAAAGCATATCTAAGCTTAACTATTTCTTGGTCTTCCATCCCCCTTAAGCGGAACTATAAAATGCTGGCTGGAATCAAAAAACCTAAGGTGAATCCTGGAAAATATCTCCCATGTTTTCTCTGTCAAAATAATTATGCTATAGAACCAGAACTTTTTTTTTGTGTGTAGCATAACTTATTTTAATAAAGAAGATATCTTAAAGAAGTTATTATGATAAGTCAGTTACCTTTTGAAATGATTAGCTGAGGGCATCTAAGATAAAATGTTAGATAAAGCCAATTGACATGCCTCATTTTAACATCAAGCCTGAAACAGAAGTGGTTCTCCAGTTTTCAAAAGTATATAATAAAAAATGGAATTGAAGTTTGTTAGTAGTTCCTAGATGCTTATGTGTTGTATTTATTTTGCCAATCTAGGTAGCTGGTTGCTTATACTGCTAGAAAACTGTTATTTTTTCCTTAATGATCCTTCAGCATCAGCAAGTGCTACTTGAGTCTCTGTGAAAAATCAAGCACCCTTCAAATTCTCTGTTGTACTTGACAGAATGATACTGGATGGCCAAGACCCACTCTTGAAGTATAATCAGCTCTGCAGATGTCTCTGTCAATTTTTCAGGGTTCTCTTTTGATAGCGAGTGAGAGAGAACTCTGCACAGCATTCAAGATGTAGACACATCATACTCTGTTATAATAATGATGGTCTCTAGTTTTAGTAACTTCAAGGTTTGATTTGTTTTGAGGGTTTTTTGATT
This sequence comes from Corapipo altera, assembly GCF_003945725.1. Taxonomy (NCBI): domain Eukaryota; kingdom Metazoa; phylum Chordata; class Aves; order Passeriformes; family Pipridae; genus Corapipo; species Corapipo altera. The sequence goes on along the minus strand of NW_020884879.1, from coordinate 10,338,637 downwards.
GCTATTGAGCTCTGAGTTAATACTAATCAAGAAACATCTCAACCCTAATAGCTCAGAATCCCTGGTTCTATGTGATGAGCTTGCCTCTCTTTATGTGCATATACCTTGAGTTTCTTTCTGCCAGTTTGTAGCTGGCCCTTGTAATTAACGTCCAAAATAACTCCACCATCAACAAATTTGTTTATCTTATGGGTCACTCTCTTGCACTTCATTTATGGATGTGCTGGGCAGTACAGGATCCCCTGAAACACCAGTGGACACTTTCTCTAGCTGAGAGAACTGACACTTTACTTTTTATGCCCGTGCCTCTCTTTTGACTTATCCAGTGCAGGATTTTCTCTCCTAAATGTGGCTGCTTAATACCTTTCAAAAGTTTGCAGTGAAGGATTTTTCAAATACCTTTGGAAAACCCTAAGGGAACATATCAATCAGTGCTTTATCTGCATGCTGTCAGTGCTCCTAAAGAATTCTAATACAATCCTACACAATTGTGAAGTGCAACTCCTTCCAGCCAAAGCAATACTCCTTCTAAACACATCAGGTCTATGAGTCTGTTATTTCCTTTAATATAGGATCTGCTAATGTATCTTATACAGATGTCAATCATGTAATCAGAAAACTTATTTTTTAAAGACTTCCTTGGGATATGATCCTGAAGAGGAGGGGCAAAGGACAGCTGGTTGGTTTTCAAAGATTGCCTTTTACAAGCTCAAGATTCAGTCCCCATAAACAGGAAATCAGGCAAAGGTGGCAGGATGCCCCCAGGGATAAAAAAGAAGCTCCTGATTAAACTCAAATGTAAATAATAAATATGCAAGAGCTGAGAGATCAGTGGGTAGTCTGAAGCAAGGAAGACTTATTGTTGGTAAAGAAGGATGAGGTTAGGGAACATTTAATCAAGACTTACAGAAGTTCAGAGGACCTGATGGGATGCACGCACAAATGCTGACAGAGCTTGCCAATGTCACTGTGGGGCAACTCTTGACTACCTTTGAAAGGTCATGTGGTCAGGAGAGATTCCTGAGGTCTGGAAGAAAACAAATCTAACTCATGACTGCAAGATGGCCAAAAAGGAGGATGTAGAAAATTACAAGCCAGTCAGCCTCACCTAAATCCCTGGGAAACTGGTGGAACGCACCATTCTGGAAATCACTGCCAAATAAATGAAGGACAAAAAGGTGTTTGGGGGGGATCACAGGGGATTTGTAAAGAGGAAATCATGTTTGATCAACCTAGGAGCCTTCTGCAATGAGATTACTGGCTACTGGAGAGCAGTAGTTGTTGCTTATCTTGATTTTAGTGATGTTTTTGATGCTGTTTCCCATTACATTCTCATAAAGAAACTGATGAAGCACTGACTAGATAGTGGAAACTGAAAATTAGCTGAGCCGCTGGGCTCAGTGTGTTGTGATCAATGGCATGAAGTCCAGTGGGAGACCAGTCACTAGTGGTGTATCCCAGAGATCAATACTGGACACAGTGCAGGTTAACACCTCCATTAAAGCCTTGGATGATGGGATGGTGCACCCTCTGCAAGTTTGCAGTTGATACAGAATTGGATGGAGCAGTCAATACCTTGGATGGTTGTGCTGGTGTTCAGAGAGATCTTACCAAGCTGGAGAAATCAGCTGATGGGAACCGATGCAGGGGGCTGGGGGCCAACCGCTTGGAAAGAAGCTTTGCAGAGACCTGGAGCTGCTGGCAGACACCAGGTTGAACATGAGCAAGCAATGCGCCCTTGTGGCAAAGGCGGCCAACAGCATCTGTGGTGCACTCCAGAGGGTGTTGCCAGCTCTTCTGGAGCGCTGCTACAAGAGGTTATTCCCCGCTGTTCACTCAGCCCTGGTGAGACACATGTGGAGCTCTCTGGTCAGCTCAGGACTCTGCCAGAACAAGAAAGTCATGGCTGTACTGGACCAGGAGTGCAGCAAAGGGCCATTAAGTTGATTACAGGAATTTTATCTTCTGTCTTAATCTTCATGCTCTTTCTTAAGGTTTAGTGTCTTTGGTTCCCAAATAGAAATATCAACAGACATTTCAAAATAGGTTTTGAAAAAAGAAGCATAAGCTACAATTCTGATGCTACTCTCTTTATTTGGAGGTGGGGTGGAGTACTGCAGGTAAACATATTTGATAATTAAGTGGGGAACCTTTATCTGTTTCTCTTTTACAGAGCTTCTGGCTTCCCATCAACCAGAAGCTTCTGTAACCCTGGTCCGTGCTTGTTCTGCTGTTTGTTCCTCTTTCCTTGAAGGCTACATTTTTTTATTTTTTTTTTTTCAGTATTAAGCTTTATCTCAACCCAGAAAGAAAGCAGTAACAACATCACTATCTTCAAATAATAAAAATAATAAGATATAATAAGATATACCGCAGCAAAGAAAACAAAGACTGTTTTACACAATATAACACTAATATTTGTAAATTCAGTGGGAGTCACGTGGATGCTTATTATTTGACTTGTATATCAACTTTTGCAGCATTAGCATTTGTGTTCATGAATCCATCCACTAGAACAAAGATGAAAACAGGGACAGAAAATGAATGGTTATTTTTTAAAATTAACTGTATGTGGAAAATTTTACATATTGTTTATTTTAGCCATTTATCTGCTGCAAATACCTTCATAAAGCAGTCAAAGAGCCTCTTTCTATGCTTCAGTTAACCCAGCTGCCAAATATTTGTCTGCCTGTCAAATGAAAAGCCTTAAAACCAGTTAAAGAAAGAAAATGGAACAAAAAAGTCTACTGGCACCTATCCCAGTCTGCCATCAGCTAAGGATGCCACAGGACAGTTTGGCAGTAGAGGAACCACCATCCGCCCCTGGACTTCTCCAAGCGTGAGGCTGAGTTTTGCTCTCAACCCAGCCTGAGGTTCAATAGCTCAAGTGTTCAGCAGAGCAGGGAGGTGATTGCATTTGCCTTTGCAGGGCACCTGGGATAATAGGGTAATTCATAACTTAATAAATATTCTACTGCACATGTGCCAGGCTACAAAGAGCAAAGTAGGCTGCAAATTGGAAACGTAAATGTCTAGCTCTTTTCAAGTTACTCCCCCCACAAGGGTGGAGGGGAAATCAGTTTTATTTTCAAGCCATGTATTTTTCTCAACCACTTACTGTGAAAATGGGGAAAGGATTTTGATTCAGATATGGCACAAATGAAGCTGGTCCCAGAGACAAGTAAAGAAAGTTGCACCTGAACAGAGACTGTAAAAAAAGATAAATGTAAATAAGGGAACTGATAGGCGAGGGAAGCTGGTTTTTTTTTTTAATAGCAGTTAATACTATATATGATATAATACAGGAAGTTTAGGGAGATATCATATACTTTTTCCACATCCTCGTTTTTCTCTTATCTAACAGTTCTAATAAAATGTTTTACAGATAACACAAAAGCCACATGCAAAACTTTTGAAGGAATGTATTGTTGCACTGACATGCCAGTAGATGAATGTCACCGAGATTTCTCTTTGTTAAGAAAGTGACAGAACTCCAGACTTCCCTTAAAGTTATCAATCCTTGTATAGCTTTTGAGACTGAAATGATTGCTAGTAGATGTTTTCTGATTTAAAGGGGAAGAAAGGATATTCTTAAAGTTTAATTAATCTTTTTTGCCAAAAGCTGACTTTCAGAGGAAATAAATGTTAGATTTTTTAAAAAATGTTTTCATGCTTGCATAGTTTGTTTAAAAAGTTGTATACTGAATTGCAAACAGCATTTGAAAAAGTGTCCTGATCATAAAAATTAGCACTACCTGACCAATCACAGAAAAAGGGCCATTTGCACAGGGCAACAAGGGAGGTGGCTGGAGAAAGAAAGGAGTCAAGCCAGAAACAGGGAGAGGGGAGACACCCCAAATCCCAAACCTATTTGCTACAAGCCTGTGAATCAGTGAAGCTCTCACTGAAAAATAACTTTTATTCTGGCACATGACTTTCTGTGTTGTATGCTAGAGATACCTGCCCACTGGGCTGTCAGAACCCTGTATGACTTAAACTAAGGTCTCGAACTAGTGCTTAAAATTAGCCGAGGCCACTGATTCAGTTCAGAGTGGTCACCCATTACTGCCAGGTCATAGTAGTACCATTTAGTTAAAAGAAGCATAACCTTCTACTCTTAGCCCCAGCCCTCCCAAAACCCAAGTGCTCTTGAAACACTGTCTAAATTAAATGTTCTGCAAACCATTACCTGTCCCCAAACTGCCTGAGAGTGCTACACTTTAATAGCACCAATGACTTACCAAAGTAGATTTCTTCGGTGGAAATTTCCTTTATATACAGAAAATTTTAAGAGTAAAAGGCTACACTTCCTTTATCAAAGGTGTATTGTTGGTTTTGTTTTGTTTTGTTTGTTTGTGTTTAGGAAAGATGAGAATCAATCCCTAGGTATCAGCATAAGCATTTGTGCCTGCCAGAACAAAGTTATTGGCTCTACCTTACACCAGGAACAAGAGTATATGAGAATCAGTTGTTCCTCTGAATACACAAGGGACTCTCAAAAAGGAAATATACCTGCTCTGATGTGGTAAGGGTTTACTGATAGGATGAAGTACCTCCTGGGTGCTCTCAGAAACATCTTCCAACAGTCATTCACATAATGAAAGAATATTTTTTAACATGTGTGGTTTGTATTTAAAAGAAAAACATGAGACCATAATACTGAAAAAAATTACAAGTATTGATATTTCTGGAATTTTTTCAAAAGGCATGGCTACCATACTCAAACCCACGTTCTGTGTATACCTCGATACTTATTTTTATTTGCCTAAAAACTGAATGCTTGAACATAACCCTCTTAAATGGTAATACTATTTTTTCCTTGGTTTTAAGCCTGTGGACAATACTGCTTCCCCTGATCTGCATCTGGAAAACCTGTTGCTAGGGTTTTCACTGTGCACAGAGGTAGGAGTGTTGGAAGTGCAATTGTGTGCATTTACATATAATTGCTGTTACATCATTTAAGTGATTGTGTCAAGGGAAAAAGACTTCTGTTTTATATAATTTCCAAAACCTATTCCACATTTACAATGATGTTTTATAGTCTGGTGTGAAAGGACATGTACAAGCCTGGTTTTCATTACCAGTAGGAACTTCTGACATATATTTAGGTGAAAGACAAGTTTAATAGACTTGCTGTACTCTCCTAGTAAGTTGTCCTCTTAAATAAAACTTCTGGGTCTTCCATGAGATGACATTACAGACTCTACTGTTGTTGCTCCTGCCCCCCTACCACAACCTCAGAACTCCTATGCAGTAAGCCACAGCTGCCACTTTGCCATGTTAGCCTTTTAGAGAAGTTAGCAAACTCTTTGAAACCAAAACTTCTTCATATTTAATGCCTCTTGGATCATTTTCATGTTACAGTGTGGATCTAACCAGCTGTTCTGAGCAATCACAGTGTAACGATTTCCTCAGTGGCTAACTCCTGTTTCTAAAGCACATCTTTAACACCACAGTATGTCCTTTAGTTCCAGGTCCTAAGTTCTATGTTGTTATTCCTGTTTCTGTCAGGCTTTGAGTAATTTAACTTGCCTGGGTCATAGAGGGTCAGATCACAACAGAAGCATTACTGAATTGGCTTTAATCTTTCTTTACTGATGCCAGGGTTGGGAAGGGCACCTTTTCACAAGTCCCACAGAAGTCCAACACCTGGATGTAATCTAGATAAAATTGTGAGTTGCAACTAATATCTTGCTCTAATTGTACTGTAACATGAAGATGGCGATCAACTCTTGCTTTAAGTCTCATCATCATCTGTGGCAAGCATTTGCTAAATTTTGTGCTTGGAAACTTTCATCATCTGAAAACCAGTTGGATCAGGAAATGGACACTAATCTTAAGGAGATGAGGAAAAACTTCTCAGGAACAAAAAACCTACACATGATGCAGTGATGCATTCCATTTCAAGAGAAATTTTTCCTCTAGTCATAAGGCAGTGTGAGGTCAGGACCATTCCTCAAATTATCCCTGCTGCATGATAGAGAAGCAGCACAAGCACCATGAAACAATTCCCTACTACTCTGTCTCGCCAAAGAATTAGATTATATTAAACTGGTCTTTGGATGCAAAAAGCATGATCAGTGACTTCATGACTGGGCTCTAAAACAGTAGACAGAAGGCACAGGCAAACATATATGTGGGCTACATATACTGGTAAACAGAATTGCTGTAAAGTTAAACATTTTCTTCCTCAAGGACAAACATCCAAACATGCTAATATCCAGCTGCTGGCAGCTTCCCACAAAGTCTTTGCAGTAGGCAGACATAAGGAAAAAAGACAACTCCAAAGTTTTTACTAGCACAGTGCTGTGAGAGTTTGTATGCACCAGCATACACCACTAGTTCCTAAACACTACGAATACAAAGCATCCATAAAGAAGCCAATGAGGTAAGAGTAGCAAACAAACCTGTGTCCTGGAAGCCATTTCCAATTCTGTTGTTAACACAGCTTGCTATGTTCAACAAGTCTCATGGATATTATCTGAGTAGCAGCAAGTCTTCAACATATTCTACAAACTATTGCAGTCTTCCTGAACTGTTTTTTCAAAGCAAAAGAGATTACAACAAACAGTGACAAGCAGTGCTGCCTCAAGTGGACAAATCTGGAGAGAATTGTGTAGTTTAGAGTTCATTTTTTTATACTTGATTAACCTTTCCACACATGAAGTCTTCTGAATTGATTTCCAAAATGAAAACTGGATGCAAAAACAGTTCTATTTGCACGTCCACTAGTTTTGCTTTCACTGGGCTGACGCTGGGGGTTTTTTTGTACTGGAATTGCATGCCCCCTTTTGGTAACCTGGCCAGGATAACAACAGATGATATGGTAGGAATGTAAGTGTAAATAGTGTGTGTGAACAGAGTACCCAAAATTGGCATGTTTTGAGAGGATGTTTGCCCCAAACCTGATAACACTAAGAGGAAATTAGCAGTAACAAAGCTTGCTTAAGACAATGAGCACCCAAATTAAACAGTAACCAGAGAATTAGATAACAGAGCCTTTTGAGAGAAGAAAAAAAAAAAAAAAAGAAAAGTTAGCCTGAAAAGCAGCATGAAAAGCAGCACAAGAATCTGTGGTTAGTGGCAGAAACCTTGGGGTGGGAGAGCAGTACCAGAGCAGCAGGTGTGAACACTTCCAAGATCCTCCCCATTGGACATGGTATCTGCCATGCCACTCCCAGTACAGGCTGGGGGGCTGACAGGATGAGGCAGAGCAGTGGGGACCCACCTTTCAGGAGTGCATATGGAAACTCATAGAGTACACTTTTGCTGGCATGTGGAATAGCTGCACAGGCTCCCCAGAGTGGGAGTGTGCATTTGTAACCCACACTTCTTGCATGGAAGCGCATATAGAAATGTGTGTATATGTAAGTGGGGTCAGTTGTAGAAGGATATGTAAGAAATTTGTAGGTGTTTACTAATAGTTTGTAAGCCTCTAGTAATGTGATTTCTGTTGCATTGCTGATACTGATCCACCATGCATAGTTCACTGATTACCAGCAAATTACATGTTGCTAATCAATAAATGACCTTAGTTGCTGTCAAGACTATGTGAGTTGCACAGTTATTCTCGGCAAAAAGATTTTTCATTATTACAAATTTGACAGAAGCATCACATCTGCAGAGCAAGGAGTGGAGAGGAAACAAACATTCTTCCAGACAAGGAGAGAAGACATAAATCATCAATTCGAAAAAAAAATAAAAATCTTAAGACTGAACCAGAGCAAGACAAATTCAAATAATTTCCTCCTGAAAGCAGCACAGATGGACAATCCTGTTTCAGTCCCAGGGGTCTGAAGACATATTGTAGTGATGTATCACAGATTTGGTGACACTAGAATGCTGTAGCATATCAGCAGCTATGTATGTTTGCCACTCTGATTTGTGTCAGAAGAATAAGGCAAAACAGGCTGACCAAGGAGAAATTTTGCTCTAACCACATCAGTGATATTAGAAGCCACATGTATTATCTGTCAGGCATAAAGTACATATTTAGAAGGAAGGAGCTTGTGGTTATAACTATGAAGTTCAAGTTGCCCACTTGAAAAAAAAGACTCCTAATGATCAATATTTTCAGCAACATTTGTCAACAGTAAAGAACTCCATCAAAGCACAAATGCTCTTTTTCCAAGTCATGGACCTAGTTCATGTTTTCCATGCTTACATGGGAAACTTTTAAGGTAAAGAGAGCCTAGTATTTCAAGAGCGGGCTGCATTTTTATATGCTGAGCTTTATGCCAGAATTGGCATGAAAATTTAGAAAATGTAAAATGGACAGGCTAAGTGCAATATGAGAACTCCAGCTGCAGACAGGTGCTCATGCACTGTGCACTCCATCCACCTGCTACCTGCAAAGACTACTGCCAATTAGCAACCCATCTACACAAATCAATCTTTTAAAAGGGAGTATTTTTAGTTCAGTGGGTTTTATGAAGTTCCAATAGCTGAGGAATGTATAGATAAAGCTAACTGCTCAGCAAAGAACTTGGAGGAGAGTTCTGTGACATGATACAACTGAGTAACTTAACAAAAGATAATCAGCAGATACCTACAATTAGCACCAAGCAGATGGTGTAGCCTTTCTTAAAAGGTTTGAAAATAGCTTTCATTGGATTTCTCCTGACTGGTTTAGACACTCCACCACCTACTGATGATTCCCTGAGAAGCCTCAGGTATGATACTGCTTCACAGGTATTTTATGACCAGAAGCTCAAACAAAACCCTTAAAAGTGTGTTCAGATCCCCAAGACCTTGGAAAAGCAAGTGATTTACAAGTAAATAGGAATATTTAGCAATATGTTAATCACTACTGGAAGCTAATACTAGAGGTATTAAGCTGGCATAACAAAGACAGCTTCCAGGGAGCTGCCCACATCAAATAACCACTATGAAAAATGACAAAGCAGACTTAAGGAAGCTAATGTGAGCCCCACCAAAACCATTCATGGGTTACCTATTTGAAATAAGTACAATAAATCTACTCAAAAGAATAAATGGTGTTCACAACCCAAATGGCAAAGCCTGAGGAATACACCTGTCCTTTGACCCAGCCAAAGATGCATCAGTTCAACATTCACCAGAAGACAACACAAGCCTTCAAGTCACTAAGTTATTACAATACTTTAGAAGATGCTAAGTGACAATAGGCACATGTTCCCTCAGGTAACTCTTCTGTCACATAGATAGGTTCATCCCAGGATCTGGTCTTCTGAAGGACAAACTAGTCAAAAGAAGGGAGAAAAAAAGCCCCAGTAATCTGTAGAACCCAAAATAAAAGTCAGAAAGTATAATGAATGCACATGGAATGATAATCTGCATGATAAAATTAAATTAGGTATTAAATTGTTTCTCCTACAGACTACTAAATCATGTTAAAAGCATGTCTTGCTTCTTAATCTTTTATCCTCTTAATTACTTGACACGAGGGAAACACTCCTGGAAGCTTCATCTAAAAAGCACAGGCCAACAGGGTAAGTCACAGAATCACACAATCTCATTACTAAAGTTATCATTGGCTGGGGAGAAAAACCTACATTAAAAACAGAATGTAACCAAAGGAAAACCAGGCATAATACAAAATATGAATCAGAAGCTAAGAATGGCAAAATACTCAGAAGATAAGCAAAAAGTATTTAGAATGGCTATTTACTCATGTGAATAGCATGAAGGAGCACATATTTCAGAGAAAACAGGATGTTCAGATAAATTTCTGTTCTACATTTGTGGAGAAAAACAACATATATCAGAAAAGTCTAACAATAGCCATGGAAAGCCTTAAACATAGGAATAGAAGTAAGGCGGTTTTTAAATCAGCAGCTCTATATAGCTTCCATCCAAGAATTTTAAGAGCTGGCAAAGGAGACTTGTGTGCTGTTAATGTGGATTTTCCATAAGCTCTGAGAAATCTGGGGAAGCTCAGGAAAAAAGAAAAATCTCAAAGCAAGCTGAGGTTGTGCCAATACTAGAAAAATAAGTAAGAAAGGAACAAATTCAGGAACTTACGGTCAACCTCGCCTTAATTCCGGAAAAAAAACTCCAAACAATAAACCATCTTCTTGATCCGGGAACAAGAAATAAATGAGCAAATTTTACTTAAATTACACAGCTTAAATGTATGGAAAATGTATCTTTTTGGAATGACTTTTCTGTCCTCATGCAATTACAGCATACATTTGGTAAATAACAGAAAAGTGTTGATGTAACACATTTGCACGTTGACTTGTTCAGTAGAACACAGGGAAACTGGCAGAGTTGTGGACATACAGCTTGTAGTAAGCAAATTAAAACTAAAGTTGCAGGTCTGTGTCACCAATGAGGACACAGTCAGACATATTTCTAATTGAATCCCACAGGAATTAGTTCTTGGCAGCAACCTACTCAGTATTTTATCTCGAAATAAAGTTTACTAAGAACATTCATAAAAGCTCCAAGTAAATAGTGTAGCAAGACTGCTGGTTGGGAACCATCTGGATTGCTGGAAAATTGTTTCAGCATGATCAGTGTGAGGTCATGTATTTAAGAGTGATGGATATAAAACACTTATAGATGGAAAACTTCCTCAGGAAGTAGTTGGAATAGCTGGTAACAGAGTAAACATGGGTTCCTTATGCATGAGTTCAAAAATAGTATATACATTATTGTTAAATGGCTCAGAAAACAAACCACCAGAACCAAATGCTGTTTTCATTGCAGGGAGGAAGAGACCAAAGAAACGTGACTATCATCAAAACATTTTTCAAGTACTGATCTCCATTGGCAAAATACATCACTCCATTTCAGGAAGCAGCAACAGGATGACAACTTCTGTATCTATGTTTATTGGAACTGCTTTATCAGAACATAGCCTCTAGTCCTTTCAAAGAAGCTATTAGTTAACTGAAGATTTCAAAAAGCAAGTACAAACAATCCAAGTGCAAACAAGCCTAAAAACTGAGCATCAAAATGGAATAGCTGGCATATAAAAGTTAATTCCATCACCTGAGGTTTAAGGACAATATGAAGACCTATAATGTATTTGCTACGAGGAAAAATATATATTAAGAATAGTGTGATCACTGAAAGTAAGCTCATATTAAAACACCAAGCAAGTTTCTTTGAATAACTCTAGTAATCACTGAGCTTCCAGAGGTGGCAGTAGTTTTGCTTACATTATCCATGTCTATGATTCCTGGACTAAATCCCAAACTAGAATTAAAATATTAATTTTAAAAGATAATCACAGTGACCTTACTATAGGCCATAATTTTACAATATCTGTTTCTCCAGTTCACCAGTGATGTAACTAGAAAGAGACATATTATCAGCAAAACACTTGGTTTGGGACTGACAGTTACCACTGTCCAGGCCAAATCAGTGACTCTGCTCAGTAAAAAAACATCCCTCCAACACCCAATCTCAAAAAATAATGGAACTTTCATAAGTAAATTCATTTAAGTCCTTAAACGTAAGCATGAATGAAACCATCACTTTTACTTAAAGCTTCTGCTCTCACAGCACCACTTTACCGAGTCACTGAATCATAGAATCAACTGGGTTGGAAAACACCTCCAAGATCACTGACTCCAACCTATGACCGAACACCATCATGTCAATTAGACCATGGCACTGAGTGCCACGTCCAGTCTCTTCTTAAATACCTCCAGGGACGGTGATTCTACCACCTCCCAGGGCAGTCCATTCCAATGTCTAGTCATCCTTTCTATGAAGAAATTCCTGATGTCTAACCTAAACCTCCCCTGGCGCTGCTTAAGACTGTGTCCTCTCGTGCTGTCGCTTTCAGTAACGAACGAAAAATAACAAGACCCAAAGGCTCAGACGGGAGCGTGCTCGCTATCCCCGGAAGCGATAAGGCCTCGCTTGTGCGTCAACTCCCGGTGCTCCCCCCAGCAGAGCGCCGAGATCCACTGTAAAAGGCAGGAGCGCAAGATGCTCACGGGGCCCGAGCGGGGAGGGCGCTGTGCCCCGCTGGGCGCGGCCGAGCCCAGTGTGGGGGGCACTGCAGCCGCCGGGCCCCTCTCCCTCTCGACGCGCCATCAGCCGAGCCCACGGGGCGACCATCGGCGCAGGAAGCCGAGCCACCCCGCTCTCCCCGCCCCGGCGCTTCCGTGCCCGGCGGGCGGGTGAAAGGTCCCGCGGCGCCCGGATGGAGGCGGTGCCGCTCCGCTATATAAGCGCCCGCCGCCGCCGCGCCCGCCTCTCCCCGCGCCGCCCGCCGCCGCCTCCTGGCTCACCGCTGTTCGCTGGGCCCCGCGCCGCCCCGCGCCCGGGAATAAGTCGGTCAGGAAGGCTCCGCTGCCGCCATGGTGAGGCGGAGGAGCGTCGGGGACAGGGGGAAGGAGGAGGAGAGGAAGAGGGGCCGCCGCTCCGGCAGCGCCGCGTGGCCGCCGCGCCCGCCCGGGCCGGGCCGGCCCTCGGCCCGGGGAAAGAGCTGCGCGGCGCTGCGCCTGAAGGGCCCCGGCTGCTGGGGCGGCTCCCGGAGCCCACCCCAGGCCGGCGTGCAGGGAGGGCGGCCTGAGAGCCCGAGAGTGCCTTTCGCTTCGGGAGCTGCCACGTGAACTCCCGTCGGGAGCGGCGCCCCGGGGAGGCGGCGGGAGCGGAGCTGACACGGCCTCGTGTCTGTGGCCTCGGAGTCAGCTCATGTTGAGGGGGTGTGCGTCTGTAATGCGGCAGGTCGTGCCTCTTCATCGGTGTGTGACATCCATATTTCAGACTCGGTCAGATTGGAAGGGACCACAGTGGGACATCAGGTCCAACCTTTCTGCTTAAGCAGAGTCGTCCTAGAGCACGTCCTAGAGCAGGGTCGTCCTAGAGCAGGTTTGCATCCTGACGGTTGTTGAGTGTCTCCAGCGAGGGAGTCTCCACAACCTCTCTGGGCAGTGTACGGTCACCCGCACAGTAAAGAAGTTTCTTCCTCATATTCAGGTGGAACTTCCTGTGCATCAGTTTCTGCCCGTTGTCTCTTGTCTTATTGGTTGGCACCACCGGGAAGAGCCTGACTCCATCCTCTGGGCAACCCCTCCTTTAGCTATTCATATATATAGTTTTACATATATATATTTATATATCATCCATGTTTTTTCAAGATCTTTCTTTCTCCGTATTTTTATTTCTGTTTTCATCAGCTCACTTAGCCTGCATTAATGCCCAATTATTTGCAAGCACTTAATTGCATAAGCTTCTCAAATCAGTTTCCTGAGTGGCTGAATTAGTTTTTCTGGCCAGGTGCCCATTTTTGTTCTTGCAGTGTGAGTTGCAGTTTTGTTGATCAAGTCTTTTCTACTTAATTCGTGGTGAGGTTAAATGGTAAGATACACGGAGCCTCAAATGTATTTTTGAGGACAAGGAGTGTTTGTGCTAGCTGTATATAGGCAAACCAGGGAGGGATTTGCTTGCAGCTTCCCACCGTGAGATGCAGTTAGTCACTAAAAACTGGCTTTTCCTTAGAGTTACAACTTTGCTCTTTCGTTCTCTTCCCACCACCATTCTTCTTCCGTGCCACCTTACCCTTCAGATATCTCTTCTACTGAGTTGAACAATGTAGTCCCATAGCAAAATTGTTCTTTACACTCTTGAAGTCTGTTTTTAAGAGGCTGTAGATAGTGCTGGTGTTCACTGTAGTGTCTGATATTTGTAACTTCAATGTTTTAGGCGTTTAAAGATACTGGCAAAGCACCTGTGGAACAAGAGGTAGCGATTCATCGTATTAGAATTACTTTGACAAGTCGCAATGTAAAATCACTGGAGAAGGGTGAGTAGTACTTTTTTTGTTTACTTGGGTAGCTTGTCAAGTAATGAATATGTCACGTAACGCATTGCAAAATAAATGTATTGAAAACAGTTGTAATTAAAGAGGTTAGCGTTTGCCTGCTTGGCTCACTGAGTCAACCCAAAGCGCTTCATACACTAACAAGTAAATTCTGATTTAATTCTTAATGAAAGCTAGTGTTTTGGGGGGGTTTATCCTGCTGAAGACTTATGTCATCATGACGAATGTAAGAGAGTGCAGCTTCTTCGCTTTAGTTCTCATGGGGGATTTTCAAATAGTTGTTATTCTTTGAATTTATAAGAACCGAAAGGCACCAGTTTCTCGATATTTTGTCACTCATGTTATGGAGAGTTTAGCATAACATTCTTTTAAGAAATTATTTATTCTTGTTTAGGAACTGGCTTTGCCAGTGTTTAATCATATAATGTAAATGTTGTAGAATCACTGTTAGCAGGATCTTCAGGCTGATAACAGCTTAAATACAGTTTAAACTTGTAGTAATGGCTTTTGCCTACTGCTGTAACCTGATTTTGCTCACCCAGGCATAACACTTCCACTTGTATGTATTGGCTATGAGGATAATGCTTAAAATGAATGGCAGTGATCACTTAATACGCTATTCTGAGCCAACATCTCGTTTGAAATACTCACTTAAGGAAACAAGCAAGTAAAATAGTCACAAACCTGAGCTATTTTGTCTTTTTCCAGTCTGTGCTGACTTGATCAGAGGTGCTAAGGAAAAGAACCTTAAGGTGAAGGGACCTGTTCGCATGCCCACCAAGGTACTTAACATTTTTCTTGTCTTAAAAGTTGGTTTTTTTCCTGCAACTATGCAGAAACATCTTTTTCAAAAAAAAAAAAAAAGGTGAGATGAAAAGCAGTACTACTACACTGAGTGTTGACCCAGTGTGAACAGATAGCGATTTCACAAGTTGCTTTGATGCTTAAGGGTAACTGTTTAGTGCAAAACATGTTTAATGTGGAAGGGGCTTTTCTGTTCAATTTATTTTCATCATGAATGGGGTTTTTAAATGAAATTATATATGTGGGGAAGGAGTGCTAACATCAGTTAACTCTAACTTGAGGTAACTTTCTAAAGTCATAGATACCGTACAGTATTTTTAGATGATTTAGGTGATTGTATTTTATGTGATTCTAGATTACTCCTCTCTCTGCATCAGCTAAATACCTCATGTTTGACTTTTCAGACCCTGCGGATCACTACCAGGAAGACACCTTGTGGTGAAGGTTCCAAGACCTGGGATCGTTTCCAAATGCGTATCCATAAGCGGCTCATTGATTTACACAGCCCTTCTGAGATCGTGAAGCAGATCACTTCCATCAGCATTGAACCAGGTGTAGAAGTTGAAGTTACTATCGCCGATGCCTAGATGATCATCGTTGTTGAATAAAGTTGATTTACAAATTTTCATCAGTGTTTGTTTTCATATGTGTGTAGAAAAGTAGCTCTGTGATTTTCATGAAGGACAACAGAGATCATAATCAAAATGCTGTGTGATATTTAAAGAACAATATGGTATCTGTAAACATCAGGAAAATGAAACGTGGGCATCGTGGTTTCATGGAGGTTGGTGACTGTATGGTCATGCAGCACTTATTAAAAATATATTTTTCATGAAGGGTTTAACTTTGGCTGAAATCTTAGTCTATACCCAAACAAGCAGTAGCATTAAAATTGATGTTTAGGTAAATTACTAAGTTTTCAATTCTTGGTTCTTGCTGTGCAAGACAGAACTAACACTAAGCTTACTTGGCTTTGTTTTTTTCCAAGTATGTCACAGTTGAAGGATCCTGAGGACTCTACCCATAAAACTTCATAATTTGTGGTGAATACATTGAATTTAGCAAGTTCATTCTTTAGACTTGCATGTAGAGTCACAAAACTAAGCTGTGAAACGCTCTAGTTGTCTTTTCAGGTTTAGATTTCCATAGGTATGATTATTAATGTTAAAAGTAAGGTTTATATGTAAAGCAGCAAAACAGCTATTTTCAGTGCTGCTGCTTAGGGCTCTCAAGTAAAGGAGGTATGATTAATTCTTAAACCAACAAGGCAAAGAAATCCCAGAGTTGAATAAAAGAGAACAGTTTCTTTTAATCCGTTTAAGATAAGGTTGCTGTTTCTCCTTCCAAGCATAGGAAAGAATTTGAATTCAAATGAATTTAGTGGAAATGTGTAGTTTCAGCTCCTATTTACATTTTCTAAGACCTAAAACAGTGGCCAAAACTTGAGCTTCCTTACTCAAGGGATTCAGGTCTTTCGATTTCATTAAATGTAAAGCCTCAGAAAGATTCTAACTATCTAGTTAGAAGGCTTGAGAGCTTTGGTAGGAAGAGGTGAGAAACTAAGTTAATGTGTAAAGATTGCATCAAGCCTGCTTCCTTGGGAAACATCCTGAAGAACTGCATGAGCAGAGGGGAAAAAAAACCAACCAACCAAACAACAAAACGACAAACACCTGTGTTTTCCTAGAAGTCCATTTCTGGTAATATGCTACAAATATGAGTTTCCTGACAAATACTTCTAGCTGTAGTTTTAAAATTATTTGTGTTTATATGGAGTCCTCTGTGGGGATAAATGAGCAAACAAGTAACAGATGAGAAGTGTTACTGCTGAAGCCCTCTGAGCTTTGTGTACAATTAGCTGCTAACTTTCACCTAAGTAGTCTTCCCTCTGCTTAACTTTAGCCTTCCGAAGGCACTTCGATGGATCTAGGGAGAGCTGGCAGGCTTTAACATCAGTTCTGTCTTTGGCCTTTCCTGTTGGTCAAAACCTTTTGCTATGAAATAGCTTTCTATTGGGTTACAGCCCGCTGTACTTCTGACTTGGGTGGTGCCTCTTAAACATACCTAAACGACCTAAAGCCTATATTCTTTGAGCAGCTATGGCACTTCAAAGACCACAGTTTTCTGCGGTCTTTTGAGTGCGTATCTTTCTTTTCACCTGTCTCCAGCTTAAACACAAATGCAACTTCACCTTTGCATCTGGGGCTTGTGCCGTGCAGAGGTACTGCTGCCTGCCTACTGTATGAAGGGACGGGCTTTCCAGGGGTTACCGGGAAAGCAGACCGCTTGCCTGTGGAAGGTGACGGACCTGCGGCTGCCGCGGGATTCCTTCAGCAAGGGAGCAGGTCCCGTCCCGGACGGAGCGCGGCTCATCTCTCGCTCCCTGCGGCTCGCAGCTCCTGACCTGTCCCACTTACGGCTTCTGCCTGACCCGAGCGCTTCGGGATTTATTTGTTTTCTGCTTGATTTACGACAACACCGCGGGAGTGTCGAAATGTTTTACGTAACACCCACAATAACTTTATGTAACTCGTTTGGATGGAAACATTTCGGTGCCCGCGTCTCCCCCCTCAACCCCCGGCACGGTTTTGTTGGGGCGGTACAATCCTCGTCCCTCGTCGGAACGGCCGCTGTCCGTTCAAACCTCTTCTTTACCGCCCTGCCTCATTAAGGACGCTCTACAAACGCCGCATCCCGAGCACACGCAGCTCCGTCCCGCTCCACTCCGTCCTCGCCCTCCCTCCCTCCCTCCCTCCCTCCCTCCCGGGCCGGCGGGAGCAGCTCCCACAGCTCCGGCGCCGCCGCCGCCGCCGCTGCCCTTGCGCTGTGAAGCAGCGCCCCCTGCCGGGCAGAGGGGGGCGGCGCCCGTGCCCGCGCTCGGCCAATCAGCGCCCGCCTCCCCCAGCCCAAAACGCTCCCCCCTGCGCGCGCTCGGCCCGCGGGTTCCCGCGCGCGCCAAGGTAGCGGCGCTGCCCGCGCGCTCCCTGAGGAGGGGCCCGGGGGCCTCGGGGAGTGGGGATGGATCGGCCCCTGGGGCGGACTGCGGGGTGTTGAGCCTTGCGGGGTGGGGGCGGCAGCACTTCCAGCCCAGTGAGGCTGTTAGCTTGCTTTCCCTTGTGTGTTCCTTTCCTAGCATAACCTGCCAGTTGTTTTTTTAAGATTCCTTCATACTCCCAAACTTCTCCAGGTGGCCTTATCGTCCTCAGAAGTGCTTGTTTATATACAAGCTGCCCTCGTCTTTGTTTTGTTCCGCCTGTATTTTTGTCTGTTCTCTGAGAAAATGATGGGCTTTTCTTTCTCTTTTTTTTCCTTACAAGTTCCTTTGCACGGAACAATGGATGATGAGGGGAAAAACTATGTTTCTACAGAAGTATCCGATGTGTTGGAATCAATTTCTTTTCTGAATGTTGAGGGTAAACCTTCACCCTTGGAGTCAACAGTATTGCCTAATATGGAGGAACAGCAGGTGTGGATTGGTTTTACAAGATGTCTTCTGGTGGTGCTGGTGTGTTTTTTTTTTTTTTGTTTGTCTGGGGTTTTGTTTTGGGGTTTTGTGTGGGTTTTTTGTTATTCTTTGTTTTTTTTTTTTTTAAAAAAAGCTTTAATTCTGACAAATACGTCTTTCACAAGAACTACTCTGCTCCTCCACCCCTAAGATGTGTTTGACTCTTCTGCTTATTTCTCATTGCTTACACACAGGTCATAGCCAGTATCAAATACACGTGGTCAGTGCTATGTCATGTACTAAGCTTTTGAAAAAAAAGTAAGGGACTTCAGTAATTACACTTTGAATGTAATGAGACTATGCTGTTCTTTTTAGTAAGATGACAAAGCATACGAACCTGTGTTTAAAACTTGTTAGGTGCTTGGAAATAAAATCTGTAATGCTGTGCTCTGCACTTGAGGAGAAGATAGTATAGCAATCTCTCCTTTTTGGAGTGGTAAGTTTCCTGGGTGACTCTTCCTCAGGTGATCTAATTTTGTATGATTAGTGGAGTGCTGGTCATGGGATGGCTGGAGTAAATCCATCTGCTGAATGAAAAGTTGCCGAAGTAAAGACTTTGAAGCTCTGTGAGAAAGGAAAGAATGCTAGAATCCCTCTGAAAAGCTCCCTGCTATTATTGCTTTACCTGTGTGGGGAGACCACTGTGTAACGATTGGGGGATGGAAAAGCCCTTCTTAGCAGCTGAGAACTGTTTCATGGCTGTTACTGTGAGGAAGATGAGTGGCTGGTGCCTGGATGATGGATGGTAAGGAAGTGGTCTCTTGAGGCTAAGAATGTGTCAATCTATTAATTGAACGTGCTCCATACAAAATGGAAGTGCAGTACTGTTTAGCAGGTGTTAGAAAACACAGCTTGAATTCAATACAGAGGGAGACCAGAAGGTGGAAGCAGTGCAGTTTATGCCTGGGATAGTGTGCTCTTTTAAAATCAAAGTACTAGCTTTACCATGAAAGAATGCTAAGAAGGGGTAGCACACAAAAAAGGTGTTACTTAAGGACAGTAAAAGATAAAGAAGCAAATGGAAGGTTAGAGTCTGAACTTCACAAGGAAGGAAAAAGTGAGGCATTAGGATGAAATAGGAAATACTACATCAGATATGTATGCTGATATGAGTGATTTGGGGCTGTTCTGCTTAAAAAGTGGCAATTGTAACTGTTTTGTGCCATTTTTTTTTATTGAATAGGTATACCAACCTCTGAAAGTCTTCTTGAGAGTGAGGCCCTTTTCTATAGCAGAGCTTGAAAGCCATGAATCTCAGGTTAGTAGAATTAAGAAATAAGTTTTTCTTCTCTCCCAAAGAACATGCAATATTGTAGGGTGGAACTTTTTTACATAAGCTTTCAAATAGAATTACTGGACACCTAGATAAATGGGATTTTTTTTTTAAATTTTTTTAAACCACAATTTTTAATGATTTGTGGGGTACAGACATGCACACCTGTAGCTCTGCAAAAGTCCACTGGGTATGTTGTTTAAAAATTGGTGTGACTCTTAACTCTGTACATTGCTCAAGAAAAAAAGGAATTTCATAGAAGAGATTATGCAATTCTAGGAGTAATTTGGATATCTGACCCTCGAGCTTCTCTGAAATGCTTGAGTAGTTTCCTACCTTATCCTGGTTACCTGCTGCTCATCCTGTCAAAATGCTCTATAACCTGTACCATTTATGCTGTCAGATTCAGATGTTTCGGTGTTTTACACACAAGTGCACACACAAACATGCAGAAATGCTCCCCTCCATCGTGATCACTGATGCAAAGAATTCCTTTAGCTGTCTTTGGAGGACAAAGTCCCTGCAGTGTATCTCTCAGCCCTTGTCTTTGCAAGGTCTCTGATAGACCTCTAGTTCCTGACTTGTTCAAAGGATTTAATATTAGTGCTGATCTATGTTTTTCAAATTGGTTTTAAAAAATGCATTCTTGCATTTGATCTACAAGAGCTGGAACCCTTTGTATTGTTTTCATTTGGATTATCCTCACACACCAGCCCCCTCCCTGCCCTCAACTTCCATTCACCTTTCCTTAGGCAGCTCTTACTGAATAGTGTGTACTGCCACCGTGCTTCAATATGGTAAATTCCACAGTCTGAACTGGCTCTAAGTGTAAATTCATTTGCAAAATCAGACTGTTTTATGAGTTGTTTGTCTCATTGCTCTTTGGGGTTTGACATTTCTGACCTCCTGACCATTAGAGAAACTATTTATTCTTAGAAACAGGGAGGAAAAGTGATCATTGAAGTTTGTACTAGATTTTTCTAAAGCTCTTGTCTTCATGTAGTTCATGCTAAAATAGTTGAACTTCCAACATATTAGCTGTATAACCTGTTTTGCATGGGATTAAGACTTTTTTCTCAGTGTCCAAAAATGGAGTGATTGAAAGATCTTTAACATCTTCAGTGTTTTCTATTTTCTTTACTATCACCTGAATCCAAGAGGAGAATGCTTGGTGACAAATGAAAAAAACCCCACCCCACAAAACAATCAAGTAATCCCCCCTTCCTACCTCTTTAATCGATCAGATTAATTTTATTTTTACCTCTTTTTTTTCCTCCCTGCCGTGCGTAATTTTCAGGAAAGCATCTTTGTTCCAAATATGTGGCAAGAAAAGACAAAAGTAGAACCCAAAACCAGTTTTTTATAGCTGCAGGCTGATGCTTTAAAAAGAGACAACCAACAGATTAACTCATCTGTTGTTGCTTATAGCGACAATGATTTCTGCAAGTAAAGCTAAAGACCTCTGGAAGAAATGCTGTACTCTTGATACAGTCAGTGATTCTCCAGAGTCACTTACAGGAGAGCAGGAAGTTTTGTTTTTTGGATATAAACAATGTGCATAGTGCCAGAGTGGCCTAGCTCCTGCCACTTTAGCTGTGGGATTAGCTGGAGGTGACAAGCAGAGTGACATGCTACCAACTGGCCCCTGTATTTGCAGATGTGACTACTTCAAGGCCTCTATTCACAAATTTCTATGAGGCCAGTGGCAGCTGATGGCACATGCTACAGATATTGGATTATTTGGTAGCTCCCTAGGGTTTGGTACATCTGACCTGCATTCCTGTTCCCGGTGGTGTGGAAGGAATGTTAAAGACTATGTTTAGAGCCTGGCACAGTGAGCAAGTGGTTGGTCAAAGTTCAGAAAGCAGCTTCTTAGATCTTCTCAGAATTAGAATACTCTCAGTTGGAAGGGACTGACAAGGCTCGTCAAAATCCAGCTCCTGGCCCTGCACAGAACAACCCCAAGAGTCACACCACGTGCCTGAGAGCATTGTCCAAATGCTTCTCGAACTCAGACAGGCTTGGTGCTCTGACCACTTCCCTGGGAGCCTGTTCCAGGCACAACCACCCTCTGAGCAAAGAACCTTTTTGTAATATCCAACCTAAACCTCCCCTGATACAGCTTCCTGCCATTCCCTCAGGTCCTGTCAGTGGTCACCCGAGAGAAAAGATCAGTGCCTGCCCCTCTTCCCCTGATGAGCAAGTTGTAGACAGCTATGAGATCAATAGCAGCTAATAAACATACTTGTTGATTGAGGCTCCTAGGAAGAGCAGTACTTCCTATGTACATGCTACATATGGATTATTAGTCTTAACAGCTCTGGCCAGTGTCTGAATATAAATGTCAGATTTAGCTACAATCAATCCTTGCAGCTGATGCATCAAGACATTGTTAAGGCATACTGGTAGCTCAGTTTGCATTTTTGGTAACCAGTCTGGTGTAAAATAAATTTTCCTTTGACACTGCATCCTACATTTATCTAGTTAGTGAGTTCTGGGTAATTGTATTTCATCTTTATTTAATTGAGAAATGGCAATCAAATTACTTGAAACTAATTCAATTTCCTTCATTACTGGTAAGACCATCTATCAATCAAAGGATAATGATTCAGACTTATTTTATTTTATTAATACTGCTCATAGTCTGTTTCACATTGAAAATGATTGATGTGGAAAACCAGGAGATTTCGGTATAGCTTTGTTTGTGTAAGTCACTGTCAAAAAATACCAGCCTTTAGAAAGTGTTTCCAAGAAAAAAAAAAAGTTGCTGGAAGAAACACTAGAAAAAGTTTTTACCTCTTAGAAAACCCCAGAGGATTTCCTTAACTTTTTCTACACTCTGGCTCTCATGTGAAGTTGGATATCTTGTAGTTATGTGCCTCAAGATGATATATGTAAATTGGGTAACCCTTTATAGATCTAGTAAATAGGTGAAGCCAACAGGCTTTTTGGCTGTTTGTTTGGGAGTTTTTTTAGAGGGGTGTTGAGTTTGTTTGTTTTTTGTTTTGTTCAGATAGCTTTGTTCCTGAATAATTTTGTGTGGTGTTTTGGTTTACCTTGTCTTGTTTTGGTTTTTTTTTTTTAGGGTTGTGTAACTATTGAAGATGCCCAGACAGTAATTCTTAATGCACCCAAAGAGTCTTCTGCAATGAAAAACAGTGAAAGAGGGATTGGTCATGCTGTGCACAGGTTCACTTTTTCTCAGGTAGGCAAACTTGTTTCAAATTTTTAGTTTTGTTTTTTTTCACTGTAATGAAAGCTGAATTTTGTACCATATCATGCAATTTAATTTTTCTTCTTTTAATTACATGTGGTGGTACTTGCCTTTAAAGAAAAGACTGCTCCTTAATTACTAATAATCTGTCAAGAAAGCTGTGTTACAGTGGAGGTGCCTATTAGATGAGACAAGGAAGCTGCTTTGGCAGTTCTGTGGTTTTCTTTGATTAGATGCTACAGAAGCTTTTTGTAGGCACAAACTTACTCTGCTGTTCCTGCAGATGCTCTCATCTGGGAAGTGGTACAGGAAATCTTAAGTTTGTAAGCATGTATTTATGAACTTACTTTTGAAAGAATAGCAGCCTAACTGTTTAAGCCTTCTATACTGAAGGTAAATTTCTTAACTCTGTTGCCTACTGCAAGAAATCCTATTCTTACCATATCAAAAGATAAACAGCTCCAGGGATTGAATCATTTAGACTGTTGTAATGCTGATTTTTCTCATCAGTTGTGGGTAACTGGTGTTGAGTGAGAAGGGAGCTTTACATCACCAGCAGAACTCTTGAAAATATCCACAGCATGTGCTCAGTAGCATTCTGAGCAGTTTATTTTAGGAGTAGGAAAATATTCAAAAATGAGTGCAAGCCTGAGTGCCTCTCAGAATTAAGCAGGCATCCTGTGAGAACCCAAGAGAAGACGTTGAATCAGAAGAGGTTCAGGCAAGACAGAAAACTAAGCTGGTATCTCTTACCCAGCTCGCTCTGAAAAACTAGTCACTGTTAATGAGCGCTTAATATTTTGATTTATTAAACTTCTTTGTGCCATTTGTCACTCCTTTTTTTCCTTTCTCCCCTTCTCCCCAAGGTTTTTGGACCAGAAACTACTCAGAGTGAATTTTTTGAAAGCTCAATGAAAGAAATAGTAAGAGCGTATGTTAATGGAGTGAATGGACTGGTGTTTACTTACGGGGTTACAAATGCAGGCAAGACATTCACTATCCAAGGTATAAAATATTTGCATGTAGAAAAGTACACCTATAAAAACCAAGCTCATATGAATGTCTACACCTAATCTTTTAATATTTTTAAGGGACTTCAAAAGATCTTGGTATTTTACCTCGCTCACTTGATGTGATTTTTAACCACATAAAGGAAAGACGTTATCTGAAGATGAACTTCAAACCATATTTGAGCAATGATGTTAAGAAACTAGAAGATGCACAAGTTAAACAAGAAGAAGCCTTAAAAACTGCTATTCTTGCATCACTGAAAGAGGTCAGTGACCAAATACTTCCTTGTTGCTGAATTAAGCTCCCTAAAGCTGTTCTGTAAGACAGGAAGTTTTTAAAATCTCTATTCCACTATTGATTCTTTAGATTTATATAAATCTACAATATGGATACTTGTTGAACCTTTGTATAAGAGAATTGGCTGGTTTTGGAGCTCAGGGTAAACTGGAAGAACTTCTGCAGCACACAGTTCAAACCAAAAACCATTGCAAAGCCAAATCTGAATTTCTAGAAAAAGTTTCCTCTCTAGAAGAGCAGTTCTGACACTGTGGTGACACTTGCCCTTGAAAAGTCTGAGAGTTATAGGACCTATGTAAAACCTGCTTTTTGTTAAGTGATTTTTCTTGTAGGTCAGGTTCCCAGGCTGGACCTCGGTGCAGTCATTCAAGTGACATTACTAGCTCAGGAGAGATGATGGCAAGAAGAATCCCTTTTGGTGGAAGATAGTCTTAAGGCAGATTAAAAAGTTTATAAATCTGTGTTTTATGTACCTTCATAAGAAAACTTTGATTCAGCAAGTGAAGTGAGATGCCACAAAATGAATGTCCTGAAGGATTCCAGTCTGCTTTAGGGGATAGTATGTTGTCTTTTAACTCTGGTCTTTGAAGATTGTAGGTAGAATAGAGAAGTCTTTATTGTAGCAACCTCCTGTTCTTATTATATAGTAATTTCTGTTTCCAGTGTAAGAAACTGGTCTCACCAGAAAATGGGCATCTTCCTGTGACTATTCTACATTTAAGCCCAGTTGCAACTTGTCACAAGATGTCTGGCTTGTTTCCTTTTGTTCAGAACATTTTTAACCTGAACTGTGATTTTGTGAATTTAATCCCAGAAAGCTCAGCTGATTAACATTCAAGGCAACTCTGAATGAATTCTGGGAATTACAGAAGTAATAACTGACTGGATTTTCTTTTTTCTGTGGTCTTTAATACTAACATTGTTAAAGTACTCCAGTTAACCCTGAAAGAATATCCTTCTATGAATCAAATTCATATGTAAAGTTCCACTCTAAATTCTGTTGCTTAATTTAAACTCTGCAAACCCAAACTTTGTTTAGTCTGAGTCTGGTTAACTCTTGAGGAAATATCTTGGACAAAAAACCTAAAAGATGCTAAAGACTGCATATTTATTTTGAAAGTGTCTGTGTGTGCATGTACAGGGATGAGGATCTTAAAGAAAAATTGAGATGATCAGGAGGATAGTAGGTAAATATTTTTCAAAACTTTATGGAAACTACAACTTTGGAAAAAGGAAGAAGCAGGAGCTCAATGTCTGGAACAGGAAGTCAAATATCTTATTTTGAAGATTACTCTGTACAAATATTCCCTTCTGTTAAATCAGTCTGACTTATTAATGGCTTAGTTACTGAATGTTGCAGTAGGTGATCTAGATGCTGATGCCCTGCTGTGAAAAACAAGCAATCCTCCACTATCAGGAAGGAAAGGTAAAAATGCATCAGGAAGCTATTACATGGCAAGACTTGGTTTGTGTGGTACAATGCTTCATAGTTGATAACTCAGCAGTCCCCAGTTCTGAAGCTGTGCTTCTTGATAGTTTGTGAATGAATAGCATCACTGTTTGGATGCTCACTCAAGCTTGTAATCTGACAAGAGATATGGTTTAGTGGGCTTGGTTTTAGTTTACATGGATTTCTGTAGGCTCACTTCCCAGGCTCAGTTTACACGTCATGCAGAAAGAGCTTGCTGTTCCTTTCATTCTGTTTTAACTGCCTGGAGTTACTGCAGTGCTTACTGTTCTACTGTTTGTGTTCCATATACAGAACTGTTGCAAAAGCTCTTGCTTAGCATGGTTCACACCCTCTCCTTCCTTCCCTTTCTTGGTTCCATTCATGGGATTAAATACTGTTTTTTACTGGATTAAAAGTCATTTGCGTTCCTATTCCCACCTGTCCTTGTATTTTCTATTAATGCCATCTTCTGTTGTTAGCCATGTCAGTTCCTGTTCCCACTTGTTTTCAGGGAGTCATTTTCATGCTCTTCTGTATTTGGTGTTATGATTTGAAGAACAGTGTAGCTAATTCACTCACTTTTGTTGCAATACCTTTAAAAAATCTTACCATGCACACAAGCACTGTGGTTACTGGGTTTCCTACTGTTACATTTTTGACATGCATAGATGGGATACCATCTGTATCAGTCCCATACCCTGTTTTAGAGTTCTGCTTTGTACTTCACAAACAATGAATAGAATCCATGCTGTGCTTATAATTCTAACTACTCAAGAAACACAATCATATAGACAGTACAGTCTTTGCAAAATGATCACTTGTATGATTTTGTTGTAATTTATTTTATGCTATTTATCTTTAATATGGAAGATCTGAAAGTATGACTTCATGCTTCTCTGTAAGAAATCTGGTTTGGATATGCCAAGTGGGTAACACTGGTGTCAGTAGTCAATCCATAACCAACTTAGTGCTGCATTTGAATAGCTAAGACATGAAGGTTTGCTTCTCTGAATCTGTTCCCTTCTACTGTAGGATGACCCTCTATCAGCAGTGCGTTTCAGGAAATTAGAGTGAATGTCCTGAATTATGTGGGGCTATAAAATACAGGGAGGTAGTATGTAAAGATGTTGGAATCTCTAAATAATGGGAGTTGCTACTTTGTTACACTAGTTTTTCCAGAGGTAATTTGAAGCCTGTGCTTTGGTGAATCTGCACAGGTTCTAAATAACTTCGCTCATGTGAAGAAATTCAGCAAATGTGTGTGCTTAAAGAAACTATGCTTTTATCTATTTTTAATGGCCTTTTAATTCAGTCTGAATTAAACCAACCTAGACTGTTGGTTTTTCAGATCTTTAAGTCCTTTATGAAGCTATTATTCCACTCTTAAAGTAAGTTTGACTCATACTTTCACAGACCTGGCACAAGCGAGTGATTCGCAACAAGCAGACAAATCAGTAATCTCTGTTTTGGTTTGTCCATTGTCTACCACCCTGTTAATTACTCCTAGGGGAAACCTACTTCTCCAGTTCTTTTGGTTGACTGAAGCACTGTTCAGATTTGTCCAGTAGGTCATAAAGGCAGTCCGGGCTGCTGCAGTCTGACAGAATCTTGTTTCTCTCAGGACTGTGAAGTTAAATCTCTGTTACCAGCAATTAGCCACCAAAACAGGTTACTGGAAGTAGCAGTGAGCAATAATTCTTGTGAAGGAAAGAGTGTTTATTGATGATAGTTCATTGTTGTTAAAAATATTTCACCTGAAGCCATAGTAAGGGTGGTATAGCACTTAAAACTACTTCATTATTTAAATCTTAAATACTGGAATTACTATAATTTTTAACTTCTGCTGTCCTCATAGTTTGTCCATGTGGATATAATGGTCTCTTATTTTCTCAAGGAGACAGAGAACATCTTAAATACTATGACAAACATCTGTGATGTGAAGTCGGAGCCTTCCAGCTGTACTTCAAACAGTCATCCTTCTAATTCACTAGGTAAAGCAGAAAACTTTTGTGAGGGGGGTAAAAATAATAGAAACTAAGAAATATAAGTGGGTAACTATTGGTGGATTAAAAAAATCTCTGTATTATACTACAAAGTAAATATATATACTTTTTGACCAAACTTTAATGTCTCAGCTCTGAAGAAGAAGCAACTGTAAAAATATTTCAATAGTTTCGGTCCTTTTGGGGAAGAGGCAGACTTAGTTCTGCAAAGATAATGTATAAACTGCTGGAAGCTTGTGGTAAAGTGGGGGCAATAGCTTAGAACTTGGGCATATTCTGGGTACAGATGACTACTGAGAAGTTTGAACATTCTTGGGTAAAATACAAGTTACACAGTACTGTTTATCTAATCAGGTGTATCCAAGCCTTCTCCTCTGAGAAGGTTCTATATATTGAATGAAGATTTATTAATGAGTCGGATGGTCTTTGAACTTTTTTCTGTTTTGGGTTAGCAGAGAAGAACTTTGTTCCACTTGACATTCATAGGACTAATATGCACCAAAGAACACAAGCATCTGTGTGGATTTCCTTTTGTGAAATTTATAATGAATATGTGTATGACCTATTAAATGTATTATCTACAAAGACTCAAAGGCGCAGAGTTTTAAGAATTTGTGAGGATCAAGAAGGAAATTCTTATATTAAAGGTAATAATGCTGTTTTATGTCTTAGGCAGTTTCACGGAATTTCTTTAACAATCAGAAGTGTATGTAAAAGGTCTTTTTTTTTGCACAGATTTAAAGTGGATTAATGTTCAAAGCACTGAAGAAGCCTGCAAAATACTAAAAATAGGAAACAAGAACCGAAGCTTTGCTTGTACTAGAATGAATGAGCAATCAAGTAGAAGGTTTGTTCCTCTAATTATAAGCATATTCTAAAGGAGGAGGGGAAAGAGGGGACTGACTTTAGAATACGTTTGAAATGAACCACTCTCCAATAGTAGTTTAATACTTTCCTTGACTATTTTAGTTTTGTTATGAAATTCTCTCTGAAAGAAAACTAGGAGAGACTCTATGACTTTATTAATAGCTGGACTTGGGTTGCTATTTGTGTCTTTGTACAACCAAAAATATCAAATCACACTAATTTTTGAGTGCCAACAGGGCTATACATCTTGGCAAATGCTAATGGGTGCTGAGTGAGAATGGCTGTGTGAGGATGTTGAAGGAAAAACTGATTAACTCTTCATTACTGGCAGCATAATTCTTGTAAACCTTGAGCCTGTCACTAGGGGATGTGGGAAGGAGCAAGTCATGCAGTATCTTGCAGTGCTGCTAGATTATCTAGATGCTTTTCGACTGCTGTGTTCAAGATGAGTTTACTTGCTACCTTAAGAATTGAACTCCTAGCTTTTACCCAGCTCTGGAGAGGGACCAGGGAGAACCTGGCTTTTGATAGAGTGGGAGAAAATAGAGAAGGTGGAATAATTTCTATTGAAAATGTTGCCTTTCTTGATTTTAATGACCTCTTACTAATTTGTCCTTTAAATGTGGAAGGGCCATCTTGTATTTTTAGCTTATATAATCATAGTGTTAGTAAGCCTGCTTTTTTTTTTTGGCTAAAAAGCAAGAGTTATATTATTCTGTATTAGCCAAAGACAGTTGCTGTTAAATTTCATGCTTTTCTGAAAGAGTTTTGTGTTTAGAATGCCTGCTGCTTTAGGCATATACTGGAGAAGTTTGTCTTCTGTGTTTCTTGACTTATCAGATAAACTGGGAACAGGGCACTTCTGCTTCTGTGACTTCTCTGTTTGGTTTCAGACAGCATGTCCACTGCTTTTCTAGCTTGATGACAAAACAAGAGTAACTGCATTTCGAGTGTTACAAATTCAACCTTTCTAGAAAACAGAATTATTTCAAAACTGAAGAAATAACCGTGCATATTGAAGTAGGCAAAATTATAGAACTGTTTAACTTTAACTTAGTCCCGTCCCTCCACCATTTATTTCTAAGTTGATTCCTCAGATATACTGAGTTTAGATACTGCCTAAAATTTCTATACAAAGTGGCTACCTGAGTACTCTTCTTTTGAAGAGCAGACTTAAGTGAAATGGCTTGTTTTTTCTCCAAGACAGTTTGTACGCTTCATGTGATATTTTTCCTTTTCCTGTATGTAAGGAAATAGAAAGTCACAAATTACAGCTTTTATTGCTGCTTTTTGCTACTGAATGAATGCATTGCAGAGGTAACTAATGTAAAGTAATGAATTAATTCTTACTCTTTCTTGAGCACTGAGCTTTCTGTAGCACACAGATTTTACTTTGCTTCAGTGACTGCTTAATTTTCATAACTGTGATTATTAAAAGGACTTTGTTCCATTCCAGTCACAGTATATTTTCCATCAGGCTGCTAAAGCTAACTGACGAGCAACAGCCGCGTGTTCTTGGAGTTTCAGAGTAAGTGAATGCTTCACATGATTACCAGAATGTAAATATTTTGGAAAAGTTGATAAGGTGTAAGCACGGTAAACTGGTGAACTTTCTGTTAATAAATAAATTCTCTGAGAGCTGAGACAGAAATCAGGACTGGCCACGTAAAACTGACTGAAGCCCAAAAGGGACAGATGTCTCTTATTCTGTTAAGGTTTGGCTGGAGGTAACCTGTTAAAACTGTCAGTAGTACATAAATTGAGGGAAATATGGATACTGTCTTACATAATGGGGAGGTGGTGACAGAGTAGTACTATATAACACAGCACTATATGTTCTGGTAAGCAGAATTCAGGTGGCTGGCTGATAGAAGCTGATCTCTAAAGCTGGGGTGCAGCAGTTAGTGCTGAAGACCCAAGGTGCAAACTATGCCAGTATATAATCTTTCTACTTTGGGACCAGATTAGAGTTTATCAGTTGAACGTTTGTGGCAACATATTTGATGTGTTCCTAGAATTCAAATTAAAGTCTATCACCCAAAAAGAATGCAGGTGACATGCTCTGAGACTGCTCCATGGCCCACTCTACAGTAGGAGGGGAATCATCAAGTGATTTGCTTAAACCGTTCTCCTAATCTAAAATGCTAATGTAGGTGCACACTGAGAGCATTAAGTCCTTATGCTTAAGTTTGTTCTTTTGTGATTTAGAGGAAGCAGACTAATCTTTTGTCTTGAAGCCATTAAGAGAACTTTATTTGGGTGGTGTCTTTTTTCCTTCTGATTAATTGTCCATTTAACTTTATATGGAAACATGAAGACAGCCTGTACCAGAATGTTCAGTCCTAGATCCTACTGATTTCTCTCTTTTTCTCTGCTAAGCAGAGATGGTAATAAATATACCTCACTGTGAGTTAACACCTTCTAATGTCAGATACTACAGTGATAAATACTCTTAAGAAAAGATAACTTGAGAAAATGACTGCATCTGTGCTTTTTGCTGTATTACCCTGGCAAAGCTTGTAGCAGCTGTTAGGTGAATGACAGAGTTTGTATATTGCTTAAGGAAGAAAAAATCTTTTCATCTTGTACTGAAACAGATAAAGAACATAAGACCATACCCTTTCACACAGTTGAAATATGTGCCTTAATAATATATATAGGACTCACTTCAGCTGTGTGAAAGGCTATGGTCTTCACAAAGGCATTATTTTATTTAAATAGATTTATGGATAAGTGAGTAATGGTT
Source organism: Corapipo altera (assembly GCF_003945725.1). Taxonomy (NCBI): domain Eukaryota; kingdom Metazoa; phylum Chordata; class Aves; order Passeriformes; family Pipridae; genus Corapipo; species Corapipo altera. Next base: position 10,307,702 of record NW_020884879.1, on the reverse strand, counting down.
TGGTCACATAAATTATCCAACTTCCAGAGCTTCCTGTATTTCAAGGACTCTCCTACTATGAAGTAAAATTGATTAAATTCCTTGGCTATCAGAGACAGTTCAGTGGTCTGAATTTAGTAGCACACATTGCTATAGCCAAGCAAACCAGCTCTAAGGTGAGCTGGGAAGGACTTCTGGCCTATTTGCAAAAGGGAACAGGTGGTTCTGTATCCAAACCAGGCAGACTGCAGTGCACTGAAGCTCACTACTATCCTGCAGTCCTCTCAGCACTTGAATTGGTTAAGGTGACTGCCAAGGAGCTTCTGTACTATAGCCTCACTGTGCAAAACTGTTTCAGAAATTCATCTCATCCTGTCTGGGAGTACTTACTTTAGAATTACAACAAAATATGGGCTTCTAAACTGAATTCTGTGTTAGAATGCCTACAAAGTTTTAGATGAATGCTACAAGCAGACTACTTTGTGCTTAGTAGACTATTCTTAGGATTAGCAATTTTGTTTAAGGATCTTTATATGCAATGGGAAGATAGATAGGTTAGTGCTGAATACTGTGTGTAGTGCCTTCTGGACAGCAGCTCGACATTGAAGTACAACTAATTCTGTGATCTAGGTAGGCTGAAAAAAATCACTCATTTGTGCTTCAGACACACTAAAAAATAAGAAGTTGTGATGTTCTATTTTCATACTATTTAGAAATAAGTTCATATGTGTGTTCTGGATAACTTTTGTGCAGGTTGTCTTTCTGTGACTTGGCTGGATCAGAGAGGTGTAATAAAACACATGTCTTTGGAGATAGACTAAAAGAAGCAGGAAATATTAACAATTCTCTTCATATCCTTGGAAAATGCATTGCAGCATTGAAGCAAAATCAAAATCCAAAGTAAGTGTCAAGTTGTTTACAACATGCCAAGTTTTAGGATGAAACCCTAAGTATCCCTTTATGTTTCTGCAAGTAGTTTGCAGAGTCAGAAAAATGGAAATCTAGAAAAATTTGTAAGCCTTCTTTATTACAGATGTCACTGGAATACCTGAAAAGAACATTCTTTCTCTAAAACTGTTGTTTGTGGAGAACTAAAAAAGGCAATTTGCAGAAAACTCCTATGACCTTTTTTTTGTGCATTTGTGCATATAAACAATGTACTTTGTACAGAACTCTCATTTTGTCCTGATATGGTTTGAAGCTGGCTCCCTGCCAAGTCTCCAAACCTTACCACCAGAAGTCCCCCCCCCCCAAACCTCAGGGAGAAGAGGGAGAAAAACAACCAACTAAGAAATAACCCGAAACGAGAGAGACAGCTAAAGTGATATATATAAATATATTTACACTTATATATATCATTTAAAATATATACAATTTTCACAAGGGAAGGGAAAGGGAAAGGGGAAGGGAACAAAACCAAAATTATATATATATATATATATATATATATATATATATCTCCCAAATCAGTAGCCCGAGATCTAGTAACTAGAGAGTTAGCAAAGGAAATATATCACCACTCTCCTTGGGACAACTGAGAGTTGCTCCGGGATGATCGCCGGCAACCTCCGTCTCCCAAGGTCGACAAGGCCTCACCAGGCCTCGCTCCCCAACACGGCAGACTCAACAGCAGGGAACCTGCACCTCCAAGCCGCCGGAAGGAAAGAGAGCAAAAGCCTCTCCTCCTTTCTTCTTATAATCTGGCTTACGTAAAAATCGTAGGGAATACTGGGTAAATCTGGCCCCTTCCTTGGTTACAAACTGGTCACCAAGGAAGGCCTAGCCCAAACCACCACAGTCCTCTTCCCTTCCACCTCCAACTTATACAGGTAGATTCATCAGGCAGCTGACAGATGTCTTGTATTTAACTTTTGGCTTGTTCCACTATCTGCTTTGTAACACTAGGGAACTGCAATGCAGACACTAGATTACTTTTAAATAGTTCAGCTTGTTGGAGAGCTTTTGAGATCCAGCAAAGACCTTGCTCTTTGATGTGAAATAGCTTAGGCTTAAATATGAGCATGCTACAGAATCTCTTTCCTGAAAGAGAAAACCAGAATTGAGGTAAGCTACAATATCCCACAGTTTTAAAAATTTTGTTTCACAATTCTTTTTTTCTCCATGAGGATGAAGCCAAGCTATATTCCATTCAGAGAAAGCAAACTGACTCGTCTGTTTCAGCCATTTTTTTGTGGGAAAGGCAAAGCTTGTATGATTGTAAACATCAATCAGCATGCTTCCACATATGATGAAACATTGCATGTAATGAAATTTTCAGCTATAGCCAGACAGGTAAGAGTGCATCTACTTTCTCTGCTATTCTGCATTTTTTTAAATCACTATTGGTTTGTGAAATGATAAAGTTGTATGGATTTGAGTGTGATTCTGGTTTCTGATGCATCATATTAATTCTTCTGCATGTGGCTTCCCTCTGAAAGGCTTCTAGTAGTCTTGCCCATCCTCAAAACTATTTTGGTGGTAAGAAATTAAAGTAACTGTAGCTGGCTGGCTGTTCAGTTTTATACCACCCATGTTCTGTGTTTAAAAAAAAAAAAAAGTAGTCAGGGCACTTTCAGATATGACTGATTATATTATATATCTGAACAGATTCAAGCTTTCAGTTCAAACTTCTGATGCATTATTTAACCTGTGTGCAGTTAAACATCTGTTGCACAAGATGACAGTTATTCACAACTTCTTGGACAGTTGGTAGTAAAAGGAGTAACTGCTTTCTTATCTGCTGCCTGAGATCTTTTGCACTTGCATTTCTCCTGTTTAGCTAAGTGCAAGTAATTAATAACAAAGCAGCTTAACAAGCCCTTCCTCCAGGTTCCTGGGTACCCTTGGGTGGATCCCATCTGGCCCCACAGACTTGCATGTGTCTAAGTGTTGTAGCAGGTCGCTGACCATTTTCTCTTGGTTTATGGGGGCTTCCTTCTGCTCCCTGTCTCTGTCTTCCAGCTCAGAGGGCTGAGTACCCAGAGGACAGCTATTAAAGTCTGAGGCAAAGAAGGCATTAAGTACCTCAGCCTTTTCGTCGTCCTTTGTCACTATATATTTCTGTCTGCATCCAATAAAGGATGGTGATTATTCTTAGCCCTCCTTTTATTGCTGATGTATTTGTAAAAAATATTTTTTGTTGTCTTTCATGACAGGAGCCAGATTTAATTCTAGTTGGGCTTGTATTCTGTTTTTTTCCTGCATAACCTCATGATATCCTTGTCCTCTTGACTTGCCTGCCTTCTTTTTTTTTTTTTTCTTTTTCCCCACGTTTCAGCCAAATTTTCTATCCAGCCAGGAGAGTCTTTTTGCTTTCTGTCTTATCTTTTGACACATAGGGATGGGCTGCTTACTAACGTGCTTTTGAGCTTTTTCTGCTACCTCTGTTTATAAATCTCCCATTAAATTCAGGACTTGATGTTTGACCTTAATTTCATTCAGGTTCCCTGGAAGCTGCTGCTTGCAGGGAGTGGGCCTCTATCGATAGTGGGCTATGCTTTATTTCATGACAGAAATAATAATTTTCTAGTCTGGGGCCATGGATTAGTTCTGACATGTTACAAGTCTGTAATAGCATGTCTAATATGATCTCAGAGAGGATGATTCTTCTAATTTTCTTCAGCTGCAACTTTCATCATGAGTGTGCACTGCAGAGGCAAACTTCTCTGGTATGTTGTCCTACAACATAGATGGTTAAAATCTTTATGTAACTACCATGAGTTGCTGAATTCTGGTCATGGTATTTCAGGAAGGAGCAAATGTTTTACGGATTTGCTGCTTTTCACTACCTTTGCAGGAAACTATACTACAACCCTTTTATTTTAGAGGGAGAGAAACTGCCTTTCTAGACAAGCATACTGAGTTTACTGGTAGATGATCTTTCCATTTTTCTTTTTTTTTTTGAGTATTAAAGTCATATTCATATTGATTTTTTTTTTCTGTTTAAAGACATAATTAATGTTCTTGTAAGCGTTAAATATTGTGTAAATACAACAATGCACTCTTGCCACTTCTTCCTGGTATTCTGCAATACTGACAGCATTGATTAATCAACTCTGGATTTTCCAGGTTGTCCAGACAATCCTACCCAAAAGTTTTGGTTATTTTTCACCCAAGCTCGTTGGAGGTGATGGCAAACCTGTCATCCACTTTGATGCTAACACGTCTGTAGATGACTTTCCTGACAGTACTGAAACCTCTGCAGAAGAGGAAGTGGACATCACCATTCTGAGTCATGAGGTAGATAATACATCTACTTAAAACTGAACCCAAGAAAGCAATTGCTATTAGTTATAACATCTAATATAATCTATATTAGATAATTATATAATCTTTTATCGTAGGATTTGTGCTGGGAGCTGCATCAAATGGGAAGTTTAAGCTTATGCTTAGTGTCAGACAGACCTAGACTTCAAAGTGGCCTAGTTCAGTGTAGTTGTGGAAGGATGCCTGTGGCTTTCTAGTTAGATCAAGTGCTAAATTTGAAATTCAACCGATTGCTCAACGAGAAGAGTAAGGAAGCAGCATGTATGTTTAAAATAACATTATTTAGTTGCTCTTGCTTTCTTGGAGACAGCAGAAATGAGTTAAGATACAACATTTTAAAAGCAAAGTAACACAATCTAATAGTAATAAACTGTAAAACTCGAGTAGGCTTTATGCTAAACTGTTATAGAAATTAACACTTAAATGCCAAAACAGCAGTGAAGCTTTTGATAGCAGAAACCGTGAAGAAGGACAAAGGTTGTCTTTGCAGTAGAAATTCATGTTTGAAAATACTTAACCTTTGGTGCAGTCACCCTGAAAACACAGACTTGTAAACATACCCTCTGTGGACGGCTGCCTGTATGATTATTTTGTTTGACATGCATATCAATATGTGTTTCTAGCTTGTTTTCTGAACTGAAATATGTTAAATTTAGGACCTCTTGAAAACTACAGAGAACTTGAAGGAGAAGCTAGTTGCAGAAAGGCAAAGTAAGCTCCTTCTGGAGGTGAAGATACGTAAAGAGATGGCAGAAGCAATGTTTCGACAGCTGTTGGAAACAGAAGAAGCCTGGAGGCAAGTCGTGTTTCAGTCTTCTCTGAGACTGAAAGGATTCCACATATGTAAATGCTTGCATGTTTACGTATATACATATATGTTGCTTAGAGAAGTTAGGGCTGGACAGTTTCAAAATCTCTGATGGAAAGGGGAGAAAGAATATTAACCTTGTACAGATCAGACTCTTCCCATGTACAATGAAAAAGTAATGCTGCGTTCTGTTGAACTTTTCTCTGTTTCATTTGTAATTACTGGAGCTTGTCCTGACATGTTATTACTATTTAGCAGATGTGCAAGATTTTTACAGGTACCCCACTGAGGCTTACGATTGTGCCAAAACATACACATGCATGCATGTGCTTAAGGTAGCTTGAATTGTATCTCTCTTGTGAGCTCTTCTGCGTGACTTATGAGCCACTGTTAATTTACTATCTTATAAATTACATGCCTGCCTACACTGATGTTATTAACTTGGGGATTTTTCTTAAGTGTGTCCAGATTGCTCAAACTGAATTCACTTCCTCTTAACTCTTCTTTAAATCAGTTTCCTGCTGTTTGAGTTGTTAACAGAGAATAACACCAAGTTGCCAGCTGAGCACACTATGGTTTAACACCTGCACTGACTTTAGAATTGTTTGGTTGCCTTTGGCCAAACACATGAAACAACGTTGATGTATTTCCTCTGAGGTGATGTTCTGTGTCACTGATGGGGCATATTTTTAAATTGTGGCAGGAGCAATGTGTGATGTATTGAAATAATAGATGGAGAGGGACTTTTCACAAGAGCATGTAGTGACAGGACAAGGGGGAGTGGATTCAAACTGAAAGAGTGCAGGTTTAGTTTAGATATCAGGAAAAAATTCTTTACTGTGAGGCTGGTGAGGCACTGGACCAGGTTGCCCAGAGAAGTTGTGGATGCCCCATTCCTGGAAGTGTTTAAGGACAGGTTGGATGGAGCTCTGAGGTGTCACTGCCCATCACAGGGAGGTTAGAACTAGATGATCTTTAAGGTCAGTTCCAATCCAGGCCATCCTATGATTCTATGAAAATGAATTTGGCATTTATCTTTAATCGAAAAAAAAAAACAAACCAACATCTGAAACCCAAAGTGAAAGATACCCCCTGGAAATATGCTTCAAATATCACATCTAATCATTTCTATTGCTCTATGTTGGTAGATTTTTTTTTTTATAAGACTTTTTGTTTATAAGACATTAAATATATGTTCTTCTACAGCATTTTTTTTTGGTATATGCCAAGTAGAAGTTATGCTTTGGGGCAAGTCTGTAGGATCACTGAGATTAAAAAGGAGAACAATACTTGATCTCTTAACTTCACTATTTATGATTACACAAATAACTTTGATATTGCCAGTTGAATACAGGTAGCCAAATACAATAGCTGGAATGCAAAAATATTAAATAAAACTAACACGTTCTCCTCAGCAACCGCTTGGAAGATATGAAAGACAGTTATGAAGAAAAACTGGAGAGCAAATTTGAAATGTATAAAGAGGCCATTAAGAAACATGCATATATGTGTGCAATGGAACAAATTGAAGACCATTATGTGCCCGTAGAAGAATTTCTAGCTGAACAAGAGAAAGTTGAGGTATGACTTGACTGCCACTAAAAAATGTGTACTAGCCTTTTAACTGTAAATTTTGCTTTTCTGTAGCAGAATCATTCTGAATTTCTAAATATAACACTGAGCAGTCAAAATAACTAGCAGTTGTTCAGCCTTGCTCTTCTGGTGTTCAGCACTAACCATAAGGATACCGATGTCGTCTGACACTACCTAGTGCATATCTAGTGCACTACCTAGTGCATATCTGAACTTCCTGAACTTTGAGGCTACAGTTCAGTTAAATCCAAGTCATCTTTATCTCTGCAGTGCAATGACTGGATCACCTAGAGGAATGATGTATACAGCAGTCTGGCTTTCTGGAGATCTTTGGGTGTAGAGTAAAATGCTAGTTCTGAAAGGGCAGTGGGGAATTTGGTACAGGGTAGCTATTTTAATCATAAGGGATCTCTGCTCTGAAGGTGACAGGGGGAGGATTGTGGGACAAACTAATCCGAAATCAAACTTTGTGCAGGAGAGAACTGAATCTCCTGGACGTATTTAAATGTGGAAACGCTCAGAGTTGGCATCAGTAAGTTGTTGTTCCTTTTGCAACTCAGCCACGTTAGCCACGAGCAACTCAGTGTTCTAACCTCTGCATAGATGGTAAAGTGTATCCAGGCAGCAGATGAGACCTGTGGGTCTCGCTCTTTTCAGAAGGATAAGTAGTGGAAGAATAGAACTGTGGTGTACACCAGAGGGGCTTTCTCACTGCAGTCTCCTGTTCTGGAACTGGTAAGACACTGCATTCCATGAGTAGGCAGATTGCTTTCAGATGTGAGAGAACTGCATTTCTGTTGTAGATTATGATATAAAAACCCTTCTGCTTTTACTGCTTTCCATTCGGCTGCTGACATGCAACACTGTATTATGTAATGGCGTCTCTTTTTCTAGCTCCTTCACATTTGTCTTTTTTCCCTCACTTAGACCGTTCTTATGTTCACTTAAATACTACCTATACACGATGTAGGGGTGGCGGAGAAGAGTTCAGTAGTCCAATGGTGCTCTCTGTATTTATATCTGCATCTTACACTGGCCAAAAGGCTGCATGAGGGAAGATTCAAAGAACAAGATGGATTTAGTAGCAAGTCAGATAAGAAACTAATGAAATCTCTAAGATGTAAAAGTGTTAGTTCACACAGGAGAGCATAATGTGAAATCTGAGCAGGCAGCTTCAGAGAACCAGAATCAGATGAATAACTTTTCTTTATGGTGGCACTTGTTTTATTTCTCCATCCTAGCAATCTGACAGGTACTGAAAAAGAGATTGAGATTAAAATGTAGTTCTCTGAAGTATGTTCTTCCTTATTTAGCAAACTAATTGGCAACAGTGTTTAACACAGATGCACTAAAGTTTCCTTTCTGCCATATGGTTACTTCTAGTACAGTTTGGAAATCTTCAGACTGGAAGAGTTGACTCCTATGTAAAGTAACTTCTTCCTAGAAGGTCTTCTGATCTGAGTGTTATTCTTTACTGTGATTTCCTAACCATAACCATTGCACCTTCTACCTGTGAAATTATTTAAAATTATATATACATGTGTGACGTAATTGAAGGATGTGCAGTAGTGCATCAGATCAAGTAGAAATATAGACAAATTCTACCATGTGCCCTTATTTTTTCAGGATAGAGAGAGGAAAATACTGCAATTGGAAAGGCAACTTGATGAACAGTCAGGGAAGCTATTGGCTCTGGATAGTCTGAACTCAGATGTTTTGACTACTGAAAATAACATGGAACAAGGTAGGAATCTAATCTGAGTATTCAAAGTTCAATTTACTTTTGGTAATGAATATAAAGAAGCAAACTTCTCTTTTGCCTATAGGTCTTATGGAAAGGACAATGAAGAGAGCCAATGAAGGATTACAGAAACAATGTGAAGAGAAGGACGAGGTAGCTCTTGCTTAGTATGTAACAAATTTGGGGATAACAGTTGTAAGCTCTGTCATGGTTCAATGCTTAAAAATCTGCAGTGTAGACAAAAGCATGAAGATTCCTGCAAATGGGCATCAAGTTTACAAGAAAGCCCTTGCCCAATTGTGGATGACTTTTGCCAGAGCTTGTCTGTGTTCTGACTTGACTTTAGTTTGTAAAGGAATCTACTACTGTAACAAGTATTGTGAACATGGAGTAAGTTGGAAGTGAGGAAGTATGTAGCCTTGTGTTGGAATTTATTGTAAACGCTGCTGCCATGGCCTCAGTGTTTTCTTTCCTGAAATGCTGCCTGCTCCTGCACAGGGGACCAGTTACAGAATCTGGTAATAGTTTTGATCTAGAGCCAAAACAGTGCCTTAAACTAGTCCTTTCTGGAAGTACTAAACTCCACTATCCCCTTAAACTTAAGTGAAGAGTAATGCTTCTGTTCTTCAAACAAGATCCCTGTGTTCTGAATAGCATATAGAGGTGGGAATTATGAGCTTCAGGTTCTGTTATGGAAAACATTACTTTTTTTTATTAGGTATGCATTTTTAATGTATACCTTGAGTGATCTTCCTGTAAGGCTACAGTTAGTTTCCCATGTTTAAAGAGGGTGGGAAGAAGGGGAGAGACAAGCCTTGCTCCTTTCACTAGTAACAAATAAGAGTAGGGATTGGAGAAATAGTTTCCAGCTGGGTCTAATAAAACATGTAAATGGAAAGTGAACTTAAATCTCATTCTATTGAGAAAGAGTACTCCAAAAATAAGTTTGGCCTTACCAATTTTAATGTCTCATGGAATGGCCCTGGCATTTGTTTTCTACTCCTATTCTTGATGAAGGTGTAGCTCTCTACATGATTTTCCTATGTTATTTTTCAAATTCTGGTGAAAGCTTGGCTTTTACACTTGACATGGGTATACAGTTATTGGTTGTTTCATGTGGCTACAAAGTGTTAGAGTGGTGAGATTGCCTGGCAATAACTGATGTGACAACAGTTTAAAACAGCTGGTTCCATCAGTGCCCTTCTGCTACTTTGCCTCACATATCAGTGCATGTGTGATGAGTAATTCACCACTTTTTTTTCTTCCCATTTAGCCATTAAACATGGGCAAAGGGTGTGGGGTTTTTTTAGCAGTCTATATATTTTCCTTCTGACCTTGTAAAAGTAAATTAATTATAACATTAATGTTTCTGCTTAAGAGTTTCTTTTGCCTCTTGGGACTTAATCCATTAATATTCCCATCAGAAAGGTGAGGTCTTCTGTTGTAACTGTGCTCCAATTCTTTATATGAATGGTGTTAATGAGACAAAAATGTTCTTTTAAATACCCTTACTGACATGGAGCAGGCTGTTCCAGAAGTAGATTAGTCTGTGCTGCTGTTCTGTGATTGACAAGTCTATGGAAATCTAGTAGCTTCAGCACAATAGCCTTTGAATGCTCCAACTGTATTTTATCACCCAAAACGATGAGTTGGGACGTTAGAGGTTGAGAGAAGCAGACTTCATCTTCATTGTTTTGATCTTGCAGTTTGCACTGTTCTAGTCATAAAAAAAATTAATGTAAAACATGCTGTCATGAACTTCAGCATGTATGGGCTTTATTTTCAGCTTATAAAGGCTCTGAAGTTTAAAATACAGAAACTAAATGAAACCCTGCTAGAAGCTAATGAAGGCTACAGAAAAATGGCAGAAGAAAACAGTCAACTGAAACACACAATCATGCTCAAGGTTTGTCAACAATTTTAAAAGCAACTTTAATATGGCTTGTATCTATAGGTGTACTGGATGCTTTTGCATCTTTATACATTTAAGATTAGCAATTTGTTTTGATGTTAGCACTTCTTTCTGCTCCTAACTTCCTGAATCATGAATTCGAAGCCCTTGTGTTTTCACTCTTTGACTTTGAATCTTTTTTGACTCAATTTTCAGCTTAAGGCATAGACTTGATCAAGAGGGTAACTCTCTGCTGACAAATCTTGCTAATCTAAAGATGCCACAAATTATTGTCAAGCAAAGAAAATACTACTTAGAATTCTAGTCATGAAGTGTGTTGCTGAGGCAAGCAAGGTGTCAGTGCACAAATGTTAGTGCAACGAGGCCTAAGTATTTATGGCTTTAAAGCTACACTGACAGTCCTGCCAGGGGTGGCCAAGCTGGATAAGAGATATGGGCAGGTAAAATGTTTAATATGGAAGTAGAAATCTTTCCTTCAAAAGCAGGGACTTCCTAAAGTTTACAGCATCTGACCTCAGATATCAACTAGATTCCTAGAAAAAAAAACAAATGAAAATTTTGAACTCTTGACACTTTGCGTCTGAGATTCACTTGTAATCTGCAAGTGAAGCAAGGTGGCTATAATACTCATTAGTGATGATTTTCTTTGAGCATTAAATTACTTTCTGCATACTTTTTAATCTGAGACTGAAAATCATTTGACTTGACCTTCTTAATTGGAAGTCATCTTCCTGTTCATTCTTAATAAGAAGGTGACTTTTTGTTAACCACAAAGATTAGAGAGCATATTTAATACTCTGTATTTTGCCCACTCAAAGCATTTATTCAGTCCTGGTTAGCAGATTCATGACATGATAAGAGTTTTGATTTGACCAATTTTGCTTTCAGATATTGCAAGACAGGAAAACCACCCTTATTTGGTTCCTAGAACAACATGAATTCTTTGCAAAGTGTGGCTAAGCATTTTAGCATCAGCTTTTTAGTCAGACTTTGTCTCTAATTAGATTTGGCAGCCCTATAGTTTGCTGGTTTTTTAATTACTTTAATGTAATTTAGAGGAAATGGGTACTGAATAGCCATTTGGCATAGTAATAAAGGGTGTTCATGGGTACAGTAGAATAATCTGAACCAGAAAATTAACTACATATGAAAGACCTTGGAGTGTTCACTTACCTAACACAGCCTTATCCTCATAGGATCAAGAAATAAGTAGTCTTCAGATCTGGGGTAAATGTGTTCTTGAGCTTGAAGAAACAGTGTCTTCCCTGCAAAAACAACTTGAAGAACAGAAAAAACATTTCTTTGTAGAGAAGCCAAAACAACAGAAACCCAGGAGAGGTTTGCTGGCCAGCCTGAAATCCCCAGTAGCAACCACTGCTTGTACACCTCTTGGTAAAGGCTGGGGGAAGTATGAAGAGGCTTCACCCTATTCAAGAAAGAAAGTACTGTTGCCTCATAAAGCAAAAGAATAATAAGTCAAAGTGTACAATTTCTGGGCTTCTTTATCAGTATTAAACTGCTGATAGCTCTTTCTCACTCTTAGCTACCATCTTCACTGTCATGTTAACTGACAGCAAAATGTTTAATACAGAACTTCTTCAACTGAGTTGGGTTTGAATTTAGAGCTATGTAAGTTTACTTCTAAACTTGTGCTTTTACTGTTGATATAGGGGTGGGATTTGACAAATATATATTTTAATTCTTAAGTAACTGCTATCATGGTCTTCTATACTGATAAATGTGTGGTTCATGCAAAGTGGGATGATTCTAATCTGCTGCTAATTATGTTTTTAAATTATTTTATTTCCTTGTTGATTTGTAGAAATCAGATGGCTTGTAAACTTAACCTCAAGTAGCTAAAATAGCTTGATTCTTCAGTTAATAATTCTGGCTTTGACCTGGAGATTGCCTTTCTGGGACCAAACTAAGCAAACTGCTAAAAGAGGCAATAAAATGAGACCTTATCTGGCTCCTTGCTATTTTTCAGCTAACTTGGCTTTGTAAAGAAACTTGTTTTAATATCATTTGAATTTTCACTAAGAATATACATTAAACTTTGAAAAATCTACTTAATAAAATTTTCTATTGCTAAATTAAGTTGCTGTTCATTTTATAAAGCAGTAAAATCAAGATAAAGAAAGATAATAAAATTAGAGGCCGAATGATCATAGTGATTGATATAGGATGATCTTGAGTTGCAAGAATCACAACCCTGATTATATTACTTAGCTGTTATCTAGTAACTTAAGGTTGGAAGATGGGAACATGATAAAATTTGAAATAGACTTCTTAGAGCCTTTTCAGTCAATGAGGGGGAGCTTTTTTCTAACTACTGTGAAGGTACCATGCCTGCAAGTGCTGGAGGCTTGCTGTAGAATCTATAAGTAAATTGGATGGATCAGTCCCTGTAATGGTGTTTTTCATAGTGGAAAGGGGACCAAGTTCCCTGGGGAGACACTAGGTGGTGCAGCCTTCTTGTGTGACACTGAGGACAGTCCTTCTCTGGTATGACTGTTCTTGCCAGGTCTTTAGAGTTTTGGGTCTGTCTACACAAATGCTGGTATCAGGAATCACTCTGATACCTCTTTAACCAGGCTGTAGATGTTGCACTTCAGCCACTACTTTTCTCATGTTTTGAACTGTTTCTGTTGAACAGGGTTATCTGGCTTCAGTAGTTCTAAAGGCCTATAATCCCTGCAAGGTAGAATTTATAAAATATTTTTCTACTCCCACACAAACCATTCCAGCTATTAAAAAATATTTTGGTGTAGTTATACCAGACACTGACTGTTGATCCCCTGAGTAAGAAAGCTGTTAGGTACAAATTGCTTTAGGAACAGCAATATTCAAACAGAAGTTAAAAAATCGTCAGAACAGGCTACTACTGGAAACTTTTCATAATAGCATTTCAAACTATCTAGTGCTATACCTTGACTATGTTCTTGTCTTAGAGTGTATGTTACCAACACTAACCTCTTGTTCCCAGAGCCACTGCTCTTATGCCTTTTTTTTTTTGTCTTAAAATAAAATGAAGCCTGTAGTGAAGTATTAGCCTGTACTTAACTGTAATGTTTTCCAAACAGTTGCTAAAGGACTGTGTTGCTATTAAATTAAAGGATTTTGAGAAGCTGTTTTAAAGGATACCTGAGGACTGGCTTCCTCTCTTCATGCTCTCTACGTCAAAAAGAAACCACAAGAAGGATGCAAAAATGGTTAGCTTGGTCCTTTACAGGTTCTCAAGGCTGAATGGCTGTAAGGAAACCAGAATCCACTAATCTTGTGAGTGGTGATGAACAGATGTTTCCCTGTTCCACATGAAGCTACCACTGTGGATACAACATCAACCATTTGTTTTATCTCAAATTACTACCACACAACTTGCTTCAGATTAAGTGTGTTTATTAAAATTAAAAATCACCATACAATAGAAAACTATTTACATATTTAACTGATAATCTGCTTAAACTGCACAGTTTGACTGAAGGAAGCCAATGGAAAAGAAAAGCTATGAATATTTCTGCTGCTGAACTTTAACTGCAGGCACACTGAAGCTTTATCAGAAAGGTTTTAAGCTTCTGCAAAGTACCATTTGCCTAAATAATTGGGCTGAAGGGTGGCAAAGATGTGTACTGGGTTTCAGTTGTAAGAACCAGTGTCACTTTGAAAAACAAAAGGTAGTTACATTGCAATTGCACTAGTTCATCTGTTTTGGTAAGTAATTTGATAGAACAATTCAATATACAGAGCTTAGCAAATTGCATTCACTTTAAGAATTAGATTTGTATACAGAGCAACAAACTACAGTGTCACTGCAATGTAACTTGATATCCTATTGCATATTTCCACAAATTGGTTTTGATAGTGCTAGAGCTAGTTTTAGCTTTAAAACACATTTGAGGTTAGTTGATTAAAGCAGCAAAAATATAAGGAATATTCATGAATAATCACAGAGGATTAAAAATGAAGATTAAAATATTTTCACTGGTAACAGTTTCAGCAACTGCAATGAAAGTGTTAACTTCCTTCACAATCCTGTGCTTTCCCGTGGACTTCAGATGATGACTTTGGCCTTGTGGGAAGCTGAAAGTTGAACACAGAGCCAGGTGTGCTGCTGCTTCTGCTGTCACGGGTGTTCATCTTGTACTTCTGCATCTGTGATGCTTTGAAAATGATTTTAAACTTAGTATGAGTAATACAGCAGTAAACCAGAACTATTTTCTGTGTAAAGAATTACATACATAACTCTTCCTCAAAGGAAATCTGTTTAGAAAGTCTTACAAGAGGTGACAGTATGCCAGATACTAATGTGAATCAAGTATATAAAAATAATTTTCACAATATGCTGTATTTCAAAAAAGATTATTTAAGAACATCAGCATGTCTTAAATCTGTAAGTTCTTCTTCGTGACTTGTTCTTTTGAAAACAGCTGTTCCTGGATCCTCTCACCCCTTTATAAAGGTCTCCTTGTAACATATTTGCATGACTTAGAACCTAAGGAGGCATAGTCAAGCTGTACCAGGGCCTGATGGCTTTCCCTCCTTCTCCTTCCCCACCCCAAAAAGCCTGTTTGCTTTAGGATGTTTCTACAGATGCAAAACACAGAACGTTTAAGGAGAAATTCAACTTTTAGAAGAACTGGTTTAACCAAATAAAAACATTATTTCTCTGCAGAATTACTCTTTCCTTCAGTGTTTCAGCTTCCACACTCAGTTAAGACATCTGAACTCATGAAGTGATTGGTTTTGAGCAGTCTCTCCAAATGATAGTCTGTGCCAATGATCCATGTCAATAGAAAAAGTGTTCTTTGTTCTATGGCTGTTGTTGATACTGCCCTTCTGTTGCTGTGTAGAAGTCATCAAGCACACTCTGTAGATAATCGAATGTTGGCCTCTCTTCTGCTTTGTCTTTCCAGCATGTTTTCATGATATCGTAAAGCTCAGCTGGACAGGTTTCCATGCGTGGCATTCGGTACCCACGCTGAAGAGCAACCATCACATCTGAATTGCTCATACCTTTAACAAAAAAAAAAAATAAAAAAATTTTTATGAAATTATCTCCATTCCTAGAGAAATTACTTTTTTTATTTACTTCACTTTAAAGACCTTCACCCAGTAATACAAGACTAGTGCTACTTTTAAAGAGTAGCTACTAGCATGGGTTCAATAAACAAGGCTGAGGTGTGCACCACAATGAGGGACTTGCTCTGAAAATCCTGGGGAGAAGATTTCCATTTCTGCAGTTGAGTGTTGCAATGTCTGTAAAGCCAAGTCTAACAAGATCATAATTCTTGTCTCCAGAACCATCTCCGTTCTGTTCATCTGACCAGTTCTGCCACCATTTATTCTGCTTTCAGTGGCAGTGAGATTCACAGCAAAAGGCCACCCTGGCATCAGCCTTTGTCTCTAGCTGCAGTGTTACTAACCCGCTTGGTGTAGACCCCATCCATATTGAGATGGAGAGCAGCCTACCTGTTGGACTCTGCTGCCAAGTCACCCCGCCCAATGTAGTAACACACTTTCAGATTTTCTTCTACATCAGCTTTTCTGTAAGTGCTGCTGATTGCAAGATACTAGACAGTCACTCATAAAATCCTTACTTGTAACAGGCAAGTTCCTCTCCTTTGTTCCTTGTCCTGTAACTGTCATGCAAAACCATCTTGCCATCTGTGCTGAGCTTTGCTTTGTTTCCCTGTTATGGTTTTCTTTCAGAGTATGAATTGTAACTATAAGAAGTGCGTCCTGAGTCTCACATGCCAACTAATGTCACATGAGAGAGTCTTACCCTAGACTCCATCATCTTCTTCCATACTTTTTTTATTTCCCATCATGCCTCCCTCCCGCTTTATCAAACCCTTGAGAGACTGCTTCACAGAATGATTTCAACACCTTCTCTTGGAAGGTCAGCTATGCTAGGGCCAGCTTTTCCTTTTTTAGGCTTACCCAGAAACCTGCCTTTTGGCTTGTCACTTTCTGTGCAAATCTAACGCAACCCAGTGAGTAATGGTGCCAGGATTACCTTCTCTGGGACACAGACTCTAAGTTTTCTGTACTCAGTGAATGCTGTTTGTTCTGATGACTGGCCATGCAAGAAACACCCACAGCCACTGGCCGCTTCTCAGGCTGAATGTTCCACGTGGTGCAGTTCTACCCAAGACTACAGTTTCTCGTGGTTTTCTCAGGCAATTCTGCCTCTGGTCAGGTCCATGTGTGACAGTCACTGCTGCTGCATACACCAACTCCCCAGAGGTGTGGGGAGAGCAGCTACGCTTGGCTGAGAGGATGCAGGACGGGTCCTGCTCTGGGCAAGGTCAGCAGTGAGATTCAGATGTGGTGCTCCCACGAGTACTTGGTGGCTGTGCAGCTCTGTTGCTGCAGACTGTGCAGATCTTTGTATACATTGTCTGACTACTATGGCTGTGATTTAAGCCACTTGGCAGGTAAGGTCATATTTGAATTACAACCAAATGACAACTTTATCCAGTATAACTACTTGGATTATTCAAGATAACTATAGTTCATATAACTGACTTCAGCTCAAGCCTTTTAGCTTTAGCCTATTCCAGAAATACCATCAGCTGTGTAATCTGAGTATTGATTAAAGTGCTTACTTTGGGCACATCTTTTGTATTTTCAGTTCCTCTTTGGAAAGAGAAGGGAAGTTTTCCTGAGCTAATACTGCCCATATGCAGAAAAGAAGTATTTTGAAGTAGTGGAATGGCATGTTGTCACAGAATAAGGAATTACTGCTATATAGAGACAAATTAAATACAGGAAGAAAGTCAATAAAGCATTTTATAGAGAACAGTGATCTGACTGCTTGAGCTTAAAGAAAGGGATTTTATATAATATGTGCAGTAAAATAGTTACTAATATTATGCAAAGTCTTAGTTAACTGTGTGCTGCTACATGAGGACTGCTGCTGTTGGGCAGAGTGGGACTGATTTTTTGGGTTTAAGTACTTTACAGGATTGTGCTTAGATCTAGTGTCTGCAGGACCAATTACTACATCCCAAATGCTAAAGACAAAGCATGTGTTTCATCTGCCCCACAAGAAAACTATGTTAAATAACTACTGGAGCTCAGAAGCAAAAAATTAAAATACTTTCATCAGTATCCTATAGTAAATATGTCATGTACATACTTACACGTGTTTAGGGTTTTATTTAAAAGAAAAATGCTTACCCACAGTCCATGCAATATTCTCAAAATAGCTACTTGTTTAACTTTTCCTTTTCTTTTTTTTTTTTTTTGTGCCTAGAGAATTAACTGTCTCATCATAACTACATCCTAATTAGTAAAAGAAATCTATCCCACATGCATATTTATTACACTTACACCCTCTTGAATGCTAGTAAGGGACATTAGCTCTAAAGTTTTAGTACATGTCTGTTAATTTATGCTGCAGTACCTGTTAGGCTTCTCAAAGACATATTTGCTTATGTTGGAGCCTGGCAAATTTTGTGAACACAGTGGTACGAAGGAAGAGTCCCACTGTACAGAAAGGGTCATACCTTGTGAAGAGCAGCAGACACAACTGGAATGCAAGTGTGGATGCTGCCAGTATTTGACATACTATATAATCACCCGGAAATTAGTTTTAAGAGAATCTTAAAACTTGTTTCATATTTCAGAGGTAGTTCCTGAACCTATAGTCCCACTAATTGCTTTGAGTTTCTTAGGAAGAGAAACAGCTTTCGAAATTTAAGAACAAAGATCACAAAAGCTCCAAGTTTCTTGATTAGAGAGGCTTCCTACCAAGTTGCTTACCTAGATTCTCCTCACAGGTATTAACTACTTGCCAGTTTCAGCTCAAACCATTTCATATGCAGCTTTATGCTGAATACTCTCTGGTTGCTAGAGCTGGTTAATAATTGAAAATAATAATTTGAAGCATTCCAATTAGAAGTGAAAAATCAGTTTACTCTTTCCAGTGGCTGCTGGTTACAACCTATCATCAGGTTACTATTGTCATGCTGGGGTAATTTGCCCAAATCTGTCATATTTCTTCACATAAAGTAAATGGGTCACCCATTTATTTTCCTGTGATTCTGATTCTCAGTATCAACTTTCAGTCTAAGAGGCTATTTCAATTTATACTTCTATTTAAAATGAATATATATACCTCTTCCTTTTTAATGCAAGCAATACCTGCAAACTATTAAAATCTTCCAATATGCATTCAAGAGCCTTCTAATTGTTGGTTGACAAATGAATCCACAGTGCATGGACTATTTATGGTGCTCATAAAAATGATCCCAGATTTTAAAAATATATTGCCCAGACTTGCCCTAGAAGAGATATTTTCCCACAGTACTACAGCTGTACAGTGTCTGCTGTACAGATTGACTTTGTTCCTAAATAAAAATATGATATGGTTTATGGAGGTAAAGAGAAAGCAGACTTAGCTGCAGAATTAAGTATTGGGTTGGGTTTTGTATTTTTGTAGTGCTGGTTTCCAGGTTAGTGTGTAGGTTTGCTCAGGCAAGGACAATTTTCAAGGCATCCAGAAATAAACTTGTGAGCCTGGCTAAGCACAGGCAACTGTCTGGATACATAGGCATGTGCTAACAGGGGAAAAAAAAGATATCTTGACTGTGGGAAGAAACGTTTGTTAACTTGGCTGCATACAACTCCTAATCCTTTCTGGGGACAGGAGCGCTTTTTAGAGTAGCTTTGGGAGGACCTGCTATGCAATCACATATTTTATAGCCCTTACTTACAAACCAACCCAGAGCATATGTTTAAACACTTAGCTGTGCTAAGTGCAGCCCTATCACCTCTTGAAGTTTAAGGGGGCTAGTCCTGAGCTTAAGTGTTTTCCTGGACTAGAACCTTACAGTGCAATGAGAATGTCTGGTTTGGCTCTACCTCTTGTATGGAAGGTCGAAATGTTCTTCCATAACATAAAGTTGGCTGCCATCACCCCTTTCCTGCTGCCTGAGTCTCATGGGAGGTCCCATCTCCCTGTGGCCAGAGGTGTTCAGTCATTTGAGGGAATTGGGTCTGCCTCTTAACCATCTCTGGCAGTTCAGGATGCAGAATTCCAGCTGCTCATGAAGTGGTAGTGAAAATGTTTTCACTGTTTAAACAGCAAGAGCTGCAGCACTGGAAGCACTGGGAAAGTTTTGCTTGGATGAAGTATCTGTTCTCCCTTTCCCGTCAAGATCCCAAGGGTTCTTCTCAGAAGTTACTCCATCTTATGATATGTGCAGTACAGGTGAGCAAGGCTGTACTTTCCCCATTTGCCCACAAGAGGAGAGAATTTAGGTCAATTTTCCATAACCTCAGTAAGCTTAAATGAATGCAGTCTGTTGCCCAGAATTAATCATCTATGCCTGAGATGTCACCATTTCATGTGCATTAAAAAACCCCTTCATACAAGCAGTGTCTGTGTGCTGGAAACATTAACACATATTGTGTTTCACAATGAAAAATGAAACATGAAGCACATAACCACCTCACAGCTACCTAAATGCAGCTACAATTGATGTGTACACCTCTGCAGCCTCATACCTGAGCTACATGGAACAACGAACAGTAAATATTCCTAGCGGTAAATCAACACTGCCTTAGGGTCTGCTTTCATATTTGTTTAGATTAGCCAGCACTGACAAATTATTACAGCCTATTTGTTTGTGAAAACATGCTGTCTTAGTACTTTCACATATTACCCTATAAAAAACCCCATCAGCTTACACAGCACTGTTAGAACTTGCAGCACTGCATCCTCACAGTGGGAATGTGCTTCTGTTCATAAAGCAGAGATCTGTGACGATGCAGCATTTGCTGCAAATGTAACACCTTTGGAATGTATAAAACCAGCTACGTGTTCATGGTGCCTTTAGTCTCCTAGCTAAAATTCACCCCAGTGAGGCATGTGGTTTACATGTACAGTGACTGTAAGTTCTCAAAGCAGTAAGATTACCTGTAAGATATTTTTCAAATCACTGGGGTCACTTACTGTCAGATGCCAGCTCTTTCTCTGCGTATTTTCTTTGCTTTTTAACACCAAAGTATAAATACAGAGTAAAAACCCAGGCCCATACCTGGATAAGGAATCTTTCCATATGTAACAATTTCATACAGGAGAATCCCAAATGACCACACATCAGATTTGATAGTGAAAGATCCATAGTTAATTGCCTCTGGTGCTGTCCATTTAATAGGGAATTTTGCACCTAAAAAAGAAGTACAGTCACAAACAGTCAAAGGCGAATTTAAACATTCAATATCAAGTCAGTAAAAGGTCATAAATGACTCGCCTTTGATACACCTAAGTTAGCAAAATTACCAAAATTCCTTCTATACAAGAGTTATCAGCAGAGATGTGCTGCAGGATGCACATTGCCACACTGCATGTCCTGCGTCAGAGGGGCAAATAAGATGCTGGAAGTTACATAGCACCTTCTGATCCCTAGGTATGGTGAATTGTTGCTAAAATTACAGTCACTCTTTTCCCTTCTGCCCAGTGGTCAGGCAACAATCTTACAATTCCCATCACCTGGAACTTCACAAGACTAACTAACTTTCCCTATTTTAAATAACGTCAGTCTGGCTTGAACATAGACTTGAATGCATTTCACATTCAGCCATAGATGCAAAAGCAGTAGCAAGACATACCTTAAAAAAAAATCATATCTTAGGTTACTGTCCTTCGTATATAACTAACTGATTCCAGAAATTGCCAAATAAAAGCAAACTCCTTCCAGTTAAATGGAAAATGTTCAGGCAGCATTTGTTGGGAATACTACATTAGTTCTTTTGACAATGAGAAGCAATATAAGCAGATTGTCTCTAAGCCCTTTTTAGCCTGCTCTATCATTCTTACACAAAATACCAGGTAAGCTAGAAAACTTTTATGAATGGCAGAAAACACATCAAAGAAACTCAACATAAAAAATGTATAATGTGAAAAGTTAATTTAATCAATACACAATGTTCAGAGATAACTAAAACACACACATATGGGTCTGTACCTCTGAAAACTGCTTAGCTTAATCAGACCCTTTGCTCTGATATACTGAATTACTGTAATTCAGTGACTGCTGAATAGCTCATCTTCCTTTAATCTCAACTGTAGCGCATTGTTCTCTTTCTTCCTCATACCTTAGTTCTTCCCCCCTTGTCCTACATTACCAGTTTCCATCCAGACTGTGTGAAAACCTGACATAGTGTCTTTGAAATGAGAAGCCAACAAACTCACTCTGAAAAGTTACCCTTATGCAATCTGTGCATGGAAACATAAATAAAGACTATTCACAACAACGAATTGGCTGTGCACTTCCTGAAAGGATCCTTGACAACATTAGCAAAACACACCTGGCAAACCCCAAACATGTATCTTTAACAGCATGTTTTTCCTCTTGCCATTCCTGACCCTGTTGCACTCTTAGCTTCCATCCATGTGCTGAACAGGGACATGACCCAGTCTTCCAGTATCCCTACAAGTAGCAGCAGTGCTGCTGAACATGCAAATTAATGTTGCAGCTCCCAAAGCAGCTTTAAAAGGGAACCAGTCCTGCTAAAGCTTTTCTTGTTACCAGCAACTACACCTGCTAGGGCTCCTTCCTTTCCCTATCTGAAATTAGGAATTAAGGTTGTGAAGAGAATAAAAGATCATATTTTCTTGGCATTTGATTCTGTGAGATGGAAGCTGTGGCTGTGTAATTAATTTCTTCAATTAAAAAAAAAATTGTGTGCAGTTAAGTACTCTCATTTTTCTCTGTTTTTCAAATCTATTTAAAATAAACTCATCAAAAAGCCTGGAGAGCACAGAAAGGTTATTTGTTTCCTTATTCTTTTTAGAAGTTGTTGGCATTAGAATGCTGCTTCTAGGAAGTCTTTACAGGACTTTCTGTCCTTGGTGACCATGTTACTGTTAAATACAGCCTCACTGCCTCCCAGAGGCTGAAGTTTTAAAGACAAAAATGAAAAGACATACCTTCCCTTGCTGTGTATTCATTGTCTTCAATGACTCTCGCTAGTCCAAAATCAGCAATTTTGCACATCAGTAAGTCTGAAACCAGAACATTCGCTGCTCTCAAATCTCGATGGATATAATTTTTTCTTTCTATGTATGCCATCCCTTCTGCAATCTGTAAGCAAAAGAACAGCTATTTTGATATTTTGACACCACACAACTCCATTAGCAGCTCTGACCTGTCTGTTTTTCCAAGGTATCAGCAAAGCCGCATCCATTTATTCATTATTGGTGTCTTTGGAGCATTTTTTACATGGAAGCAAGGAAAAGGGGGTTGCCATGGAAAACCTATGTGCAGATCCAGTCCTGTAAAACTATGCTTACAGTAGTAACAGCTCTGAAAGAATTGTTTGGGTGAATAACAGCTAGCAGGATTAGACATGTATGAGAGCCATTTCCTGAAACAAAATCTTAATTAAAATGTTCCTAAGATTTCTATTAAAATATTCTCTTTCCCAAACTACTAACTGGTTTATTTTCCAAGTACTAGGAAAATGGAAGGAATGAATAAGTTAAGATACAGATGTTCCATTTAAGGTCTGATGAAGCAACAGAGCAGAGTGTGTTAAAAAAAACACCAAAACCAACAGCTTTCTATTTACTCAGTAAAGGCCTGGACAATCAGGAAACAATTACTAAGATAGGGCAAACAACTTTATTTTATTCTACAACAACATGTACCTGTTCATACACGAGGAGCGTTTAGCAACAGCCAGTTTTCGGATACTACCATAAGGAAATATAACTCCATTTCAGCAGCCCAAACTGATTTCCAGACCAAGTAAAAGAGGATTAATGTCCTCAAAATAGGCACTAGGGATGATTGTTTTAGTATTTGTCCAGATTGCCTTTTTTTTCCTAAAGAAAAACATTTTACTTATCAGAAAAAAAATCCAAACTGAAATAATAGTTTCTAAACTCAGAGAAATAAACTGATGTGTAGACTATTCTGTCCAAAAGTTTAGGAGAAGCTAAGAAAAAAACAGAAGTAAAACCTGTTCTTCTGAGCTGTCAGTTTTTATCTTTCTTGTGAGACTGTTGATGGGCCATTCCCAGGCAAGAACCACAGTCCAACCTGTGCCACAAGTACCTCTCTGGGATGGGTGGGTGACAGACCACTCACTCTTGACCACATGGTTTGAGGAACACACAAACTCTCAGATTTGCCAGTGAAGCAGCAGTAAAGCAGTAAGGATCCTTTGCCAGTGCCAGTCCCCAGTGCCCTCCTCACAGGCTCTTTCCTCTCCACCTCAGGAGAAGACATATACACAGATCCCTTCTCAGCACCAGAGGTGCTCATTTCTGCTGTGCAGTAAAGCAGGCAGGAGCACTTGACAAAATTTTAAGAAAGCATTAACATCACTTCTGCTTATCCGTTTCTAAAAAGTCCCCGAGGGTTTCTGCAAAGGCACACACTTACAACACAAAACCACATGGTCTTTGTTCCTCTTTTTCGGTTTAAGCAATGGAAAAATAGAGCCACTTGCCCTCCCACCTCCTTCCACTGCAAACCTCTTCTTACAAACCAATATATTCTTCAGAGCAGTGTGATACTGCCCTCATACAACGCAGGGAGGGTTCTCACACCAAACCAGAAAGAAACTCCAACAATTAAGAGAATGAAGAATACCTGCATTTCACATTTTCTAAAAATAAGTAAGATGTTTTATAATGAAAGAAGCAGCTACTGGTGAATAATTGCCACAGAAAGTCTTACTAGACACTTACACAATAATTGCTTCACAATAGAAGAGCAGTATTTAATTCAGAGCTTGCTCTGCCTCTCTCTCCTCCCCATGCCATTACTTGTGTTTGGGAAGAAGGAGAGATGAAAGGGAAGGTTTTGGTGTAAGATCAGTGCTGAGGCTGGACAAGCCAGCTTGGTAGATACACTCAAAATGCAGACAGGTCCACTAATATCACCAAAAATACACTCAAAATGCAGACAGGTCCACTAATATCACCAAAAATACATCAAATATCACAGAGGAATCAACTTTTCTCCTTCTTCCCTGCACAGATTTAATATTTGGGCAAACTGCTGGCTAGGGAGTGAAGAACCGCTTCACAAAAGAGACATTTGTGATGATGATATTTAATTCCTAAGTCCAACCAAGAAAAGCCATTGGAAAGACCATTTTATTTCCTCTTATTTTTGCTAGATTCACCGAAGTTGTCATCTGATTAGTCACAAGTAAGAATGTGAAAACAAATTATTCATTACATTTTCAGCAAATACAAACTATATTTCTGTAAAATTCCAGGACAATGGTTTTGACTGCATCAGAATCAGAAAAATTCAAAGAAACCATGCATATTCAAGTACTTGGGCATGCAAAAAATTCCAAAGCAGGAAAAGAATAATGGGAAGGAATTTTGAATGGGAGAAGGAGGGGAAACGCAGCAACTGGACAACTGAATTCACATGTCTAGTCATGTTAATTCTTTGCTTGTGGGAAAAGAAGAAAGAAAAAAATTAAGATTTTTTTGATCAAGGGAATGGGTGCCAGAGCCCAAGTGATAACCTCTAATGATAATTGTTGGGTTTTCATTGCCAAATGATATTTTAATGGTAGAGAAATTCATGTGAACAAAAGAAAATTAAAGCCTTTTTCCCTGTCTTTTAATGATCATTGGTACCTATCAAGACTGTTCGGCTACATGTAACTTCTATTCAGGAGGGAGGATGGGAAAGCTAATTTGA
Organism: Corapipo altera; assembly: GCF_003945725.1. Taxonomy (NCBI): domain Eukaryota; kingdom Metazoa; phylum Chordata; class Aves; order Passeriformes; family Pipridae; genus Corapipo; species Corapipo altera. Next base: position 10,282,719 of record NW_020884879.1, on the reverse strand, counting down.
GCTTCACAAATATGTTTTGTGGCCTTTAAGAGAGGATTCTGCCTACACCGCACAAAGTGTTACTGCCAAGAAAGGAGCAATTCCCCATCACCTTTAATGAACTACTGACACACTTTTAGAAATACCCAAATTAAATCCTTTTAAAAACAATCAACCAACAAATCCCTACATACTAGGAACTATGCACACAGGGCAAGAATGGGAGAAAGGTCTTCTGGGAGAAAGAAATCATTCCACAAGACAGCCTCTGTAACTGTAAAGCTTCAGCTAAAAGTCATGGCAGGTGTGGGACAGTGGCCTTAGAGTTGCTCTCAGCTGCCCACATGGGCTGCCCAGGCCCATAGCTGGTGGTGAGTCAGAGCATCCCAAAAACCCGACTGGCAATGAGTGCAAAACTCTTAGGTGGACACAAGCATTTTGTTGGTGCATTTTTAAGCAGAGGATATCCCGAGTTTCACATTGCCTTAAATTTGGTAATTCTCTCAGTTCCTAGGGAGAAGCCTCACTAAAAGCAGTCTGCAGTTTTGAAAGGTTTGAAGCAGATATGTTGTTCATCTGGACAGAGCTGTCTTTGGTCTAGGATTAACCTTTCAATAATGGTACCTTTCAGGTACCTTTCAATAATGTCCAAACGCATAATAAAATAAAACACACTTCTTGATCACAGAGTTTTCAAAAAGAGAGTTCATCCTCATGTGACTCTTTGTCTATGAAGAACTATTGCAAAAGACACATATCTTCAAGTGATTTATCGGTGGAATAAAAATTTTCAGTTTGCAGCAGTGCTTATCCTAAAGGTGAAGTCAGGAAAGGTTGCAAAATCATATTCCTCTTGATCCAGTCAAGTAGCTATGTAGTCAAAGCAGACCCACAGGGAAAAAAGGTATTATTAAAGTAATGTATATAATTATGCACTAGAACATCAGAGGGTATCATTAAAAATCAAAGAAACCTGAAAAGGAATATGCAGTAGAAATGTCACAATGCCAAATAAGACTTAAAATTAATTGTAATCTAGGACTTTTCCCTATGACCTTAAAATAGAGGGGCGGGAGGGATTAAAACACTGCATTAAAAATCCCTATTAATTTTATTCTAAGTTTACTATTATTTCAATGCCACTGTAGCTTTAGAAGGCAGAAAGTAGTTGCCAGTGAAGCTGTAGGTCATAGAAGAACTAATGAAAGTATCGGCACTGCATGGGAAAGAAGAAGACTGTTTTTAGGACAAAGCTTTGACCAGTTCAAAAGTTATACCATGAGTGTGTTCAGTAAAAACAGGTATCATTTTCCTAACCACAGCCACTATGCATGTGTGTGCTACAAGGAAGGTAATGGATTTGCATAAGAAGCAGGAAGAGTTTACACATACAAAAGGTTCTCTGAATTCCCATCATACGTTTTCAGCAGATCTCATCAAACAGAAGCAAGTACAAATTCAAGAACTGTGAAACAAAGAACCGGAGGCTCTTTGGGTAAATTTCCTCTAAGGCAAGACAGAAACCAACTAGTAAAATCCAGAGTTTGCCAGTTGCTTAAGTGCTGAAGGAGCCACGCTTTTGCCTGTAAATGACCAAGAAGAATTTGGGCAATGTCCATGTGGACCGCCTTGGCCCGCTGCATTAGCAAGATCTGGCAGTAGACCATGGACAAAGCAATGAAATTCGCTTACAGTCCGTCTTGCAACCAGGAATCAACAGCTAATGGCACCTTTGGATTCCCCGAGTCTGCTGGCTGAGCTGGCAGGCAGAGCCCAGCAAGGGGAACCACTGGGAACCACTCATCACCTGTGCCAGGTAATGCCTGCCAGACGTGAGGCAGCCATGAGAGCAGCCAAAGATGTTGCCATGCTGCTGACCCATGCACAAACAGTGGCCATGCAGGCAGAGAGGCAGGCTTGGGGGGTTTTTTTCCATATTCCTGGCTGTTTCTGGCATGTTTGACATACTGAGAATTCTGCTGACTTCTACGGGAGATGCCACAGCTCTGCTCTGTACTAAAGCAGATAGTACCTTCCTGAAGTTTTGTTTGCAAATCTCATCTTCCTTTAAAACATGCTCATTTCAGAGACATCTAACCTTCATCTCCAGTGAATAAAACTGTCTTTGCCAGGGCACAGCTAACACTAGATTCCCCCTGCCCCTGCTCATATGCACTAATTAAAACACAAGAGATATCTTCAGCTCTGTCAGAGGGCAGGTTGCTTTAGAATCTGAGCTGGACCACCTTCCTAATAAGCATTTTTTTGCCATCTTTTCTACAAACTTAATTTCATAAATCATGACCATTAGTACAGAAAGAAAACCATCAAAATCCAGAATCCACAGCTGTAAGTTACAGTAGGCATTAGATGTAAGTGTAACCAAGTAACAGCTATCTCTGTCAAAAATGGCCATCAGTGAGTGTGTTCATCTAACTTAACAGCAAAATCAGTTTAGCAGAGCAGGAGTATATTTGATTATGTACTTGATTATATTGCTTGAAAAAGGCTTACTTTTAAAAAGGTATTATTTCAGCAGTCCTCATTTTCAAAATCAGAATGTTTCACCTCTTGTAAACACATTTTTTTTTCAAGACTGTTTAAGGCAAAGGCATAATAAGCTCAGCAAGTGGAGCACTAAATGACAGCCTGGCAATGCAAACAACAACTCACAGCTGTTGTTGCTCTCCAATAACACTTGGAAAATCAACTTCAGCTGAGGGTTCCTGTACATCTACCTGCACTATATTCTTCAGCCCTCTAATAGTACCTAGACCACATCCTTCCCTCTCTTTCTCCCATTCTCAGTCCCTCCTGTGTCATGTAACATCACAGATGTATGAGGGGAAAAACAAGCTAATGCTCAGCTACAATTTCTTGCATTTCCAGTGTTGGTGAGAAGCTGGGACAGTCTGGCAAACTGCCTTGCCAGAACGGTGTGATTAGACAGTAATGAAGAGCTCAACCGTGTGTCCACCAAGGAAAAAAAAACAACCTGATGTTAAGAACTTCACCACAAGCTTCCTTCCATATTATTTTTAACCTCTTCTGAAACATACCTCTCCAAATTTCATTCCCCTTAGCTCTAAAGAGAGCTTAACATCATTGCTGTAAGAGTAAATTAGTGCTCCATTTGTACAAACTATAGGCATACCAAAAATGTTTACATACATTTTGTGTTCTCCTTTATATACAGCCTACATTCTGGAAAAGTGATCCACAGGTCTGCAGTAAAATTGCCACTACCTTAGCAAAAGTCTGAAAATATTTTTGTCCATCTTTTACCCTAAAGACCCATCGATTAACATTCAGACTGTCAGAGATAGAGAAGACCAGTGGAACATCTGTGTTGGTCAGAGGGAAATCTCCAGTCTGGAACCACACACATGCAGCCTGCAAGTCTATTCTACACAGTCCTGTTATTACCCAATGGCATTAAGGCTCTTTACAAATGTGCTCAAAAACTCTACAGATTCTTTCCACAACAAAAATCCTGCTATCTCTGTTCCAAAGTTTTGTTTGGGCTGCAGCCAGAAATGCTCAGGGAGGCATTCCTGAAAACCCCTTCAGGATCACTCCAAGCCAATGCACAGCTCGCTCTCAGGAATTTCTTTTGAAAGAGGTGACAAGAGGGATTTCTCACATCACCTGTGCAGCACAAGGTCCTGGCCTCCGAGGCCAAGTGCAGGAATCAGCTCTGAGAGGTTGCTGTCAGATCACGGTGACAAGTGATGTTCATTTCAAGTGACCTGACCTTCAAAGTTTTGTAAATGACAATCTCTGACCCCTGTTATCTTGAAGTGACTTACCCGAGTTGTACACAGTTAGAGTTCTGCTCTAGTTCATTGCACTTTTTAAGCCTTAAATTTCTGTAAACACAATATTTAAAATGAACATAACATCCCTAACTCCACTGCTCTGAAACTACATGTGCTTTTCTCTTTACATCTCAGGTCTTCTTTCATATCACTGCTCACAGATGTTCTTCTTTCCCTTGAATTTTACGCACTATTTTCAAAGCTCCCTTTTTTTTCTTCTTTTCTGCCCACTGTTATTCATCTCTTCAGGCAATGACCTGGGATCCAGCAGGTTTTCTACATCTACAAAGCTTTTATCCCACTAAATTCTCAAGGACAAAGTACTCAAAGAATTCATAAAACTTAGAAAGCCTATAGCTACACAAAACCAATAATTATAACAAAAATTGCTCTTGCATTGAACCTATATTAAATAAAAATCTGTATTTGATATATTGAACATCTACATAACAACACGTGATATGCAATATACTATAGGATAGAATAATTCTATTTGGAAAGGACCTCCAGTGATCATCTGGTCCAACTGCTTGACCACTTCAGGTCATTTTAACCAAAAGTTAAAACATGTTATTAAGGGCGTGTCCAAATGCCTCTTAAACAGGTTTGGGGCATTGATCACCTCTCTAAGAAGCCTATTTTACTGTTTGACAACCCTCTTGGTAAAGAAATATTTCCAATCTTATATTTATCTGTATATCAATGGTTATATAAAACATTTATATAATATTCTTATTGTGAATTTTTGGTATAAGTCCTGAATGTTTTACCATACCTTTTAAAGTTTTCCCATCTTTCTTCGTGAGTTACAACAAGTTACTGCAATAGGGTACAGATATCTGTAAACTCCAATGCATAATAAAAACCCTAAAAAATTGATTAAAAATAACCTAACAGAAATGCCTTAATTACCTATTAGTAACATGAACTACAACTCACAAAACCACAATTATTACTCTATTTTTGTTACATGCCTCCCTGGACATCTAGTGCTGGTAACTGTCGAAGACAAAACACTGGGCTCTGGGCCCCTCTGATCCAGGCTGTGAAACACAAATCACTTGGGGTCTCTCTCTCCAGGTTTCATTTATGACATGGGATAACTTGTATATTTTGAAACAATCATCCTGGTTCATGAATCGTATACTAGTATACTGAAACATCATTTCATAATAATTTACATAAGAATTTGAAACCGAGTAGTCAATTGAGGTTAAGAGACGTTTGACCAATTAACCCAACTTAAGAAGTAAAAAAATGACACATTTATTAACATTTAAGGAATCTCCTAAGCACAAAATCACAAACTTGTACTTACACTTTCAACACATAGCTGCTCAAATTGAAAGCAGCCTTTCCACAAAGGAAAGCAGATGTGGACTGCTGCCATCTAATCAGGGTTTCACCGACATCGAGGTAAGTTACCAGCAGTGACCTCACACATTCCCTTTGAAACCTCTTTTATGTATTTCCTCCTTTCAAATAACCTTATTTGCTAAAAATTTATTTGAAAATTAATTTTTTATGTAAAACCCCCTGAAGATAAAGCTGCCCAGCATGAGTTTCAGACTATGAAAAAAATAAAACCCCACTAATTCTGAGCATATTTCCTAAACTTTACCTGAGCAGAGAAGTCAATTAGCTTTGGAAGCAACAATTTACTTCCTTCATCACTCTTCAGGAAATCCAGCAAACTTCCTGTTACAACAGAGAAAGATTAAGTCAGTGCAGCTTATTACCAAAAGAAAGGTCACACCAGTCCCCAATGTTATGGATCACAAAATTGATGCAGTGAAGTGTTTTGATGTATTTTCAAGTTGACCATAATAAGACAGTCTCTTCACATGACTTAGCAACTGTAACATCCAAGTCTGCATGTCAGACATCTGAGTTTAGCCATTTTCCTGGGTGTAGAAAACTCCCATCAGACCACATCTCAGTTTAGTGGTGTTGAGTTTGGTAAACATGCTGGTCTACGGACCATCAGGAACTGTCTAGTAGAAGTACTCACATCAGTCCTTTCCCAGTCATGAAGAATAAATACCTCAACACAAAAGTGCTTGAAAACAGAACAAAACAAGAAAAACTATCACCCAAGACAATCTGAGAAGGAAACCTTGCATATTTTTTGCAGTAATGCTCTATAAAGGTTGTCCTTTTCTAGTAGTGCAGCCATCCTTGCAAGACCACACCTCATTCACCTTATTACACACACCTTTATCAATTCAAGGGCCACATAAGGCAATTTCTAAGGTATATTTTAATTGCTTTGCTATGATACCAGAAACAAAAGTTAGGTAGGGAGTCCAAAGGAACCAGGGCTATTTTGGGGTTATCCTCTGATTCAGAAACAATTAAAAATGCTGCATTTAAGAAAACTGTAAATTCAGATTCACAAATGCAGCAATAGATCATAAAATTAAAGCCTCAGCCCATCTTAAGGATAGGTTCTTCTTCGATTAATATCTGAGCACTCAAAAAATAACTCTATCATTCCTTCCTTTTTAAAGAAAGGGGACTAATTTAGGAGAAGCAGAAGAGTTCACCTAAAACACTGCTTGCAGATCCAATGTTTTTCTCACCTTTCGCCATGAATTCTGTTATAATATAAATAGGCTCTTCTTTGGTCACTACAGCATAAAGCCTAACGAGCTTATCATGCTGAAGTGTTTTCATCAGATTGGCTTCTTCCAGGAAGGCTTGCACAGACATTGTTCCAGGCTTCAAGGTCTTCACAGCTACTTTCGTACTATTGTGATAGTAACCTACAAAGAGGGAATACAATCAGTGCATTTGAAGTCACTCTGCACCACACAGCACCCGGACTAGCAGGAATTTGTAAAGCAGGTGATGTTAAATTCCAGGAATAGCTAAGAGTCTGAAAACAAGTGCCAGAAGTAGCACAAATGCTAGAATTCCTTTTTATTTTGCAACTGATACAACATTGCAGTGAAAAATGATCCATTCCCCATATTTAGAAATCAGTTATCTAAAAAAAAAAAAAAAAATAAAGCAAGCAAATGATCTTACTTCATACCAAGTTTTCATTCACAAGTAGCGCATAAAAACTTGTCAAGACATGTTTTAATGAGTGTCCACTTAAATTTTCTCAGAATCCAATAGCGTCCAAGGACTGACTGCAAGATTCTGGAGTATCTTTAAATCCCATGATTTTTGCTATTTTATGCATGCCAGTCTCATGCTTCTAATCCTTTCCGTAACCCTCAGTGCTCAAAATGGAGCATTACGGGAAAGTGCAATCAAACAAGTGTTCTTGTGACCAACAAGGATATGCTGCCAGGACTGCAATCCTGCAGTGTTCAGCACAAGATTTAAAATGTGATAACTTGTTATCACATAGTTCATGCCAAAAGTGAAGGAGACTGTGGCTGTGGTTCATTTCTTTGTTTATCAAACTTTCTAATGTAATAGTCTAGTTACAAAAAAAGTAGAGAGAATAATTTTCTGATTTTTCCAAACATTAAATAAATGTTAAAATAGTATTAAAAATAGAGTAGCAAGCACTGATACTAAAGTTTATCTCATGTAGTCATTTAATTTGAAAAATAAAAGAAATAGAAAGAAAGAAAGAGATAGGGATATAAATGTAACTTTTGTACCCCGTCATACCCATTGCAACATAGCAGAAATATTTCTCAGAAGAGGTAAAACTTTCATGACTCAATGATATAGACTCATTGCCTTATACAGCAACAATGCAGACTATCACCACCTCCAAACTGGAATCTACTGCTTCCTTATACTATCATCCTAACAAAAGAAATCAGTGGCAAAGCAAGGACCTATTTCCCAGATCTTAAGTGATTGCTCTAACCACTGCATCTTCTTTTTTTGAAGAAGAATCATCACCTGAGAAAAGCCACTATGTCAATCACAAAATATTCACCTGCACAATTATTAAACCCATTTTTCCAAACATGGTCAGGTCAAAGCATAACATAGACATTTCTCTAAATTACCTAACAGTAAAAAATTACAGCTACAGGTCAAATCTACTGCTAAAGCTCAGGCATATATTTATATCTACTAGAGAAAAAGATATAAAATATATTTCTTTCTGCTTAAGAATCAGAAAGTTTATTTCTATCATTTCTACTATTCCATCCCATACCCTAAAACAGAGCATGATTTCCACTCCCAATTTGTTGAAGTCTCTATTGAACACACTAATCAATATCATTATTTCTGTGAAGCAATTATGAGCAACATACCAGTAGCTATGTAACAATATTTTAGGTTCACTACAGAGATCTATCAAACTAGGGTCTTACAGAAACTTGGCTTTACTGCAATGCCTCAGTGACACTGAGGTTTTCTGCTGTAAAAAAGTCTACCCTGACCCTCTGGTCATAATATACAAAGTAAATAGTTGGTGGGAGCACTAGAGATAACTGATCTTGATTACTTCTATATTAGTTTATTAAATCAGGTATTGGCAGGGATGGGACACCAAAACCCTGAGGAAAGGCAGTCATGAGCTCTATGAGCACACACAAAAAAGTGGACCTTAAGAGCTTGGCAAAACTGGAATTTGTCACCTTTCCCACCCACATTATCAGCAAAACCAGTGTTAACTTTGTTTAGGCTGGACCTGGAGCAGGCAGCATCTTTTTAGTATGCATCTGTACCACCCCAGCCCAACAAAGTCCTAGTCCTCATGCCAGGTCACCTATCATTGCTATGAGAACACCTGTGGTAGTGCCCAAAAAGATAATCTACTTTGCAAGCAGACTCTTACGTTCAGGTAAGGAACTGCAGCCTTTGTTCAGGTGGAGAGAAAACTGATGACCTCAAAGAGCTTTAGTGACAGCAAATTTAAGGTTTAATCTGCATCGCAGAAGGATTCCAGTAATGTACCAGGAGCTGTGGGAAGGGGTGACTATGGTATCATCCCCCAGCTTCCTACAGTGCCTGGGGCTCTGAACTATTCACTAACACCTGCCTTGGCTGAACTGAACCCGACTCTGGGTGTAGACCCAGTGCTTGCTGTGTCACAGTGTTGCTTGCCATATCATACGAATGAACTATGGTCTGCTGAATGAACTTAGGACTGCTACCTAAATGTGAATTCAAGAAGATAGATAAGCAATGAAATTCTTGCTCAGATCTAGAACATCTGACATAAAATTCACATTTTTTGCAACTAACATTCAGCTCATCTATGTATTGTCAAATTTCTTTTCTAATGCTAATGAGATGTACCAGTAAGTTTTCTTGGTTCATTTTAGATGTCTTTTATTGTAACAAAAGGATTTCTGTGATACTATTTACTGTTTTTTTCTAACAGCTGCAAAAGAAAATACACCTTCAAAACAAATATTACTAATATTCTAATTCAGAGGTTATTGAATAAGAGAATCTTTTACACCTGAAATGCAAGCAAGATGTGGTTCATTAATAAAATACACTATAATGGCTGCATTTGCCTTGTTAACTTTCCTCTTAGCCCTGCTTGAGAATTCTCTTCATGGATTATTGATGCCACAGAGCATCATGATTCATTTCAAATCAGTGCACACGAGGAACAAAAATGCATAAAACATAGACCCTGCTCTTCAAGTGCTGCTCTGTTTCGTCACATCACCAAAGTAGCTGCCCAGATGCACTGAACTCCATGGTCTAAAAACCTTTCATACCATGGCAGGAAGTGAGTTTCTCTGCAGTTTCAGCTTCTGTTAAAAATCAAATGTGAAGCAAGCAGTAGTATGAAAGTTTGAGGAATGTATGATGATGTCTCACACTATGAGCAATGTTCTTCTCTACATCTTAGAATAGAATCCTCAAAAAAATTTAAGGTTTCAGGTATCTATCTTGGAGCTGATTACTGTTATTTTAACAGAGTAGTATCTTGGACAGCCAGGTTGCCCTCAGATTCTTGCACAGGATTAATCAGGTCAAACTGTGATATGAACTAACAACAGACAATAATGAAGTTGAGCCTACCATTTCTGACCAGATCTCTAGGTCTAAAGATGAACAACTTTGTGAACTAGCCTACAACATGCAGTTTCTCCTTCCTCTGCTTTTGCAGTAATTCCCTGCAGCGTATACTGGAAACAACTTGTTTGGGCTACAAAGAAAGATTATATCTCAGGCGGTTACTGTTGCAGGGGAGACCAGGGAAGAGACTGAGAACAGCAGTTTCTCTGCATCCTATTGGAGGTCAGCACTTAACTTCTTCACCAGCTACAGTCATCACGCAGCTGAAGAACAGAACAACACAACAAAGTAGCTCCATCTCTTGCTCATCTCCATACAGCCCATTAAATAGGAAGGCAGAGAGCAGAGGCTGAAGCTTTCTAACCACTTCCATGGTACAGTGCATAAAACGTGAGCACAATTCTGCCATGTTGTTTTCATCTATTGTGTCACTACAGCTGATGCCCAAATTCACACTTAAACACTAATTTGATAACCTAAAAACAGAAAGCCTTTATAAAATGCATAAAATTGCACATAACTGTAATGAAGAAATTACACTTGCAGCGATAAACAATATGAGAAATTGGTAGCAAGGTTTCTCAGTGTAAAAGGAACTCTTCAGAATTGGAGGAGATTCAGCTGCCCACTCCATAGGTGACAAAGACTCTCTGCATGGGTCATACAGGAACACAGCCAAGTGCTTCGGGGGTATAGGGGCTTGTTTTTTGTTCCTAGAGTTTTCTTAGTTGTCCCACAGTATAAGCTCCAAAATATTCACAAGGAAGATATCAACGTGTAAGCCCAGAAAGTACTTATGGACATACTAAAAAGAAAATACTATAAAAGATACGCTTTCCTATCTTTACATTGCAGTACCAGTATTATCTCTATATTCCCATGTCTCACAGAATCACAGAAGGGTTCAGGTTGGAAGGGGCCTCCGGAAGGCACCAGGGTCTAACATGCTCAATCAAGCTGGTTGTCCAGGACTGTGTCAAGTTGGCTTTTGATTCTCTTCAAGGATGGAGACACTACAGCCTCTCTGGGCAACCTATGCCAGTGCTTGGTCACTCAATGAAAAAGGGTTTCCTGATGTTCAAAGGGAGCTTCCTGTGTTTCAGTCTGTGCACTTTGCTTCTGGTCTTGTCACTGGGCACCACTGAGAAGGGCCTGGCTCCTGTCCTCTCTGCATACCTCCTTCAGCTATTTACATACATTGATAAGATCCCCAAGCCTTTTCAAGGCTGAATAGTCTCAGGTCTCTTAGCCTTTCCTCAAGAGAGAGGTGCTCCAGTCCTTTCATAGTCTTTGTGGCCCTTTACCACAAAGGTCTAGTAGCTCTGCATCTTTCTTTACTAGGAAGCACAGTTCCTCTGAGTGGGACACTGTTCCCTCTGAAACCACAATTCTAAGTACCCTTTATCAAGAAGAAATCTATTTAGTAATTAAGCCATGGGATAGTATTGCTCTTTAATTCACACTACAGCTGAAAAATAATTTTGCTGTATGTGAGGTGGTATCATAACAACCAGCTCTCTAGACAGGACAGCGTAGCAACTAGGTTGTTTCTCAGTACCTTTACATACCTCCCAATGTCCCTGGTTGATCATTACAACACACAGTGTTTGCTGACACCCTGCACCACACAGCTGACCTAATATTCGCTTTCCAGTTTGAACTTCCTTGGTTATAGTATTAATCATGCTCCTGATTTTAGTAGACTTGTGCCATGCAAATCATCTTCTTTTGCTTCAGAAAGGAAGCAGAGAAGAGGAAACACAGTGATCGCTTTTACAGTACATTAATTTTTCTCACAGTGCAGCATTTCAGACACAGGAGTTAGGCCCAATTTAGATGTTAAAATAATGACACAAACAAGAGGAAACATCTTGAACCAGAAACACCCTTTTAAAGTTTTATTCCTTTGTGCAGAATTAGTCACTTCTCAAAATGATCTATGTCTTCAAGTAGTTGATTACCTCCTACCAAAAAGTCTTCCACAGTATTTCAGTGTCAGTTGAACATTTCTGGCCCTGATTTATTAAACAGAAACAACTGCACAATGACTGACACTTGTCCTGACTAATATCTAAACTGTCATTCATGTATGTCATAGCTAAAGGGTTTCTTAAGCCTTTTCTCATGAAGGCAGATAAAAGGCTGAATTTGGCTATATTATTCTATAGTGATGTGTTGCTTGCATTTTTATATGATTTACACCAAAAGATTACACCTATGACTGAACTAGAGCTTTCTGAATGACGCTGTGGTTGTGTGTATAATTTGCTACTCAAACAGCACCAATCTGTGCTTTGCTTTTCTAAATGAGAGCATCTCTTCAAAGCAGTGACATTCTTGCCAGACTGACCCACTCTTATGGTGTTTTCTAGCAAGCTTTGGGATACACTCTTAAATTGCTCAGAAATACCTTACCTATAGAATCTTACACCTTAAAATTAATAATAATCATTATCACCTTCATCTGATCTATTACTATTATAACTGTAACAATTTTATTCCAATTTAAATATAACATCCAAAAAAGAGATTCAAGGAAATGTTAATGACTGAGAATGATTTGGCCTTAAAAAACTTCCTAATGAGGACTTCGGGAGGAAGATATAGTTTACCCCAAACAAGATGGTAACTGGTAAAAAGAGTGTAAGTAATGAATAGCACACAGAACATGCAATACAGAAGCCATAAGAATACTCAGATGTCAGAAGAGGCAGCATTTCAAAAGCAAGATGATTAAACCATTTTCACTATGCCCATGTGACACTGGACATAGACCCTTGCCAAAGGAAGTCATCAAGGCTGAGAAAATACTGCTTGTAAGCCAACAAAGTTAATTATTTAGGTGATAATAATTAATGCTATCATTTTTTGCTGTGTATATATTAACATTTACAACCGTCTTATGACAGTTTTATTATTGGGAACTTGCATGATAATTCAAGGTAGAGGCTGTTCAATCTCTAGTCTTCTTACTACGTAAGTCACCTACTTTCTAAGCAGACACTGGCAGACAATACACTTGGGTCAAGTCTGCTCTCTTTTTTCACCCAGTCTGGCAGCCCCATGCACTGCATTACAGTATCTTCTTTATGAAGATACAATGAAGTCTCAATAGGCAATTCACTAAAAGACATTGTTTCTTTTTATTTCATATTCTTTAACACTTTCTGATTTGAAACAAAGTTCTGAGAGACCCATCAATTTTGAGACTTGGGAGCCACATCTTACTATAACCTTCTATTTCCCCCACAAAACCCTACCAAAAAAACCTTTTTGTATTTAACCTTCTAAATCACAGTGCTCACTCACTAGTATTTCCCTTTAAAAGACTCCAAAAGGATTTATTCCACTTATTTGTCAGGTATCTACCCTCTTTTACAAACCCTCTCTCCTCACAAGAAGACATATTCTGGACCTAATTTGGCTGTTTTACAAGTATATTGGACCAGGTTCATGTCCACTACATTTTTTAATGACTCCAAAATGACACTTCTTTCAGAGTTTAATACTTATTTCAAAAGAATAAACTTACCCATCCAGACTTCTCCAAACTGACCAGCTCCAAGTTTCTTCACTAATTTAATAGATTCCCGTGGAATTTCCCATGCATCTTTATCCCATGGTTTTTGAGGCTTGGGACTAATACAAGCTTTTTCCAGCTTTCTACATAAACCATCTGATTGCTCTGGTTTTCAAAGAAAAAAAAAAAAAGAAAATACAAAATACGTTACACTTCTGTGACTCATGACTTGAGACAAATATCACTTAATTATAGGTGTGCACTACCTCAAATAATGCCAAAATAATCAGATGCTGTGATTAGAATGTAGCCTTCCTGGTGCTTTCACATAACTTTAAGTGCCTCTGATCTGAAATTTGGTTTCCAGAGACAAATTTAATAAAGAAATATCACATGCATCTGGTTACTGGCAGATTATTAAGGGGTTTTAGTACAATTGGTACCAAATAAATACAATATCAGATCTGATTACTAACAGTATGTTGATTAAGATCCACACTGGAGTCAGGTTTGGGACCTGTATTCTGAATTTGTCATTAAATTTTCTTGCAACATGGTTTCAGAGATGTGCATGCAAGCCTAAGTAGGTCAACATTATTTTTTCTCTAGACACTGACCAGCTATAACTTTTATATAAATATTGAATAATTCTTGGGTTTTCCAGCTGTGCCAAAGAACTAGCACACACATCTAACAACTCTGAAAAATTTCATGGCCAAGTCCTCAGAATGGTTTTGAAAAATAACTATGTAATTTTATGTCCTATTTTTTTTCTTTTCTGTCTTCCCAATTACAAGACAAAAAACCCCTGTATTTTGGAGCTATTCACTAGGAGATCATGCAGCATTAAAAGCCAGTTTTGTAGTAAAACATAGGCAGAAACTTGTCCCTCCCCTCTCCCCCCTCTTTTTTAAAATAAATGTATACATTCTGTGTGGGTGTAATTTTCTTTCTTTGAAGTCTATGGAATTTTCCTTCAAAATGCTATTAAAAATGATTAAAAAAATACATATATAGGAAAAATAAAAATGATTTCACGCTCAACATAAGGTACAGGATGACATTCACAAGTCTATATATATTTCTGCTAATTGTCAATAAGAATTTACTCTTAAATACAGAATTAATTTACTTAAATTGAAGGCAATTCTTATTACAGCTTCACATCATCATAACTTTGATGAGATGTTTTATAAAGCTAGTCTTTATTTCACAATGGTATGCCACAGGACAAACGGCATTAGGTCTGATTATGATAACAACATTACTTGGGTTTCAATCGGTTTTACTTTATCTTCGATAACATGCATGCCTGAGTTATTTAGGAAAATTAAAATAAAAAAGATGAAAAGCTTTGAAACAAAAGAAGAAAGCATTTATTTTCCATCCCAGGAAATAATGGTTGCATTCTATTGAGTAATTCATTAATTGTTTTAACTTACTTTGATAATGTTTGATCATATCATTGATGTTGGGAAAAGTTATTCTTGGAGAGATGTAAAATCCTCCATTGTCTAGACTCCTGATTTTGTAGTGCTTAATAACATCGCCATGTTGTGGATCATAGTCTCTTATGGAGAGAGAATAGCTGCCTGTGGATAAAGAAGAAATTATCATTAACAGATAGAAAAGCCTACAGTGCCCACACATATACAGTTGAGCTTAACAAAATCACCCTTTTGTCTGTTTTCCTTTTTACTCCCTTATTTCCTCAAAAACCATTTTGCAATCAACAGGAGGAGGTTAGCCCATAGCCAGTCCTGAACTGGTCACCAAAATGCTTACAATGACACTTTCTTTTTCAATCTTACTCAACAAACTCAGGAGTTCCATATTCCAGGCAGCTCCACATTCAATGCCCAGTTTTGCGGAAAGTCCCCCAGCTTGGCTGGGAAATCAAGACCGGGGCTGTCACACTACTCAGACAGAAGCTGAAAATCAGAGATCAGCATTTCAAAAAAGGAACACTCTGTTTGTTGTGGACCAGCTAACAAAAGGATAGCTTGGAGATGGCTTGAGGCATACAGGAGGGAGAGCATATCTGTTAGTCCTAGGGAGTCTAACATCAGCTGGGATTTAAGCTGGGGCAGGAGAGCATCTACCCTTAGCTACAGCTCTCTTCCTTTCTTCTACTCACACAATTCTCGTTCATTTTCAAAGGATAAGAAACCACTTCACCCCCTTATCTCTCCTCACATACAGATCCAGTGTCAGTGGGGGTACTTTGCCTCACTCTAAGCAGAATTTAGGAGTCTTCCTTTGAAAACTTCATTTAGGAGTCTTCATCTGAGAGCACAGAAACAATGATATAGACCCAATTACAGAGCTACACCTAATCAAGAACCTGCAGCATGGGGGCCAAAAAAGCTACCCTGTGGAGTGGACAGGCATGATCTGCTGAAGGGCTTCATGTGTCTTCCTCTGGAGGATGCAGTGTTACAGCATTCAGTTGGAACATCCAGTCAGACTGCTGTCAGAGTCCAGAGGCTGTGGCAGAACTTCCTATGTTCTTTCCAAAATCCCAGCTGAAGAGCCTGGAAAATTCACTAAGCTTTTCAGCGCAAAGCGCTCTGCCTACAGCACAAAACTTTACCTAAAAGATTTTTGGGCAGAATCACACTACACTGTAGAAGTGAAAACCCTCATTATGCAGTAACTATAATTTAAACTTGCAGCAATGGATGCAGACCCAATAATGGAGGACTATAGAACGCAGCAACCACTATTACAGTAAAGAGTCTTTCAATAACGGAGTTATAAACATTAAGTCGAGAAAAGATGGCACTTCATCAATTCCTGCTTCTTGTCACTGTAATCACACTTCTTTTTTCCCCTATCTCAGCTTTAGGTGTTATTCTCTTCTCTATTTTCCTGGTGGTTTTCTCATCCTTCTCACTCCTACAGAACTGCAGAAAATTCACACAATAGGACACACTATGACTTCTCCACATCCAGTGCCATTTGATGCCATTTTTTGTGAAGACTGACTGTGTGTTTTTAACTCTATATCAATTCCAAAGTAACCCACCCCAAAGCCTACCTTTTAATGTTTCACTTTCTCTGATAAGGAAAGCTCCAGGACCATTTCCAGGAGCCAGGAGTAATCTTTCAGCATCTTTTCGGGTTATGTCTTTGAAGAACCATCTGAAAAGTATTTCAAAGAGTTACAACTGTTTGTCTCCCCATCCACAAAGGATACACCACCATGGTGAAGAAGTTAGCCAGTATTTAGAGCCTGGGAGAACTTACTCTTCTGTTTCCAGGGTGTTTACTTTAGCCACATAGTTACTGGGAATGAAGCCTTCTTTCCTTGTCGTGAGAGATTTTGCTCTCCACCATTCTCCCAGCCTGAAAAACAGAAACAGTACTAGTATTCACAATGAAAAAAAAAGATAATTTGTTACTTATATTATAGTGTGTTGAGAGCTCTGCCCGTGCTGGAGAGAGAAGCATAATCTTTCCTGTAAACTCAAGCTACCTGAGAAACCATTGGCTCCACTGGATCAATGTTGACCGCTGTTACTGAGGGCAGCTGTCAAGTCAGAGAATTACAGACCCATAGAACAGTCTGGGATGGAGGGGACCTTTAAGATCATCTGGTTGCAACTCCCCTGAAATGGGCAGGGACACCTTCCACTACAGCAGGTTGCTCAAAGTCCCATTCAACTTGGCACAACTCCACATGCATTTGTATTATCATATATAAGGGAGCTCACTTACCATTCATAGACCTATGTTACGAGTAGGGTAGCAAGACATTATAAAGGGAATTAGGTGAACCCAAAGAAAATCTACAATACAACCAGTACTGTCACACTTACTCCTCAAGAACTTTCAATTTTTCTCCTTTTTTGAAGGACAAGTCCTCTTCATGAATGCCATCATAGGGATACAAAGCTATTACAATGACTCCATGCTCCTCTGTGTCTAGGAAAGTAGAAAGACAAAGGAATGTTCACATCATTTTGCAGGCTGACATGGACACAGCATGCAGTTGTAAGATTTCTATAAAAACGTACCTTCACTGACAAACCTCTGTCCTGGTAATAGCTGTGCTTCTGGATTTGCCTACAACAAAATATGTCTTTAATTAAGCAGTTTTAGATCTTTATGATGATCTTAAATAACATAGTATTCAGTTGCTTTGGTATCATCTTACATGTCTTAAATTAAGAGGAAATGCTCCAGTATTTCCCCACCATTCTTCAAACGCAAATTACAATATAAAAGTATAGTAAGTCGCCACTAGATTTTAAATTGAGCAGCTCAGACCTCAGGAAGATGGGCCACAAGCTGTGGGGATGAAGTTCACAGCTTTGGGACTTCTGCTGAAGAGGCTTTAGGTAGGGCACTTTAGCAAGACAGTTATTACCACGTAGCTGTCATGCCAGAGAACTACAAGCATGGTTATGTCACTGGAAGTGTGCAAGAAGAAAAAGGGTAATCCAAAAAAAAAAAAAATAATGGTAGTTTGTACTGTGTGTACATTGACTGAGAGCATGCTGAGTTCACTGTATCAGCTGGTGAGAGAGGAGAGAAGGGTGCCATTCACACCTGAAGAGACCATGGTCCCTTAAAAAGGGCAGTCAGGAGCCACAGTTTCCTCAGCACGGTAGAGAAGGTGGGGAAAAAAAGGTACCAGTCAACCTAAAAATTAGCAAACCCACTTGGTACCCAGTGGTATTCCCCATCCCAACACCCTTCTTTTCCAATACCAGCACACATGAAGGTACCCTTATCCTGTTCCTCCCGCAGCACAGCTCTGCTCCCTTCACCACTGCACCCTCTCCTCCCAACCTTACCTACACACCTCACGCAAGGTCAGGTAGTGGCCTTCAGGGAGTAAAAGGAAAGTTAACCAGAGCTGGTAAAGAATTGCCTGTGATTACTTCAGCCTCTAAGTATAATAATTAGCACCTGGATCCCACAGCTATTAAAATCCCAACACCGATGCTTTTTAAAATGGTTCTAAACTACTGCAGGTTTTCTACATTCATGTAGCAGTCTTCTACAGTCATAGTTATATCTATATCAAACATTGCCAAGGATTACTGTTTTCATGCAGAAAATATGACAAACATAAAGTAGCAAATCATCAAGTTTTAATTTTTATTTCCCTAAGTACTTATTCATTGAGGGTGAACTGCACAACTCCAAAAGCCCAACTGTGGATTAATGATCATTTGAATTTTTCCATGCACATGTTTCAGATTGAAATTTAAGTTATGCCAGTCATGCTTTGATCTTGCTACAGGAATTCTCCCCTGAGACTATCTACTTACTGGCCTTTGCTGTTTATTGGACGTTGGATCCCTCACATAAATAGTTCGTTCAGTTTTACGTACTGGTTGATTCTTCAAATCTAGCCCATCTCCATGCAGATTCTCTTTCCTTTTTGATTTTATACATCCCATATTTCCTGTTGAAATAAAAAAGGTATTAAACAAAATCATTATGCCATAAACCAAGCCCTTTCCCATGAAATCATCTGGGCTACATAGCAAAAACATGCTTCCTTCTCATACACAATAGTTCATGGGAAGAACAACTGAAGGTTAGGCACACATGCTGAAAGCTCTTTTCAGTTGCAAAGGAAAGAAATTTCTTCTTGTCTCAATCCACATATGAAGTAAATAGTTATTTACCATTTCCACATTTTCAGAATTATTTTATTTTCTCTCCAACCTACTCTCCCCTGACAAAACCCATTGTATCTTTCTGATACTTCTCTGAGCTTTGGAATAGATATAACAAAAATGCAATTACTGTAGTGGCAACTTTTATCTATGTTTTAAAGAAAAGACTGCTTTGGAAAACACAGGAAGAAATTCCAATCCAAATTATGAAAACTGCAGCTGGATCTAGCAATGCTTGTATCTCCCCATTTCATTTTGCAGACGCCAGTCTAGCAGGGAGCTCTGTTTGTTTCAAATCCCCACTCTCACATGAAGCTGATGACTTGTGCAGTCCCAGCTCCATGGCAGACAAACTGATATTGTGACGTTCAGTAATGAATCTCCTTGTTCACACAGGCCAGTTACAGCAGTCTGAAATAGTCGATGTGTATATCAGTGATGGCAAATTACAAGTATTTCTTTTCCAATACAATTTAGAAGGATAATCCTTCTCTCAGGATGTGCATCCACGCTAAATCAGATGAGATACAGCTGTTAGCATCTGCATGACTGGAACCCAATTCCTGATCCCATGATGTAATTACATAGTACTTCAGCAAGCATATATACAACATTATTTCTACATTCCTCCCTCAGAGGAGAGTAATTATACTTACTCTTCAAAGAATCCACTACGAATGCTTTTCAAACCTCTTCTTCCTTCCTCTCTCCCTCCTTTCAGGTCACTGCTCTAATGCTAGGTTCACAGTCACATTTTCCCTTGCAGGCACACAGTCATACTCCCCCTTGCCCTAATTAATCTTTAAAGCCAGTTTTTTGAAGAACAACATAAAACTTAAAATAAGAGCTCAGTGCAAATATGGGCTCAAGTAAACAAACAGTGACTAAAACACAGCTGGAGAAGCTAAAGCAGATTGTAACACCCTATACTACATCTCACTTTTACCTTCATCTCTCAGATAGAAAATATAGAAAAACAGGTAAAGTAGTAGTATAGGTACCCACTTGCAGATACAACTGTTTCAATGGAATGGTGCCTTACACATCCTGCAAGTAAGAACAATAACCAGATTGGTGTGAGTTCTTATTAAGACTTGTGCTTTTGTAACAATATTGATGATAATCACAATCCTAACTGACTATACCAATAAACCAAGGCAACAAGCAGTCCCACATGGCAAGTCTCAACTTCCCATATGACCTTTACTCAATCTCCCATCCTTCAATTGAGGAAGCACCACATAATGACAGATGCATTGACATATCCACAGAATGTTTTCTTCTAAACATGAGAGGAAGGTACTTCCTTTCCTACCATTTCTGCAAATTATCTGTCACCTATTGCCCACAAACCCTGGATTTGGTGGATAAGTTCAGTGATGCAGTGAACTGTGATATTGGTTTAAAAGCACCATTAGAACCCACTGTGCCCCTTCTCGTCTTCACTTGAAATAAAAATAAAAGGAATCCTACAGAAAATCAATAGGCACTGATCAGGCAGAGAATACAGTTTCCTCTTCTTGACTGTTAGCATTTCAGTGTTACCATACTTATCTAAAGACACTGGGGGGCATCTTCAGCCAGAATCTTCCCTTAGAAGCAAGTATCTTTAATGCTTAATTTTAGTTTGTGAAAACACCCACTGGGAGAGTTTTCCAAATTCTCAGCTCCACATAGGTTGTTTTGAAATACTGAGAAGGATTTTTTATTTATTTTATTTATTT
Source organism: Corapipo altera (assembly GCF_003945725.1). Classification (NCBI taxonomy): domain Eukaryota; kingdom Metazoa; phylum Chordata; class Aves; order Passeriformes; family Pipridae; genus Corapipo; species Corapipo altera. Next base: position 10,262,081 of record NW_020884879.1, on the reverse strand, counting down.
ATAACTGTAAGTATATTGATGACTCTTGTTCTGCTGTTAATGGTTCATAGGAAATTTCTGTACACCCAGAGGCAGACTGGTGTTTGCGAACTCACCCTAGACATCAGGAAGCCCAGTGTTTAATTACCTGATGTATCTGCAAGATCAGGTATTTATCCACCTAAAGGCTAACCTTTTTGCTCTTGAATAGTTCTGCTTCTACAGAACAAACAGCTAAAGCAGAGGACATAACGTAATTTGATCTAAGTTGTCAGCCAAAAAGCCCTTTCCCTATTCCTGTAAGAAAGCTGAACATATCTTTAAAGACTGCATTGTGCTCAGTGCTGGTGTAGACCCAGAGAGAAGTATTTTTACTCAGATTTTTTTCTGCAGCTTAAAGCAGACAAACTTAAGACTGCTGTGAGGCTGTGCTGATAAGCTCAAGGTTATCATTTGTTCATGAGAGTAACAACAACAGATCTGTCATGCCTATGTGGAGGTGCTTCATAACCACACAGAAGTCTACTTGATGTCACATGAAATCACACAAATACAGTATGTGAGATAACATATGTGATGGCTTCCAACAAAGAGAAGATCCTGAGCCTCATTATGAAGCACTGTTTTTAATGGCTTCTTTTCCTCATAGAGATGAAACTCCACAGTCCTCAAAGGATTTAGCTAGTTCTGCATTAGCAAATAGCCCCAACAGTTAATGCTGAAGCTCATAGCCGGTTCAATGGGGCCTACTGTACCCTTTATTATAGTATAGTCCCAAGGACTGAACATTAAGTAGGAGCAAGTTGATATCAAGGGTTTACCTAAAAGTAACCTCCTAAAGCAGTCCTGTCCTAAACAGGTATAGACAGGCAATGGAGACAAAACACAAACAGAGTTGAAAAATAGCTTCTAAGCAGTCAAAACTGCATCAATGAGGACATGTTCTTTTGATAGTGCGAAACAAAACACTTTTGAACTCTTCAAAGGCCACAGGATTTTATATCTCTGTACATGCTAGACCTTTGTAAAGCTATGCACACTGGGTTCCAGACTGCACATCCAAAATTCTGTTAGATTAGTCCTACACCCAAAGCAAACGTAACTGTACTGGTTTCAAAAGCTTCCGTTCAGTGATTGCCCAGTTCACCTGCAGTGACAGATGTATTTGTTTCCAGCACAGTATTATACATTTTTATACTGAAATCTGATCTGGGCCTTTTCCAGGTTTTTGAGAGTGGTATCAATGTAAAGATTCATAGGGCTGCTATGAACAGCAGACACTGATGGGAGAGTTTCAGTCAACACCCACTGTAAATATTCAAAATCAGAATATTATATAATTGCCAAAGTTATCTTTCCAAACATTCTATCCTAGCAAATTACCCATACAAAAAAAGAAACTTTGAAATATAAAATCTGTTTGCAGTGTACATCTATCTTAGCTTATACAGTAGTCATAAGGAAAATCTGAAGAGGGGGGAGTACATTCATGCATAAATAAAATATTTCACTTGGTGTAAAATGTTCATTTGCATAGTGCTCTGTTGCCCTATCACAAGGAGCATCAAGAAAGTGTTTTGTGCAGATATATAAAGAGACAGAGAACACAGTAAGCAAAGAGTAATACAGACAGCACAGCATCATCACAAATGAAAGTACATTATTGTTTGTCAGAGACAAAAATAATTTAGACAACAGAGAAAATGCTGTCAGTCCTCACTCAGATGTTTCCCATCCCAACACTTTTGCAACACAGGAGACACTACTTTTCATCCCTGCTTTTCATTTATTGCCCTGTCCACACAAGTAGACATGAAAGATAAACACTGAATTAAAAGAAACTCTACTTAACACAGCTGCTAATCTTTATAAACAGATCTCTAAAAAAGTAACAGCTTCTCTTTTAACAAAGAGAATACTGTATTTCATGGCTAAAAGGTAAAGACAAGTACTTGGGTCAACAGATGCAGTGTGGCAACAAGTATCTAAGTTGAGGCACACTTCAAAAAGCCCCAGGGGTATCCATAAGCACCATCATACAGAGCCTCTGCAGCAGGTTGTTCCACAGACATAGATTTTGATGTCTACAAGACATTTACCTTGAATTTTCCCTCTGAATGCCCTATTTCATCTTGCTACAGCAACACACGAGTCATATTTCCAAAATAGATTGCAGGGAGCAGAAGTCAGAAGTGAAACATTTTTCCAGGGTTAAAAGCTGCTGTCTGTCTCCAGAATGTTATTGTTTTACCAGCCTTTTTCTACATTACCACCATGTAAGGTGTCTAAAGCCACAATACTTTCTACTGCAAGTAGTCAAGGTTCATGTGACCATCCCCTGTCCATCCACCATCAGCAGCATTGGAGGTTTCATTTCCTCCCGGTAGTTGCCCTTTACATCATCTACAAAGGTGATCTCATTTTTCGTTTTGTTTATGGTTACAACCATTCTCTTCCTTGTGATTCTGTTACGTATATAGTATATATGTTGTACATTAGAAACAATTTCCTAAAAATCCACCTGACATGTCTGGCCTTTTCTTGACTGAAATCATGTCTTCATGAAAATGATTCTCAAATCCTCACAGATTATACTTTGGCTTTTCCAATAATAAAGTAATTTTTAAAATAAATAGAACTACAACACTGAGTATACAGGCAACTCTATTTATCAAAGAAATATCTGTTCAAAAGATGAATAATCATGTATCTAAACATGAATTCTCTGCACGGCTTAGACTTTTATCGGCTATATACATATGCATTTTAACAGGTACATACATTTGTATTTAACTGAATATGAAGATTAAACTCTTCATTTAAACCACAAATTTCTTATGCACAAGAATAATAAAAAAAATAATCAAGACCCCCAGCTTACTCTGAGTATTGAATGTTGCTCTATATTTAAACTTCTGAACCAAAGAACAGGAAGCAATTGTTTACACCTATATATATAAAAAACTGTTATCACACATGGAGCTTTAAAGCAGTTTAGAGACCAAAGGAGTAAATAGTTTTATTTTTAACACTTTTTTCAAAAATTGAAAATAATATATTTGCTCTCCTTTGTTTTAGGTGTTTCATTCTGACCTTTAATGCCAGTCAGTTTGCTGCTACTTCACAAGTTATAAAGTCAGAGGTAACATAGTGATGTCTTCATCAGATCTAACAACCGAGCACATGAAACTTCTCTGCATTTCCCTCAAGGTCAAAGCAGAAGTGTCTCAAAGTCAGAGTGATCAACTTAGATTAAAACTGCTTGGGAGGAAGAATCATAAGCCCACTCTGCTCAGGGACACAAAAACCTGCTTTCTCAGAAGCCCATCCAATTTTCTACATCACTTAATCAACTGCTCAAGTTTACCATTCCATGAAAAAAATGGGAAAAATCTTAAATTTAAGGAATTAATTTATCTTCCCTGTTACTGCTGACCTCCACTTTATATTGATCTTCTTCCACATCATCTGTAGCACCCAAGTGTTGCACGATCTTCTATACCTCTGTTACTGGACTATGAGAAGGACTACCTCTGAGTGGCCTGTGAAACCTGGGTTCATTTTTGACCCATCATCACATGGCAAAGCAACTGGCAAGTTGCCAACAGAGGAGGAATTTAACTTGAGGTGGTGGAGCTCAGAAAAGGCTGATCAGTACTGCTCTACACATATTTGTGCCAGTGAAGATTTGCTACTAGACCAGAGTGAGAATAAGAGCGACAAAAATAAATAATTTGTGGTTGAGAGTAAAGTGAAAGAACCAAAATGGAGAGTAACTGAACTGAAGTAGATTCCTACTCTTTTTGCATGTCACAAAAATTATTAGTTTTGCCTCTGTTCAGTTTTATTCTTTTACCTGCAATTCACCACATAAATATAAAAAATGTGTGTATATATATATTTATTTAATAATACAATACAGTATTATCTATAGGTACACATTTAAATTTTACTGTAAGACCTGATTGTCTGGTAACTTTCATCTAACTAGACTCATGCAAATACAGAAATCCCGGGTCAGCTTTCATTTTGGGCTTGTTTCACTTCCCACATCTTGTTTTGGCACTTGAGACCAGTTAGGGGAACTTAAGCAGTTTGTTCTTCCCTTGTCTTTCTGCTAAATGGTTATCTGCATCTCACTCAACCCTTGCCTTGTGTATTTTAATATCTTTTTAAATTTAGCTTATTTTCTATAGGTCTGGATCATATAATTTCTATGTTTTCCAAACAGAATTTAGCCCTTATATGATACACATATACATGGCATACACACACACAGACATGGGCACAAATCACCATGTGCTCCCTGCAAAGCATATAAAAAGGAGCATGGATAACCTGAATCTACTCAGTGTTTAACTAGGACAGACTTGTCCTGTGTGGACTGTCATTGCTCCTGTGATATGAGGAGCACTAGCCCAGGTGACAGCATTTTTAAAAAAGGAATAATAATGCGGAATTCTTTTAACTGCTTCAATTTTTTTTTTTGTGGAAAAGGTGAGACAAAGCTAAAATAATATTTTGACATACATATCTATATAAACAGGCAAATAAGAGAAATAAGTAGTGTAACCAACACCACTGTAGTGGAAAAGTCTGCAACAAGCATGTTACTGTAGAATTTCCTCAAAGTTAGTCTCGTTTAAGTCAAACACTGCAAAGGTGCATATCTATCAGAGCAAGATCACATAGCTATCTAGTTTATGACCCATGATCAGAGCAAAGGGCCAAAAATTACTTTCTGGGAAAGGCAGACCTGTTCTGAGCAATGGAATCACATTATACAAGCTCAGAAGCGAGTTTACCACACTCCGTTTTTAGAGAGGTTAATGGGTGATGGTGCAGAAGAACAAAATATTATTGCTGAAAGGTTTCAGAATCTCATTCCACTTGGTTTAGAAGCTGTCTCATAATTCCCAGTCTTAAGCACATTTTGAGGACAATAATGGCATTTAGCCCTTCATCCTCTTGGGAGATTGAGAGGTCACATCTTTTTCAGCCTCTTCTCTAGGCTTTAAAGACCAAACCCTGTCAGTCTTTTTCACTTCCACTGATTATCCTAGCAGCCCTTCTCTACATCTGTTGCACTTTGAACTCATTCTTCTAAGAACAAGAGGCTGGAGCTGGCCAGGTGTTCCAAGATGACTTTCAGCAATGCCTTGAAGCAAATAGTATTATTACTTCTTCCATCTACAGAAATACATTACCAAGATGTATATATATTCCAGAAATTACTTTATTAGTTTCACACTTTCATCACACTAGCCTTTTATAAACATTTGGTGATCCAATAAGACATCTAGGTTTGCCTCATTTTTCATAATGGCAAACTGTTGTCACAGCAGACTTTCACATCTCCAGTGGCATTACCTTACACTCTGATATTAAATTTCTCCCCATTATTTTGCCAGACTATTTGTTCTGCACAATATTCTCAGCCACCTGTGTGTTTCTAATGCCTCTTAATATCACAAGGGGACCCTTATTTTTTCATTGCAAATGAAAGTATTTAAAAAAAGTCTCAATGTAATGCTAATGTAACAGGCAACAGACAGTGGTCCTGCCAAGAGTTTGGGGAAGTGCAGCAGACAGGAACCACAACCCTGTTGAGCTCCTTTCACAATTTCTTCCTTAGCAATTGTGACCAAGACAAATTCTACTTTGGCCATGCTATCTCAGATTAAATTTTATGCTTTCTTATATCAGTCACAGAAAGTATCATCCTATCACCTTCATGCTCCCGAACACTTGCATTCCTACTACAGTTATAAATCCATCACATTTCTACTTCCTCTGCAACACTCAGTTTTAAGCTCTGCACCAGTATTTCTTACCCTCCTCTTCAGAGCCCTGATTCACATTAATGTACAAATATCTCAGTCCAACTAAACCAATCTGGGTTAGCAGACATCTTTCTTGAATCAATTACCAAGCTGACTACTGTTCTCATTGAAATTCTCATTGCCATGTCCTCCACCCTTTGGTAACCTGTTTTCCTTTCCAACATTTGCCTTCATATTGAAATCAGGGGTTAGGACTTTGCAACATTCATAACTCAAGTCCGTTTTCTAATTTAAATACTTCTAAAATAAGAATTCAAATTACAAGAGGGCAAAAAGGTGTGCTGCCATACAACCATAGTGGAAGTGGACTGTGCATTAGAAAATGGAAAGGACCTTAAAGATCATCTAGTTCCAAGCCCCCTGCTGTGAGCAAGGATACCTTCCATAAGACCAGGTTACTTGGAGCCCTGCCCAACTTGGACTAGAACACTTCCAGGGATGGGGCATCCAGAGCTTCACTAGGCAACCTGGTCCAGTGCCTCACCACTCTCAGGGTAAAGAATTTCTTCCTAATATCTAATCTAAACCTACTCTCTTTCAGTTTGAATCCATTTCCCCTTGTCCTGTCACTACATACCCTTGTAAAAAGTCCCTCTGCAGCTCTCTTGTAGGCTCCCTTTAGATACTGGAAGGCTGCTCCAAGGTCTCCCCGGAGCCTTCTCTTCTCTAGGCTGAACAACCCCACCTCAGCCTGTCTTCACAGGAGAGGTCATTCAGCAGAAATCCCCCAACACTTGACGAAAGAACAGTTGACAAAAGAACATAAGGAAACTTTTGGTCAGATAAGATATCTGGATTTGCTGTACTCATGCTGTATTGATGTGTTTCTGGGATAGGCAGAGCCATTCTGAGCAGCACAACTGGATCATAATGAAAATCTTTTCTCCTATACTGTACATTTTTTTTTATTTTGTTTTTACTTACTAGACCAGGTTCTTTAGTGATGCAAGAACCAACATTAATTGGCATATTACTATACTAAACGGCAAATAACTGACTTAAGTTATCATATCTCAAACTTCGAAGTGTGAAGTGATCCAATACAGCTATATAGAAATGAGGTGTGATCAGGGGAGGTTTACAGATTATGTACTTCTCTGCACAGCCTTTGTAAGAGGAGGGCTTTGGTAAAACTAACTGTATTAGTCAAAGTAAACATTTTTCTGTATTCAAGTGACACTAATCCACTTTCCAACCTTTACCTGTCTTGCCTTCAAGTGTCCAGGGAGAGGATAAGTTTATTCAGTGCTCAGATAAATGATACACAATATTTGTTGGAACTCATAAATGACAGCATAACACATATAATAAATATCAACATAGTTGATGACATGAAAGGTAGCTCTAACAGGGATGGGGAGTTTGACCAAGAAAGCAGCATCCTCTACTTTTCTGTAAATCCATTACAGTTTTGTCTAGATTAGTTAAAAGCTTGGTTTCATGCAGGAATAATGGCAGTGGTTAAAAAAAAACAAAACAAATAAAAAGGAAATAAAAATCAGAAAGAAACACTGAGAATAACTAATGTCATTGTGGTGGTATAATAATGTGAAAATGCTTTCAGAAGGATGAAAACAAAATTCTGAAACATTACACTGAAATGAAACCAAATTTGTACAAACTACTGATTCTTGTTTATTTGATTTAAGAAAAAAAATACCAAAACACAATAAAGTTAGTTCACACAAGACTGTAATTTTGTTAACATTGTATAATAGACTTTATATATTATAAAAATGTTTCAGATTCATGTAGTCAGTATTTTTGGCATTAATTGTAAAACAAGTCTTACATTAAACTAACATCTGTTTTCTGACCTTATAATACTCTCTTCATTTTATTACAATCATTTGCCTCAACTGCATCCTCCAGAATTTTGAATCAATATCAACAATGAATTAATTCACTTTGCCAGCCCTCAGGCAACCACATCTTCCATTTCCTCAGCTTTTTTCCACTGCACTATATCTTTTGAAGATAGAGGAAAAGGTCAAATAACATCTTAGTTTGACCTAACAGAATAAATACCTCTATGAAATTCTTGGAAAGGATCATATGACATGGAACAGAAAAACTGTACCAATGTTAACCAACTTAAAGTGAAGGTTCCCAAAATACTTTAAAGACTTAAAAGTGTCATGCAAACTATAAGTAAAAATGTCATTTTCTTGACTCGTAAAAACACTCAGTAATTACAAACAGCAGCTCCATATAACCAAATATGCATTTCCAAAAGAGAATTTGGCCAAACCACTACACTGAAGAGGATCAACATTTTTCCTATTAGGAAGTGTGTCACTCCAGCTAGCAAACCCCAAGGACTATGTCTACATTCCAAGCCGAGTGTATCTATGACTCACATAAATTTTTTTTCAGATTTAAAATTATCATTTTGGCCAATAATGGCAGTGTGCTAAAGTTTCAGTAGTCTAGTATTTGCCCTGAGCTTTACGTATGTCCATGTCTACCACAAGGATGAGGATCCTTCTCTCCTTCCTTTTTAACAACTAGAGCAGTAACTGTGGCATAGGAAAACGAGAAACTACCCTTAAATCAGCAGGGGGTTGGAGTGAGGTCCAGGAGTAGCCCAAAGGTCTTCATTCTCATAACAAATGATGTGACAGAAGGATAGGACAAGCTTCACACTGTTTCTTTGGAGAAAGCAGATCTCGGAACTATCCTTCTTCGCTCCCAGCAGTACTTACCTAGTTCTCTGCCCTCCCCTTCTTCACACACAAACACTTTGCCTCCCAAAACAAGGTGTAGTTGAGAGGAGTGCAACAAGGGCTTCTACATCAGTCCAAAAGGCCTGGTTCATTACCCATGGTGGGTTTACTCAGGTGTTGATTTCAGTACACTGATCAATGTACTTGAAACCAAAGGCACAGCCACACAAACAAACTACCCTAAGGAACAAGTGGCCCTGCATGAGCTACTGTGCAGTACCCCATGTCTGCATTTACCACGTGACATATGAAAGAGAAACAAGAGCTTCTCCTTGTTTACACTGGGACTCAGAAGACAACAAGGGATGAAGCGAGCAACTTGGTAAGGTATAGTAAGTTTGGGGAATCATCACCAGGCTGTTCTCCAACTAGCTCTTCAGCTGAAATCTGTTACTCTGTCTGCCCTCTCCAGAAGGTGCAAAGGAAGGTATATTTGCAGGTAGCAGCTGATACTTGAAACCTTTGTCTCATTCAAGCAAGGGAGCATAATGCTCAACATCCACATGCCTGGACAAATGTATTGACAGGCCACTTATTGAGTGAATATTAATAGCTACTATGACTAAAGGGAGAGGATGGTTATTTATGAATGCAGCCTTCAACTAGTTAAAGATGCTGCTGGCAATAAAGAGTATTTTGCAGGTGTGTTCTCTTGCTTTGAGGTGTGCCTGTAATTCAAACCCATTGCTATAGTGTAAATAGAATGCAAAGATCATGAAGACCTTGAAATTATCACAACATAGAATCATAGAACTGTTAAGGTTGGAAAAGACCTCTGACATCATTGAGTCCAAACCATGTCCCCAAGTGCCACATTTAGAGGTATTTTGAATGCCTCCAGAGATGGAGAGTCTAACACTGCCCTAGGCAGCCTGTTCTAACACCTGATCACTTTTTCAGTTAGGAAATTTTTCCTAATATCCAATCTAAGTCTCCCCTGGCACAAGTTGAGCCAATTTCCTCTTGTTGTTTGGAAGAAGAGACCCATCCCTACTTCATACAACCTTCTTTTCAGTAGTTATAGAGAGTGATAAGGCCTCCCCTGAGCCTCCATTCTCCAGATTAAACAACCTCAGCTCCTTATGCCACTCTTCATCAGATTTATGCTCCAATCCCTTCACCAGCTTCGTTGCTCTTCTCTGGACACACTCCAGCACCTCAATGTCTTTCCTGTAGTGAGGGGCCCAGAACTGAACACAGGACTTGAGGTGCAGCCTCACTGGTGTCATGCACAGGGGGATGATCACTTCTCTGGTCCTGCTGGCCACACTGTTTCAGATACAAGTCAGGATGCCATTGACCTTCTTAGTCACGTGAGCACACTGCTGGCTCACGGTCAGCAGCTGCCACCCAGCACCCCCAGGTCCTTTTCTGCCAGACAGTGCTCCAGCCACATTGCCCCCAGCCTGTAGTGCTGCATGGGGTTGTTGTGACCCAAGGGCAGCACCCGGCATTTGGCCTTGTTGAATCTCATACAATTGGCCTCAACCCATCGATCCAGCCTGTCCAAATCCCTCAACTAGCCAATGAAAGAAAACATGACGGATGGCAGCAAATACACAGCCAGCAAGCCCTGATGAAGGTTTTGAGGGTGGCCTCATAGAAAGTATAACACTTCTCCTTTGGGTTCATCTTCTGTTTTCAGTGTGTTTAATAAAAGAGAGAAATGGGGACCAGAACATTATTGTATTTTAGGTTTTGTTTTGTCAAATTCCACTAACTAGGTAACCAGGGAATAAATCAATTATTATAAACCTACATGGTTTTATGCATTCTACAATTTGCTTTCAATACGGATTACGTCAGTTATGACTAAATCAGTGCAGAATGACTTCTGTGTTAGTGGATCCTAACTATGGCTCCTAATAGCCTAGTCCTTTTGTAACTCATATTACTTTGCACCGTGCTGCATTTATCATCCCGCTCCATCGGTCAGAGAGCTTCTTCAGCTGCTGTCACCTCCATTTTTGAATGTTGATATCTACTCTTGACCAAACTTGCAACTAAAACATAGCATTGGTTATAATAGCATCATCTAATGTCTTGAGCACGTCTAAAGCACTAACATTCACAAAAGAAAAAAAGAATTTTTTTTTTCACTATTTCGAACTCCAATATACACTTTTCTCCAGCAGACTGTATTGTATTTCATTAGCTGTACAGCACTAGATATACACAGAAGAACCCTCCTGAAACACAGGACATTATACTGGGGTATATAACACGGACTCAAGAATGAATTCCATGCTCAGATGAAAATTTGGGGTTAAATCCTTCATGCTGACATGAGCTAACACTCAGAGCTCACTTCCTCCTGGAAGTTTGCAAACCTAGGACAAGTTTTCTTAAGTCACAAGAGGAAGTTGCCACAGTTCTTGAAAAAAAAAATCAGACAGTGTCAAATCTGGTGCCAGTAAATTACACTAGTAGAAATGAAATTCTGTGCCGTTTAATCTTTACAGGGATACTAGAACAACATTCAGCACTAACTGTGTAAGTATCCTTGGGAGGAACCACATTGTCTTGTTCTCACTGATCTTAAGTAGCAGAACCTCCCTTAACTTCAAGGGTGCAAGAATATCCTCCAGGTTCTGGCTCTTCACAAAAGTCTATTCCTAACTTGTTTATTTTACTTAATTTTAAATTCTGTGTTAATTATATTCCTTCAAGGGCACCAATCTAAACCAGGAACGTACCAGTTGATTTCTGGCCCAGCTTAGTAAACTGTTTCAAGCAACTGTTGCAATTTGGTAAACATGCAGAGGCACCAAAGGATATCATCTGAACCAACAGTTTGCTGCAAACATGATAAATAGAACTAAACGAACAATATGATAAGCAATTTTTGAATGTTTTTTACTTGAAGTCCTTGACATTGGGTTTTTTTTTTAAACAGATACAGGTACACTTCACTTAAGTCTACCAAACATATCCAAAGGGACAGCAAAATTTCATCAGTTCAGGTCTGAAAGTCACAATCATACTCTAACTAAAGTCTTGTAAACTACATGTTCAAGCTGGGGTGACAGTAAGAGTGTAAAAAGAAATACGTCATTGAAGGAAATATGTCACTGAATGAACATGAATAAGAATTCACATCCAAGTTTCTAAGCATATTTTTCACATTTGTTGCACATTTGAGCATGAATAAGAAGTTTCTCTAAAGTTAACCAAAATTTAAAATATTTTACATTCTTTCCGTTCTCACAGAGGAGTGAGAGCGAGAATCTGGGAACTCTCTTTGAGGAAGGGTTGTGAATAGCTGGTCTGATAGTTCAGTTGACTGTTCCAGCTTCAAACTTTATAAGGAAGACCTGGAGACCCTTGATTTTAAACACATGTATGTTTTTGCAGATGATCTCCCTCAAGGGCAAGAATGAACATAGTTCACCAAATTACCAGGACAATAGCTGTGCAAGTATACTATTTGATTGAAGTTCTTTTACATTTGGGAGAAGTTATTCTATACTAAATAGAGGATCTCAATAGAGAACTGACTTGAAGAAGCATGTTGCATCTTCTCAACACATTAATTTATTGCATTTTCAAAAACGGACTAATACCTTGACCTCTGCTGCTATTTTGACTTTGCCTGGACATTTCTTGTTTTCACCCTCGAAAAACAACAAACCTTTCTGTATTCATGACATATCATTACTGGATTGCACAGGATTTAGTATTTTCTGTTGCTTCTAGTCCTGCTGAATGGCCAAGAGCCTTGCAGTTGATAGCAGATGAAGATCTAGCAGTTACAACCACAGCCAGTTCCACTGAACCAGGCTCTGATCCTGTAAGTGGCAGCACATAGCTTGCATGACCCCTACAGACTTCGAGAGACTCACATCAGGACTGTCTCCACAAAGGGCAGGACACGGACCCTAAAGAGTAGGCCAGCACACGTGATAATTTTGGCAGATTTAGACTCACGGTAAACCGGAGGTCCATGAATATAATTTTCACATTCATACTACAGACTGGAAGAATTTCACAACACTATTATTACAACCATACTGGCTGCTCATTAAAGTTTTTAACCTCTGTAACTTCATGTATCAGGTATATAGCTCATAGGCAGGACATGTGGTTATACTGTACTTTAAAAAACTATCTTACATTGTGCACAAGCCCATATGTTTATTTGTGACTTCAGCACTCAGAGTCCACACAGCTAACTTTCAAAGTAAGAACTAAGAACAAATCAGTGTTCACAATGGTTATCCAATTTTGTTTCAGGAGGACAGCAATGAGTCCACAACTTACACTTAAATTCCACAGTATTAAGCATTGTGCAAAGAAAATACTTGAAAAAACCAATAAGACTCCTTCATTGTTTGGACATGCACAGGAAGTTTTCAGGACAACACAAAGCATATAATAAAAGGTGCAGGAGAGGAGGCCAAAATCCCTAAGAAGTCAGAATTGGGCTTAATGCTGAGAAATAAATGAAGCAGGAAGACTGCAGAAGCAGAGAGAGAAAATGAGGAAAAACAATCAAATGCAAAGGATGATAACTAATAGAGAGAGCGTATACCCTAGGAAAGCATATATTCTCAGTCAGTATGACAAGATATAGAATCCGTAATAAACAATACAGTCACATCACTGAAACTGTATTCTGTGCTCAAGGGAGAAATCTCTTTCCTGTGTCGTACCATACCATCTTGACATTTTTGCTTATTGCAGGAGTAAGGAAAAGGACCTTTCACCCATCTAACCTAGTCAAATGCATTACAGAAGAGAATACTGTTCTGATCTCTGATTTTAATCAACCACTCAAATGCTGAGCTTTCCATTTTTTTTACACTCGTATCCAATGCCCTCAACGCTGCTTAAATGCTCCATCAAGAGCAGAAGTATCTCACCTAAAGCGTATTCCTCCCACTTGTTCACTCCACCAGCCAAACCTCTTTTCTGCTAGTGCAACTTGCACTGCCTTCTCAAAACTAAGTTTCTTAAGTTTCACTTTCTGTGGGTTCAGTGTACAGCACACCAACACCAAGGAGCACAGCAAGACCCTGGAGCAAGAGCTGTTGTCTTAGCACCACACCCCCACAACACCAAGCCTTAGTTTCTTCTTCAGGCCAGCACACATGCTGGTAAATCCATACTCTGCTTCACTGATCCGTGTTTACACGGAGAGTCAACGCTGGCTCAAAAACCTTTTCCATGTGCCACTACACAGCATAGAAAAACCCGCATGCGACAGAAATGAAACTTGACCAGAGAAGGTCAAACGACATCACAGAAGGGCAGACAAAGGGGCAACAGACAACCCTCACTGACCATTTTCATAGTAGAAACTAACCCATTTCAAGTCAGGTTGAGGTCACCGTTTTAAATCAGATGTGGCAAACAGCAGTAGTCTCTAAGGACAGATTGCACCTACACATAAACTGTACTCTAGATAGAAGAGTCTTGTTGACCATCTACAGAAGTACAAAGCTGCCCTTTACGGAGGCGCAGTCTTCTTAAAACACTTTGAAGACCATGTCAGTACTGCCAGGTTGGTACTCCACCAGACTTCTTCATGAAGCTGAGGTTATATATTTCTGGGCACATATTCCCTAATAAGGTAGCACGAATAGATTACAAATGATAATTGGATTATGAAAGGATTTGAGGCTTACTCTACTGGAAAGGGAAATGAAAATTTCCTACAGACATCTAAACCAAGAGATGAAACAAACAGTTTATACCACTGACAGTCTTGAAGACAAAGCTGGAGAGAAAGAAACAGCAAAATTATGTTGGTAAAATAAAAGAATGATGGGAGAAGCAATAAAGGTAACAGCAGCAGGGAGTACTGCTACAGCGGGGTAAAGACTGAAACATGGGTTTTTCTGGGAAACTGGGGAGAAAAAGCCCCAAACAAACAGCACATTATTACTGATGAAGGCATTTGAAGTAGTATGGGTCTAGGACCTTTTCAGAAACACTGGCAAGCATTGTGGCAGAGGGATGGGAACTGCTTCCAAGGAAATTTAGCAGGGGATTTTCAGAAGAGACAAGTTCTACTGGTCAGGCTTAGTGGAAATACTGCTATCTACTGCGTGCCTAGCAGAAACTATCTATCAGGCCATCTACATCCCAAGAGAAATGGGCTTAGTGTTCACTTCAGTATGGCTTGGTGCTCCTCCACTGGTGTCAGGACAGTGGCTGCAATCTCTCTTGAAGCCAATCCAAATACAGCTGGACAGAAAAAGGAAGACAAAGTGCCACACCAGCAATACAGCAGAAGAATTGCTTAAAAGGCAAGTTTTCCTACATCCCTCGTGGTCTGTTATGCTTCTCTCTAGCCTTTGCACAGTTTAGCAGATCTTTTGCAATGGTAGGTCTGAAGTTACAAAAATGTACTTTCAATCCCATTTGCACATTCTGCTACGCCACAACAGCACATTCAAATGACTCTCGCAATGTATTTTGAACAAGTTGCACATAAAACATCCAATATAGGATTTCCTCTTTCTCCTGCCCATCCCCTTCCTGTGTGTTTACCAAAAACTTTCACTTCCTCAGTGACACTGACACCAGCTCTGGCAACCACTTAAGGCTGGTTCTCCAGCTCTTGTCCACCCAGACCTGAATCACACATACCCCAGGGCATTTAGCACTTACTGAAGGGTTTTAAAAATCTCATCAAAACGGCTGGTAAGGCTGAGGCTGCCCTGCAGAAAACCATTTTGTCTCCACTACACCTAATGAATGTAAGCTTCACAATACTGGCAGTGGATACTCAAGCAAGCAATTTCGATACATTCAATAGATGTGGTACTATCCAGACCTTTCCCTACTCAGTTGATACCACCAGGAAATATTTTCTTTGTCTGAATAAAGTAAAATCTAGTCATAGGTCAGACCTACTGATTTATAAATGTGCTATCATTACACAGGAATTCACTCAGATATATTCTTTAGCTTTTGATATTAATTTTGTTCTAAGCCCCTAGTACAGTCATATGTGGAAAGAACAAACCTGCTTAGCAGACAAATATACTTCTGCACTAACACCTGAGATAAAACCTGAGTAATTAATAAAAAAAAAAATTATTGAACAGGTTTGTATGAACCTATATACAAACTAATGAAGGAAACATGAAAGGCAAAGCAATATATTGTAGATGCCACATCAAAAAGCTGACTTAACAGATTGTTTTTGTTGATGAACTTCCTGAAACAGCTTTCTGTTAAACCAACAAAGGAATAGTTAAAAACACATCTCAGAGGGAATCCATTCCCTCCAAACTTTTATCATTTCCACACTTAGAGCAGCCTGCTAAACCAGAGAAAACAGCAAAAATTACCATTCCAGAAGAGTAGCTGCATCCCATACTTCAGCCCCTGTGGTGAGCTATCACATTTTCCAGTCTAAGACTGTACTATTTCCTAGCACAGCTGGCCTTTGCAAATTAAAGTAGCAATTTCTACAACATATCAGTCACAGGAAGAAGTAGCCTCGTGCCTCATGCAGCAGAGACCATAGAGGAAGAAGGACACTTTGTTCAGACTGTTTATCATTTGGGTCCTTTGAACTGAAGAAGTAAGAAACGACACTGCGCAAACAGAGGAACCAGTTGTAGATACTTAAGATGCCAGCAGTTTGAAAAAGATAGGTGACACTGACCTAATGGAGAGCAATTGCTGGCCTGAATGGTACTAATCTACACTTTTTTCCCTTCAGAGAAATGAGATCTAACCATTACCCCCTCCACCCTTCCCTGGTCTTGTCCTTCTCTCCCAGCAAAGTGTTACTACCAAAATACCCTCTCTCTTCTGATGTTTGGCTGACAAAAATAACTGATCTATTTACCTCTGTGAGTATT
The DNA here is from genome assembly GCF_003945725.1 of Corapipo altera. Classification (NCBI taxonomy): domain Eukaryota; kingdom Metazoa; phylum Chordata; class Aves; order Passeriformes; family Pipridae; genus Corapipo; species Corapipo altera. The sequence continues at coordinate 10,245,713 of NW_020884879.1, read as the reverse complement.
TCTTTAGGGCATACAACAAATACAAGTATCTCATAAATATTTGGAGGAAATGCGTCCAGGACAAGAATAATCCTGTCTTAGCATTTTGTTCCATGAACCCACATTTTTCAGGAAAGATGCTGAACACAAATGTGAGTGATTCAGTCTCGGAAATTACAGCATTTAATGACAATGTCAACAGGAAATGTATTTGAATCAGGCAAAAATAAATATGAAAGCACAGACCTTTCCATCCTTCCCTGAAGGACAATGAAGTTTAAACTAGGAACAGTCACACTAAGGACAGTTACATTGCATTTGTCTTTTATCAGTAGATGCTAATTTCTTTGAGAACGTACCATTACTGTTTATAGGGCAGCAGTCTCCTCCTATATATGCGTCACTAAAGACTGTTTTCATACTAATGTAATTTTACATTTTTTATCTACATAGTTTCCTGTGGTATGGCTTAGCAAGTCTCTAAGCCTTTCTCTCTATACCATCTGTAGCACTCCTGCACCCTCATGAAAGATGGGAGAGAAATAAATGGGAAAAAAAGGAAATAGGAATATGATCTGCAGGAGAAAAATCCCAATTCTCAGCTGGGCAACTGCTGCTTCTACAGAATAAAGCTGTTCTTCTGATGGAAATCCTAAAGTGGTAAAATTATGATAAATACTACTTAACAGAATCACATGGTTTGGTGTAATTATTTACACACTCGGCTCCATAGCTTCAAAAGGAAGTATCACCCCCCACATACAAAGCTCATACAATCCTCAGGATCCCTGGCCCATGGATTCTCCTCCTATCCCTTGCATTAGCACATGACAGCTCACGTCCTTCAGGGATCACTATTGCTGCAGAGGTACACCTCTGTGTACAGCCATGCTACTACAGTAGAGTGCTAGAAATCCTAGTCTACACCTAATGCCCACCCCATGCCTTTATTTATTTATTCATTCATGCCCTATCTACTTGTCTTCTGCATTCATTTAGTTTTGCAAAGGGCTCCCTAAACCCCAACAGTGAAGAAATAAAGTCGCTCAGTCCCTCAGAATATGCACATATGGAAAGGAGGAGAGACCTCATACCCTCCCCAGATCACCTAGCCCTTTGACAATAATAAAAATTGGTTCATGGTCAACATGTGTTCATCCCAAAACCTCAAAGATTCCCATTAAGATTCCAAGTAACGTATAGGCACACAAACATCTCCTTTATGTGACAGAAATAGAATCACATCTGAGATTAAAGAAAGCAATTCTTAAACTTTCCCAAATAACTACGTGGAGGTCAAATGTTGCTCCCTGATGTGTACCACAAGAAGGGTCAGATGTAGCGTCTCTGGTCTTTTGAGATACCGCACTGAAGATCAGGTACTAAGCTGATCTTAACCGAAGTCCAAGTCCAGGAGGACTTTGGACTTTTTTTCACTGCCTGTTTTAGGAATTGCTTCCTGCAAGACTTGCTGTTCTATGATGCCATTAAGCTTACAGGAGTCAATAAGGTCATAAGAAGATAGGTTACTTCAAGTACACAGATAAATTGTAAGGGGGAAGTATTATGAAATAGTTACTTGTACATTCATAAATACTTATATATTCATAAATACATGCAAGGAATAATTTCACATTTATAGAAACTCTCTTAAAAGGGTAACATTAAATCCCAGAATACTAAACATTTTAAAGGGAACGGGGTTTAACTTTGTACTGGAAAGTTTCACAATTCATTGCCTTGTCAGAAAGAGTCATTGCACAACTCCACTGGTCAAGGGACTTATAAGAAAAGGCCTAAACTTTACCTTGTCCTCTGTATATTTATTTAGGAAAAAACCCTTATTTACTCAAAAATAGAGAAAAGACTAGCTTCAAATCTGCCAGCTGCTGTACAAAGATGATCATTCTGTACCATCATGGTTAAAAAAATAATATATCTCAACAACACATAATTAAAATAGATTTTTATATTATTAAATCAAGGATTCTTTTCTAACTACTCTGTAGCTCACAAAGCTGAAATAGAGAAAGAAATGCTATAAATCTCAGAAGAGATCTACAGAATGAGAAATCTATTGATCTCAGAGTTCATTAATTTCAATCATTGCCCAAGATTTCATAATATCCTAATAACAGTATCTAACTGATTTTTAGCCTGTTGCTACTTTTTCAGAGAAAACTACTAATTTTTTCTCATCCATACTTTGAGTGTTGTTGATAGTACCTATTAAAAAGATAAAAAGTCTTGACACATAAAAGATAAGTAACACGTACTCTGCCCTCAGTGCTGAGTGGGAAAGAATTCACACAAACACAATTTGACTATCCTTTTGGTAAAACTGAGCTACATTTCCCCAACATAGTTTTGTAATTTCTCAACACATATCTTCCGCTTTTTGTTTTAGCAACTCTACAATGATATTATGATGAGTTCAGACTTATCGACGTGGCACTTGTACTTTACAAATACTTGCAACTAACATTAATATTTCTAAATTACAAAAGTATTACAGTAGTTTTATGGGATCAAGCTAAAAAAATGTAATTTCCAATTTGTATTGCAATGTGCTAAAATACATTAAGATTGATCAGACTGTTTCTCTTTTTTCAAAGGTGGGAACTAAAGGCAGGGGATGGTATATTGATTAGGAGTTTCAGATGAAACCAGCTTTGTGCTCCCTATGTATACCCACAGGAATATGATCTGGTTAAACAAGTTTTAAATGTTAATCCCTTTGGTCTTTAGTGCCAACAGAAGGGAGGAAGGCAACAGGAGTTCTTGCTAAGGCATTCACTGCAAACACTAGAAAGATGCAATTTCAACAGCAACTCTTTACTGCTTTACTGAAGGTATGACATCAGCTCCTAAACTCAAATTGCTAGAAGAAAACTCCTCTAGATCATTCCTTAGGCACACAGTACCATTACAATAGTAGTCTGGAGGAAACACCATGCACCAAACATCACAATACCATTTTCTCATCTGTCCTTTAATTCGAAGCACATTTGAACGTACAGTTAAGAGGAAGCAGCTTTAGCTTGGAAGACAGATCAGGAATTACTCTAATAGAAAAAAACAGTGTAACAAGGGATACTCAAGAGCCACCTCACCTCAGCCAAGGCTATCGCTCTGGCTTGAAACGCCGACTGCAGACTATGATCAGCTAATTTCACACGCTTCCCGGCACGAAACAGCCCGAAAGCTCCCGAGCCCTCCAGACCACAGCAGAAGACAGGCAAAGGGGTATGAGATAAACCATGCTTCTGAGAAAGATTATTTTATCCCCAATGCAGTATTTCCCTTAAGACCCCATCCAGTCCTACCGGGAAGGTCGGGCGGCAGCGGCACCTCCTCGCGGGGGCAGGAGCGAGGGTAACCCTCCCGGAAAGCGCCTGGTACTCCCGTACCGTGCCGGGGCGGGGGCACGGAGGCAGCGGGGCGGGCACCCCCCGCTCCTGCCCGCAGCACCCCGCGGGTGAGGCGGGGAGAGCCGGCACCGCTGCCCCTCGCCGCTCCCGGGGGAAGGCACTTACTTTCCCTGGTGCGCAAGTTGAGCGGTAGCGAGGGAACTCCGCGGTGAGCGCCGGGGTGCGGAGCGGGGGGTCCCGGCGCGCTGCTCTGGGCGTGCGGGCGGGGCGCGGCGCTCCTGCCCCGCCGGCCGGGAGAGGGGAACGGCCGGGCAGGAGCCTCGCCCGGCCCGCGGTTGGCTCACGGCCCGCCGGGTGACTTCCTGCTGCCGCGGCACATTTGCATGCGGGGCTGCGAGGGGAGAGCGCGGAGAGGGGCAGAGCGGGGGGCGGCCCCGGCCCGGGCTCGGCGGCTCCGGGCGGGGAGGCAGGCGCTGCTCCTCCGGCTGGAGAAGGGAGCGCCGCGCGGAGGGGGGGGCTGTGATGGGGACGAGGTGGGGCAAGGGATGCGGGGTATGCCCCCGCCGCGCTGCCGCTGGGGAGCGAGCGCCTGTGTGCCCCAGAGCCAACTTCGTGAGGGAAGCGACCCTCCGCTAAAAGTTACAGCTAAATAAAACGGCGTTAGTCTGAGAGACAAAACAGAAAAGGCTGTCTTGTTCAACCAGCAGTCTGAAAAACATCTTGAACTCCAAAATTCCACTGCAAGGAGCTTTTAAGGTCCCTTGGAGGCTGGGTTGGGAGAAGCAAAGAACAAGTAAGCTTATCTTTCAAATTTTCTTTTATTTTAAGAATGATTTACTAGCCTGATGAAAAGTGAAATAAAAATTTCACAGGTCAGCAAAACAGGAAATATGAATGCGTGGACGTAACAGCCAGAGGATGCAGCTGAAAAGCTTTACAAGAACTGGAGTCAAGGTGTCATATATATGCTGCCAGACCACATGGGCAAGTTCAGGTTACGGAGATTTCAAAGGCAAAATATCAAAAGAAAAGCATTTAAGGTTTCGACATAAAGTGTTGACAATAGTGGACGCTGCTTGAGGAACAGTCAAAGTGGTATGGAATGCTAGATATTCAAAGGTACCTCTGTGCACTTTCCTGAAGTCCACCGATACAGTCTAATTGTATGTTGAAGTTGACTGGGGAGCTGATGGGGATTTGTAAGGGGGCATATAAATAGCTGAAAATAGCTCAGTGCAGCTCACACTCTGCTGAGTTTTGGAGAACTTGAATCGTGCCAATAGGACTTAAAGATCTTTAGTGCTGATATAAAGACCTACCACTCATGGTGATGTGCAATTGGCACAATCCTTTCTCTCTAGTGTTTGCTGCAGTCCTGTCTTGGTCTGTGACTCCAGCACACAGGCTTGATGATCCTGTGGAAGAAACAGTCTGTATATACAGTGAGACCATAATCTGTCACATTTCGTAATCAGTCCCAGATATCCCTCAGCATCTCTGAAATGCAGTGGGCAATAGTTTCTGGTATTCTTTTAATTGCATCATCAGTTATTAAAATAAACTCATGTAGATACTCGGTGTAACTATTATAAGGTGAGACAGTACGAAATTCCTCAATAATTAATAAAAAGTTGGTATTAATGAAAGGTTGGTAAACGTTTTCTCCCTTCCCCCAATCTATGTAAAGGTGTATAATAACAACAACAACAACAAACAATAAAACAAAAAAACCCCAACAACCACATAGCAACCTTGTTACATATGACAAGTTTATGCGAAAAGGAAAGATCTAACTAAATATACATCATCTTGGGTTTGGAGATTTTTTTTTTTTGGTAGGAGATTTGGATTCCAAAAGTTTATGTAAAATGAGCTATCTCTGTTTGGAAGTTCACTGTTAGTGCCTCATGTTTCCATTTTCTCTATCAGGTAAGTACTTTGATATTGTATCTTTCTTCTTGGAGAAATAGGGTACAGATCCCACATCTATCTTGTTCTCTCTCCTTTCCTCCTTGTTTCTTCATTTCATTATCAAGTATTCCACTAAGTTTAACACTCACCTTCTCCTATCAAAGCGTTAGTGAAAATAAAATTTAGTGCATAAAATAAGTGCATAATAGAGTCTAGAAGTCTAGTAGAATACACACTTGCCTATAATGTGATTAATCTGGAAAAATAAAAGAGATGCTGAATTACCCTTAATAGGCTGCTGTGCATTAGTAGATTGAGGAGGCATAGCACAAACTCATCAGTTCTGCCCTGAAAGAAGTAATATAAAAAAGGGTTAGAGAGGAATAAATACACTGTGCTTCATAAGAAATAAAAACAAAGACAAATTGTTAGTATAATGTGAAATAAGTTGTGGTTTTGTGTATCCTTGTTGCCATTGCTTAGAGGAATATGTACAAAATCTACTTTAGAAAGCATAAGCAGAAAAGTAATTCTCTCTCTCATTATATATTCATCAAAAGGGAAAAAGAGCTGATTCCAACCTCCCTTACATCTGTAGATCAGCTGTTCTTCATGTGTTTTAAATGTCTTTGTGTATAGATCAAGAAAGTTGGGGGTGGTATAAAACAGGGTAAGAACTGAACTTCAAGCTTGTTACTGAAGTGGAAGTCCTTGTAGGAAGGACTGTGAGTCACGTTAGCCAGCCAGTGTTCACGCTCAGCAATTGATTTTCTGCTTTGGGAAGATTTGAATCCCAGGCAATGTCTCTACTGCTGAATTAAGCAAGGCTGCAAGGCTTGCTTAATTGGTCTCCAGTATGGAGACCAACTGGTGATGTAGGAGTCCATGTCTGTGCTCTTGGCACCCAGAACATGAGGACCATACCAAACCGGCCCATGTATCCTGGTTTCTGCTGGGATAGAGTTCATTTTCTTCTTATTAGCTGGTGCAGTGTGATGTTTTGGATTTAGTATGAGAATAATGCTGATAACACGCTGCAGTTTAGTTGTTGCTCAGTAGTGCTTACCCTAAGTCAAGGACTTTTCAGGTTCCCATGGTCTGCCAGCAGGCAGGTGCACAACAAGCTGGGAGGGAGCACAGCCAGGGCAGCTGATCTGAACTAGCCAAAGGGATATTCCATACCTCGAAATGTTGTGCTCAGTATATAAACTGAGGGGAGTTTCCCAGGAAGAGGCCAATAATGGCTCAAGAATGGGCTAGGCATCAAGCAGTGAGTGGTGAGCAACCGTATCGGGAACCACTTGTATTTTCTTGGGTTTTATTCCTCTCTCTCTCTCCTTTACATTACAGTTGTTGTTGTTATTATTAATAATAATATTATTGTTATCAGTATCACAGTTACTTGTATTATATTTTATTTTGTTTCAATTATTAAACTGTTCTTTTCTCAACCCTTGAGTTTTTACTTTTTTCTAACTCTCCTCCCCATCCCATGGGGGAGGGACAGTGAGCAAGCAGTTGCATGGTATCGGGGTAACCCCGTTGCCAGTTGGGGTTAAACCATAACACCATGTTTACTTCCAACTCACCTCAGGATTTTTTTTGAGTGGTGAGTGGCCTGGGCCAGGGATCAGTCCAGAAATTTGTCAGTAGACTCAGAGCCCTGTACATCGCCCTGTAGGGTCCAGACCAATCCAGCTACATACCCATGTATGGTAGCTGCTGATCACTGTTTGGATTGTGTCCGGGAGCGTGAAGTTGCACAAACTGTGGGGAACAGTGGCTCTCAGCAGTAAATCAAACTTTGTCATGGACAATGAAAGCAGACAGCAAACTTCACTCTATATTTTATATAGTCCTTAATCTCATTGTTGCTGAGTACTTTCTATAGGATGCTTGAATGCATAGCCTGAGCTTAGCTCAGTTGGTCAGAGCATGGTGCTAACAACACCAGGGTTGTGGGTTTGATCCCTGAATGGGCCATTCACTTAAGAGTTGGACTCGATGATCCTTGTGGGTCCCTCACAACTCAGAATATAATAAAAGAATTTAAAATAATATAAAAGAAGCAGTAATAGAAAAATAATAGACACTCATTAAAACATAAGTGGCACAGACAGGACAGCAATTTGAGAGAGACTCCAAGGAACACTTGAGTTCATTCAATGAAAAAAACACAGGGAAAAGTTCACTGTATAAAATTAGGTTTACAAGGATTTACATTCTTCATAGAAGAAGAGGCAAAGATAAAGCAAAGACATATGTAAAACTAAACCACTGAGGCATGTATGAGCCAGAGTTTTGGAAACTCATTCTCAATTTGTTAACAGGGTAGAATGTCTTTTCTCTAGAAATTCCAGCATTTACCTGGTCACCACTTGCATTGGTTTTCTGTATATTATTTCTTCCTCAAGGCATTATCATTAAGTACTTAAAGTCCAAATTGTCAACCTACTTTATAATAATGTAGCAGTTTTAAAACAAGTAGTGAAGAGTGGATTACAAAAAATGCAATCCGAGTCAGACATTCTTCACCCAATATTGTCCCAGAAAAAACCCCAAATCCCCAGAAAATAAAAGCAGTATGTTTTGACATTATTTTTTTCATCATTTCCTTTCTTATTGTAGTGTATTCTTATTTCCTACTATTTTAGAGAAAGTCATGTTGACCAATGTAATAAGAATATTTACAAATTTGATTCTAAGAAATGTGCTCTTCATGTGATAAAGATGGGTTGCTTTTATTTGTTCAAGGAAAAATAATGTAGGAAATAAATTTTACTTTCAAGTATAAGGCAATAAGTTGCACTTTGATGTGTGGATATTCATCAGTTCCTGTTCTTGTTTCCAGTTTGGAGCCTGGGAAAACAAGTTTTACAACACTTAAGAGAAATGAAAACAAACAAAGAAAAACATTCTTAATTTCTAATGGTAGTTCCACTGTGTTTATTTGAAATGTATCACACAATAATTTACAATCTTGACTAAATTTATGACTAAAATTTTGGAAAATATTTAAAAATACTTTGACGAATAATACACAGGTCCCTCTACTGACCTGTTGTTCATGACCTGAACACTACACATACTCAATAGGCTAAAGCTGGGAAAGCTGGCATCTTTTCTGTAGACAGTGGTCCACCTAATGTACAGCCACTTACATTTTATTACACCTATATTTTCTGACCATAAATCCTAAATTCAGCCTTTTTTGTTTCATCTTGTTACTTCCAATTCCGATGAACAACTCAAAATATTACAGCACATAGAAAAAGTGCTTGTCTTGAGGTACTCTAATTCTGAAAGTTAATAAATGCTACTCCTTCTGTCTTTGCTGATTTTAAATATTTTATTCACCTCCTATTGCCTGTTTTTATACATAGGAATCTTTTCCATTTTGTTCCCATTTCTTTCATGACTCTGAGCAGAAAAATTGCTATTTAGTGAATCAAAATGCATCCAACACTGGAAACCAGTTTGAGAACAGTCTGGAATGAACTAGGTTGTGTTGGTGGGACCGTATCCTGAGTAACCTGATGGAGGCTGCAAATGGTCTACATGGACTTTATAGAATATCCCAATTGCCTTTCTGTAGAAATGGCAGCTCAAATAAAGGATTGCTGTGCTAAGAATATCATCTTTCAGAGCCAAGAAAAGCAGCTGGACTGATGGTTCTTCACAACTCATTTGGATAAGCAATGAGAAGGGTGAGCTGGAAACAAGCTGTTACGGGAGCCCTCTGCTTTCAAAGATTTGTGGCCATTTGCAGATACCCTTATTGGTCTGAAGAGGCTACTAAAGAATGTGTTTAACTGATGACTAATTTAGTACACAGTTCTGTGATCACTAATATTGAATTACCTGAAAGAACATATATGAGCCAATTCAGAAGCAGGTATGTGATCATTTCAAATTAGCAAGATCACACGGTGGTGATATTTTGGTCTGCTTGTTTGTTTTCTGCCTTATACTCAGGGCATTACACCTAGTATCGTTAGCCTGGATGGGCATCCAGCCTGCATCTTGCCTGTCCTGTACCACATGAATTGTTAGTTCAGAAACAACATGGCTGTTTCTGGAGGCAGCTTCCACAGTGGTCTGCTGTGGGAGAGTAGCTTTCCTTTTCAAGGATTCGGCATTTGCTACAGAAAATTTCCTCGTGGAAAGGCACTGGACCATTGTTAGCATTGCTGCTGTGCTCACGTTGCTCTTTAACAGCTGCAGTAGCAGTAGGCAGGTAGTCCCATTGCTGGACACAGACACACAGCAGTATGAAGCATCCATGTACCACATGCAGCTTTCATTTTCCTCTGGGAGAAGAACATCAGGCAACATACGTTGATGTTGAGTTAATTATGTCAAAGCTGGCAGCACTGAGGGATAAAAATTGATACCAGTTAAAGTTACCAAACCCCTTCCCTTGTTGCACAGAGTTTGTGAGAAGTAGCTCTTATCTGGGACAGAAAATAGTTATCACTGGAGCAACTCTGGGCATCAAGAAGAAGATTGCCTTGGTTATGTAAAACCTGGAAACATCTAACTTTTGCTGGTACATTACTCATCAGCCTGGGCTTAGGAATATGACAACTACCTGTGTAGGTTAGGAGGTGACACCTGCAACCCATAAAGTTCTCATCCTGCATCCTCTGTGGACAGGGAGGATGTATTAGAAGGCTACGCTACCTGTAATGGTAATATCTCTTTATTCCCCATCTCCTGACCTGGTACAAGTTTCCATCATCAGGAATGTTTAGAGGAGCCATCTTGGATCATTTTTACAGATACTTTACTGTTGTCAGCTCAGGCTGGCTGGTCTGGCAAGGCATATGGAACTCAAGTCTTTCATATCTCCTGCCTGTCTGATGCTGTGCAGCCTTGCCAAGCCTGCTGCTGAGTCCATTTGGAGCAATGGAGCTGCTGAATCGCCCTCGTACTAGATGAGCCTGCTTACCTCTTCTTGCACTTAGCAGCAACTTAGCTGTTGCTAGAATCTCTTGTTTACCACCTCAGGGTCAGGCTTCAAAATGTCTGTCCAGCATGTCTAGAAGGATACTGGAGGGCTACTGAACTTCCCTTCCGAACCAGGCTCTCGTTTGCATGCTGCGTCCTTTACAAAAACCCGGAAAGCCAAAAGAGCAGATGGTGGCAGGGTAGGAGTGTAACAAGTGGAACTACAGCCAGTCCCTCCGCCAGCTGTAACTTGATCGTTTCCTGTGAAATTTGGGTGGGTCACATTGTGAGGGACAACCTGACTAATCATTTTCTGTTGAGTGGTTGACAGCTGTTTGCTGTAACTTGAAATCGTGCCTATGTTGGACAAGCAGTAAATCAACTTTTCTCTGACTTTCCTGTTTCTAGTTGTTGTTTTACCCTGAAGCCCCTTTGTATCCCGTTCTTGGAGCCAGGCCCTGCTGACTTTGGAATCCCAGCTGTGCTGTCCCATCCATTGCAGTTCTGCAATGGTCTTTGCCCCAGGCTTTGAAATGTTTGAAATTTCAACCCTGAACACCTTTGATGCCACCCAGCCCTGCTGTGAGACCCCCCAAATAATGATCTCAGCTGGAAACAAATTAAAAGTAGGAAGTAATTGAAAAACAAAGGCAAAAAGAAAATCAAATCTTGAACAAAATTGTAAGCAGAAACTATTTTCACACACACTTGGAGTGTGGAAGATGGGCATTACCAGAGTTCCTGTCCTGGATCAGCTTGTTGCAAATATCTCATACAGTGTCTCCTGTGGGCAGTGCCTGCTCTAGTAGGAGTTGTTCCTTAGCAGCCACTGAGCCTCAACTAAGTTATCTGGCATGGAAGCGTTTAGGATAGGATATGAAGGGGTCAGGAAGGTTAAGCCTGAGGTAGCAAGAGATTCTGAGAAAGTAGGAGTTACTAATGTTAATTATGGTGTAACCAACCTATTCTGACTCTATATTAGCACATGTGATCTCACCAGAGGATGTATTTGTCACCTGGTTCCACTCTTTGGATGTTCTATGTTATTTTGTTTAGTCCAGGATGAAGGCTGTTCTTTCTTGTCATCACATCTTCATTGCATCCACACATTTGCTGCCACAGAACTGTTGAGCTTACTGGCTACCATGCATACCCTGTGCTTGCTGTTCTTTTTTTGCCACAGTTAGCAGAATTGGTTTAGTAAGTAAATAAAAGTAATCCTTCTTCTTTCCTTATCTAAATAAACCATTAAACTTTCCAAAGGTTATTTGAAAGTGTACATCAGCAGCTCCTGCCCTGCCTGGATCGGCTCAGCTGTTGGCAGCTTCTGTGAGCATATTCTTTGGATAGATGGGTCCTTAGCTGTGAAGGGCTGTGGGCTGGAGTGAGGGATGACAAACTTATGTTGGGTTTTGGGGAAAACGAGACCTCCTAGGATGAGTGGAAGCATATACATTTCTGAAGGATGCATGGCATGATGCCTTGGAGACAGAAAATAAGTGTGGACTTGCAACAAGGTGGATGACAGCAAAGGCAGATTGCTTCACTGGTGACACCTCTTCTACTTTACAGACAAGACTAACTCTTGAAAATGTGGTAAGTGGCACTTTCCAAGGGAGGGGGCTTCTGGGGATTAGAGAGCAATACTGGGATGCACTGCAATCACAGACCTGGAAGGCTTGCAGAAGTATGACATGCAATCCAACCTGACAAACACTGTGGTGGTGTGGGGGTCAGGACGTGTTGGGTAGTAATGGGGAGGTACCATAGAGCACAAGCCTGGGACAAACCAAGGCAGAAGCCTCTGGCATAGACTTAAGGGCATGCAAGAGTAAGAGGGCAGCATCCCTTGTGTGCTAGTTTGTTGGTATAGTACTTGAGACCAGAGTGAATGCCTAAAAAATGCTAAGATAATCCAGGAAAAGAGAAAAAAATAAAGCCTTCTTGGAGCACTTGTGAATTGATTGGGCTTTTGGCTACTGAGGCTATTTAATTTCTCCTTGACTGTCTTTTCCATTTGGGCAGGTTTTCTGCTCAGATTTGTCCTCTACCTTAAAGTGAGTGGTATACTTAAGTATAACAAAGGAATACCTATATTCTATGACATGGAATCCCTTTTCTTTGAAAGTATGTGTACGTCCCTGCTTAGGATATGGTCCATAATGACACCATAAAGCTGTCAGCACCCATCCTTTCCTTTCCACTGTTGCCCCTAACCACCTTGCAGATTTTTTCAGAGGTGTGTCTTCTGCCCTGAACTTTCCCAAGTCCCTTTGATGTCCCCACTGAAGCATCTGTGGGAAATGGTGAACTGTATCTTGCTATATACTGCCTACAAAGGTCTGCAGTGTGGTGCAGCCTCAGGGGTGGTTTCTGAGGAACACCAGTTATATTTATGGCTTGCACAGATTTATGGCTTGACTTTAGTTAGCTTGGCTCTGAGTCAATGACAATGATGTATTAGCAGACTCTCTGTGAGAATGCTGAGGCAAAGAGAAGGGTTAAGGAAAAGAACTGATGAAGAGATGTGAGACAAGGCATGAATCTAGGGTAAGATCTACGAAAATGAAGTCTGACTGGTGAGTGTCCAGTAGAGACAGCCGTGCATGTAAGATGAGACGTTTGCAGGTTACATCCAAGGATAGTTATCTTTGAACAGAGTGGAGGCAAGAGGGCATCGGAGCAGACTCTTGGAGTGGTGCTAGCTGTGAGAGAGCCACTGAATTTATACTACAGCAAAGCCAGCTTAAAATAAATTGATACAAATTTAATCCATCAAAATATTCTACTGTATGTATCAGGGCAGTGTTTTGTATTAGATAGCCACTGTAGTGATGGTCCAGTATTATTTAAAGTGAGTTTTACTGTTGTGTTGAACAACAGCCTTGGAGGCAAGGGTGGCACTATAAATACAACCCAAATGTCAAAATCAATTTCAGACTGAGCTCTGGAGGGATTAGGCTATTGTTGTAGATGGCATGCCTGTTAAGAGATGTCAGATTAGCTAAGTTAATTTTCATATGAAGTAACATTCGTATGAAGTAAATTGAAAAGCATATGGACAAATTTTTTTCTGTGGTCCATACTGTAACATTAAATTTTATTTAACAACTTCCATTAACAAATAAAACAGTTCACGCTACCAATGCGAGGTTATCAGAACTGCAATTAGGTCCCATATGTGTGCACACACTGCTGTCACTGTCACTGTCCTCTTGCTCACAAAGGATTAAATTTAGGCACTCTGGTACTCAGCAGTAAATAAACCTTGCTCGAAAAAGGAAACGCAGACATGCACTGTATACTCCCCAAACCAACAGAGAGGCATACATTGCATTAGGCATGCAAATTGCTTAATGATAAGTATGCCTAATTTGCTATTTGTGTGTCTATAACAGCATTTCTTCAGGTGGGGGGCTTGTAAAATGGGGCCTTGTAAAATGTGCAAGCCCAGGGATAAACTGAATGAACCCAATCTTTAACATTCTTAACTATGTGATACAGAGTAGATTCTAATCTGATTCTAATGTACTATGTAAATTACTGTAGCAACATTTTTTCCAGCCTTTACAACTTACGCTAAATAAAGCTGTTGAAAGTAAATAGGAAAAAAAACCCTCTTATTTCGGACCTGAAAAGTCAAAAGGATAATATGTCTTTTCCAAGTCTTTTTTCTCCTGGGAAGACCACCAAATAGGGAACTACAAGGAGAGTGTTGGCTATCAGAACCGTCCAGAAGATGTGTAGCTGCTAAGGGTCTCCCAGCATCTTGGACATTGTCACTAAAAGAGCTCACTTGGATTCATAGAATCATAGAATGGTTCAGGTTGGAAAGGACCTTAAAGATCATCTAGTTCCAAGCCCCTACCATGGGCAGGGACACCTATTACTAGACCAGGTTTCTCAGAGCTCCATCCAGCTTAGCCTTGAACACTGCCAGGGATGGGGCATCCACAGCTTCTCTGGGCAACCTGTGCCAGGGCCTTACCACTCTCACAGTAAAGAATTTCTTCCTAATATCTAACCTAAACCTACTCTTCTTCTGTTTGAATCCATTCCCCCTTGTCCTGTTACTACATGCTCTCATAAAAAGTCCCTCTCCATCTTTCTTCAAGGCTACCTTCAGGTGCTAGAAGGTCATAATTAAGTTACCCTCAAGTCTTTTCTAGGCTGAACCAACACAATGCTTTCAGCCTTTCCTCGTAGGAGAAGTGCTCTATCCCTTTAATCATCTTGGTGACACTCTTTTGGACTTGCTCCAGCAGGTCAATGTCCTTCTTGTGTTGGGGGGACCCCAGAGCTCTCTATGTGGGGTCTCACCAGAGTGGAGTAGAGGGGCAGAGTCACCTCCCTTGACCTGCTGGCCACACTGCTTGTGATGCAGCCCAGGATACCATTGGCTTTGTGGGCTGTGAGCACATATTGCTGGCTCACATCCAGCCTCTCATCCACCAGCACCCCAAATCCTTCTTGGCAGGGCTGCTCTCAATCTGTTCATCCACTAGCCTATGTTGATACAGGAGGTTTCCCCAGCCCAGGTAGAGCACCTCGCACTTGGTCTTGTTAAACCTCATGAGATTCTCATGGGTCCACTTCTTGGGCTTTTCCAGGTCCCTCTGGATGGCATCCTGTCCTTCAGGTGGGTCAACTGCACCACTCAGCTTGGGGTAATCTGCAAATTTGCTGAGGGTGCACTCGATTCCTTGATCTATGTCATTAATGAAGGTAGGAAATAACACCGGTCCCAATACAGACACCTGAGGGGCACCACTTGTCACTGATGTACACTGAGAGTCTGAGCCATTGACTACTACCCTTGAATGCAACAGTCCCATCAATTTCTTATCCATCTAACAGTCCACTCATTAAATCCACTTCTCTCCAATTAAGAGAGAAGGATGTTGTGGAAGACTGTGTCAAAGGTTTTACAGCGGTCCAGACAAATGATATCTGTAACCATTCCCTTGTCCACTGATGTAGTCACTCAATCGTACAAGGCCACTAGGTTGGACAGACAGAACTTACTCTTTGTGAAACTGCATCATTTTCAGGCTCTTAAATGGGCTAAAATGGGACACAGATGACCATATCTGACACTGCATGTTCTACTTCTCTGACTTCTGATTTCCTCTTCAATTTGGCATTTAGACTTATATAAGAGTATATAGAGGAACTATGAAGATTTCATCTCTTTCTGTAAATTTTCAAATGCTCTTTATCAATAACATTATTATTGCAGAACAGGTCACCGTTTTGGATAACTATTGACATCTACTTAGATGCTTAATGAGATTGATTAGTTATAGAAATATTTTTAAAAATGGGAAAAAAACCACTCACAGCAGAGGTAGATACTTCTTAATTTGCAGATGTTGCTGAAAATGTAAAATATCTCTTGACTGAGTAATACACTAAATGATTTCTCTAGAAACAGAAATGTGCACATATTTTAACCATGGTAGCTACTGTCCCATTGCTTGGTAACATTACTCAAAATGTTGCTCTGCTTTGCCATCACCTCTACATGAGTGTAGTGCGTTGTCAGGGACTGACGTTACCCGGCCTCCAAAGTACCTGCGTGCCCTGATGTGTCAAATCCATGTCTGCCAGCTACAGTGACAGGGTCACTGAGCAGCAGCCAGTTGATCCGTCAAGCTCATGATCAGAGGAATGGTTCACAGAAGTCCTGAAGCAGTAGAGGAACTTGCTACTAGTGATAGCCACAGCCCTGATGACCATTTTTAGCAAAAACTGTCAAGTGACTCTTATGAGAGTGGATTCCAGAAGATGAGTATGCTGCAAAACAGATGGGAATGTGACTGCACAGCAAGTGAGTGGATATGCCTTTTATGTTAAAGAATATTAAGGAATTGGAGCCTGGGCATCACTATCTGCTACCCCTACATCTGTGTCTCAGAGTTATCTGTCTTAGGCATCTGTGTCTGTGAGAGAATAAGCCTAGTGCAAAACCTGGAATCACTCACTTTTCTGGATAATTGTCTTATGTGAGTAACCTTCCATTTCATACTCTCCATAATTTATGCACACCACTGCAAAATTAATTAGATTTTTAGTAAGCCATTTTTGAGAGAAACCCACATCAACACTAACCTTTGAAATGAATCAGTGGAACAACAGCCCTCTCCAATGAAAGCTTTTTGGAACAAATTCTTAAGATGCTCTAGCCAAAGAGCTACTACAGAGTAGAGCTGGAACTATATGGCCACTTTTCTCATACTATTTTTTTGTCTTCCTGCCTTCCATTTTCTTTTGCATGCAGTATTCTAACTGCTCTGGGTTTTGGTTTTTGAAGGTTTCCCTCCTTGTTCTCTTTATTCTTCTGCCTTTTTTCCTATCCTGTTATCTTTCAACTCTTGTCATCAGGGATCAATTTGCAAACTGGAGCTGGTTCAGCAGAGGGCCACAAAGATGATTGGAGAACTGGATCACATGATGCATGAGGAAAATCTGAAACCTGTGTTCATCATGAAGAAGAGATGGCTCAGTGAAGTTTTAATCATACTCTTCAGCTACTTGAAGACGTGTTATAGAGAAGGTGCCAGATTCTTGGGTGTGCAGAATGAGATGATAAGATGCAATAGCTGAAGTTACAGAAGTAAAAATCCCAGATGTATCTAAGGAAAAGTATTTTCTTCATGAGAGTGGTTAAATGTACAGGTGCCCAGAGAGCCTGTAGGATCTCCATTCTTGGAGATACTCAAAACTCCGAGAGAGGGCCCTCATCAACCCAATACAACTTTGAAGCTAGCCCTGATATTAGTGAGAAGTTGAACTCCAACATAAATTGTTCTCTGGTTTTATCTTGGTCTGCTAACCTCTGTTTTCTTAAGGTTTTGGTTTCAAATAAGCTTCATTTTAACCCACCCCAGTCAAGCCTTCTGCTCTACCTGGTCACCATCAGCAACAGTGGCCCCAAAGTGAGACCATGCTATTCATTCACGTGCACACTGTCCACGCTGCAATTTTTTATCATGCTCTCCCCTGCCTGACTGTCTTTAAACTGGAAGAAGTTCCTTTAGCTCTTCACTGCTCTGCAGGTAGTGACTGGAAGAAATCTACTGAACAAAAATAAAACTGCTGAAAGAGTCACACCCAGCTTGTTGCATATGAGGTTGAGCCCACCCATCCAGATTGCATCCTGATGCTGTATCCAGTGAGTGCATAGGACAGCACTTCCTTACACTGTGTGCAGCTATTTCCCTGCTTGATAATTAAACCCCGGATTTAGAAATACAGTTTTTAACATCCAATTTACTGTAATGACAAGAATTGAAAAATCCTGATGAAAAACCATAAAAACATAACAGATATTAAGACACATTTGTTCCAAGTTTATCACTGTGGCAAAGTGTATAAAAAAAGCCTAATATTTAATTACATATAAACAAAAATCAAAGTAGCAAATGCCTGAGAACTGCATGGTAGCAGCAGTCAGTAGTATATTATTTCTTGGAAGGCAAGTTATGAATACCAGTTTTGGCAAGAGTCTAGTTCTGATTACCAACAACGGTATCAACTTTTTATCATGGCATGCAGAGCAAAGTTAAGACCCTCACTCGTAAACACACAGAAACCTAGCTCACTGAAGTTTCCTAAAAGAATTAGCGCATAACACAAACTGCTTAGAATGATAAAAATATTTAATTTTAGCACTTAAAAATGCCATTGACATGACAGATCCCCCAGGCACAGCAGATAAAGTCTTCAAGGACTAAGCAGCCCATTTACTTTTGATCTTGTGGCTTCCCCCTCAACTGCACAGTGGAGAACACTAATGAAGATAAACAGGAACTGGTATGAGCCACTTCTTTAAAAAGAGAAACAGCAAAAATCTCTGTGAAGGAGTCCTATGGGACTCCCACTGCTCAAAGAAACTGTCAGGTTGAAGGACACAGTGGAGGAAAGAGGGACTTGGTAGTGTAGAGGACTTCTCCACTGAGCAGCCACACTTTGCTGGCATGTGCCAGGAAGGAGCTGACAAGGAGATCCCAAAACCGTGTGGACCCTCAGATAGGGAGTGTGTGAATGCAACAAGGTCTTGTGGGAACAAGACCCCCAGCTATGGGGGTGAGCTTCAGCCAGGATCCCAGGACAGCTTTCCTGGTACTGGGAATATGTCTGCCACACTTTACTGGGGCAGGACATGAAGGCAAAGAGAGGCAGAAGTAGAAGTTTGTGAGCCACAAAGACATCTGTAGGACAGTCTTATGGTTCTTGTTCATCTGGTTGTGTGGGTGAAGGGAAGGCTATGCAGAGGAGGGGTGTTTAATCCTGCCTCAGCTCCAAGACAGTCAGGAAGCACCTGCCCAAGAGCACCACACTGCACACCTACCTCTGACAGCAGCTGTGTACAGCCCTCCGAGGCTGAGTGCATCAGCTAGGATCAAACTCCTGTGCAGAGGAGTCATGCAGCATTTGCCAGAGCCTCATGCAACTGCAGGCACAGGTCATGGCTTCTGGGAAGTAACACCATATTCCCCTCCCTGGACACCACTGCCTTCAGCTTCAGGCTCCATCACCCAGCCTTTTCCAGCCCCAGGAGACTGGGGCAAAGCCAAGCCATGAAAGGGCAGTTTCCTTTGTTCCCTTATCATTCTCCTGCATTGCCTGCAAACAACAACATGGACCCTGAGGATGGTTTTTGCTGTACTAAAGGAAAGGGACAGTGATGACCTCCATATAAGCCATACAGCAGTCCTCTGACAGAGAAGTATTTTGGCCAGATGAAGCAGGTTAGATATGGACAGTGGGCAGAGAATTACCTCATGTGAAAACAAGCACGTTGCTTCTTAACACACTGCTGCATATGCTTTGTGAGTATTATGCTTCTTGACATTATCCAGTATGTAGGTTATGTTGAAACAGGCTTTACAAAAATAAATACACACAATGATGAATGTAAAGATCTAACAGCAGCATAACAAAAACTCTCTTTCCCTTCCCACCTTCACTATTTATTTTCTGTGACAATTTAAACAAAACCTTTCAATTAACTACTCAGAAAAGTCTATTTTTGTGAACTGACTCAACTGTGTCAGTCATCAAAGATAAAGGAAATAAGAACAACTCTAAACTGGTGTGTTAGTTGTACTCTGAAGTACAAAGAGCAGTAAAGGACTGCAGTGATTACACTAGACTAGGTGATAAGAACATAAAAGAAAAGGGATACCACAATCAACAACAACAAACACTGAAAGCAGGTTAGTGGGTAAATTGTAAAGTGTTCCCAGTTATTACAGAAATAAAAATACCACCTAGAACAAAGCAACACTTTCTTTCCTGTGGCATTTTTTCATAGCATATATTACTAAGCCAACTAAATCAAAAGTTTTAGAAAACAATACTGTAAGAACGACTAGGAGAGGTAGATACGATTTAGGTAGTATTTGAAAAAAAGCAGGGAAAGCCCCAATTATTCAGGAAGGCAATATAAAAAGGGAGAAAAGAAAAGGCTCCCTATTACTATTGTCAAACAGCCTGAAGCTGGATGAAAGAAGAGCTCAAGGGTTAGGAGGGCAATGAAGAAGTGGATAGTAACCTTTGCCTTTTGGTTAAGGTCAGAAAAGAGTGTTTAGAGTGTTTCCTGGAATAAATAGACTAAAGCTTTTTCACCCACACCAATATTAGTTACTCTAACAGGACTCTGAGGTTTGGGGCTGGGGTTTTTTGAGAATAAGTAAACATACATACATGTTAGCCTAGAGACAGTCCCTGTCCCATAGACTTCTCAGTCTTGACTTTAGGCATGAATCTGATGTGAAGAGCAGATAGGGAGTGGAAGATGCTTTGTTGACAAAACCTGTTGTGATTCTTCCACTTGAAGAGGACAGGAGAATCAGTGATTGAAAAATGGGAAAAAAAAGTTTGCCAATACAAAAGCTAAAATGCCGGCTGCCAACATACCTGTATCAGATCAGGAAAAGACTCAAAGAATGAGGGAGTGGGAGAAGTGCAGATGAGATGTGTTCAAAAGAACTATTGGGAACTGCTCACCCTGAAGAAAATGCTGATGTAAGTAACTAATGAAACCAAGGAGCCTCATCTTTATTGTTCTGTCTGCTGAGGCTGTGTGCGTATGGGAGAGAGGAGAAGAACAGTGCCACAATTAAACACATATGATAGTAGCTGGACATTGACTTCCCCATTTCACTGTCAGATCACGAAGTTATGAGACTTATTATTGACAGAATTGTCTCCTGGTACTTATTAATGGGGTTACTTGAAACCATTTCCACAACTGAAGACCACTCTACTATGTACTTTGTAAACACAGAAAGGCATTTACTGACATGAAGTAAAGGGAATATATAAGAACTGACAATGAAAAATGAAAAAAAAATCCTCTGTAATACATGACCATTCCAGTTTCATCAGCTTTTAAGTGTCATAGTAGGGACAAGTCTTGAAAAGGGATTTTGAGGATGGAGATGAGTTTCAGGAGATTCCAGCTATTTCATGTGAAGTCATGCCTCCAAAGTTCTGTCAAGAATTATTGCTGAAAGTTTTGCTTTATTAATTTGCTATCTCTCCACTAATTTCCTTTCACTTGATCTGTCAACATAAAGTTGTCTGTTTAATTTTTGGTGATTATATATGTATACTCACACATATGCAAACTGTTTCTCAGGCCTCCTCTAAGACTTCCGACTAGATATATATCTTCCACAGATCAGATTTTTTTTTCCAAAGCTTTTGGGTAAGATCAGATTGGCTTTTGATAGATCTGAGTTTCAAAGCTTTGTTTGTACTTGCAGATGGAGTGGAAAGAAGAAAGTACATTTTATTTTGCCAAGTTTTCACTTTTTCCTTCTGTCTCTGTTACCTTTAAATATGTCAAGTCTATGACCAGAATTCTGGTCTTCTGATTTCTTTCTTTCTTGTTTTGGAAGCAGCATTTGCTTGACTGCAATAAGAGTTATATCACTCTTATTGGTATTCTGATCAACTGTATCCCTTTATCAGCATCCAAAGAAAGACAAGAAATCTCTTAGAAAAATACTGGCATCATACAAGAGCTAAAAAATGACTGGGGGAGCTTAGTCTCAAGACTGTGGGTGAGAGAAAGGACTGGTGGTACAGAAATCCTCCTTCCAGGTCTTTTCCAGGAAAGCTCCAGTGAAGACTCATAGCTTTACTCTCCCTCTGATGGCAGAAACTCCTCCACAAGGCAAAATGCTCACGAAAATAACATCAGCTTCTCATAAATCCCTCAGGAGGCTTTGCCTTTGAATTCTCTGCCACCGACAGGGAGCAAAGCACAATACATCTGTACATCCGAGTACCAAGGTAGGTAGTACCACCACAGGTGACTGACTTCCCTCTACTGATTCTTTCCCCCTCTGCTGGGAAAGAATACAAGCAAAGGGGAGTGTCTGGACAGGACTCCACTGCCACTGTCTTCCCTACTTCACTATTTATGTTGTAGGGATAAAAAAGGAGAAGTTAAAGAAACTGCCCAACAGTTACAGGATGTCCTGTTGCATTTATCTGGCGATGCAGGCGACTGAGTCACCCAAAATATTTGATGATCGGAAACTATTATGTTTTTCTTTCTTTCTCACATTTCTTCCTGAAAATATCAAGCGTTCAAACTGTGAAACATGGCTAAAGGCAATATCTTAAAGCTATATGAATTCAAGGAAAGAATAAGGAAACTTAGTCTATCTTTGAAGCTTGTCATAGTCCAGAAAAAAGTCACGTGACAAAAACCTGCCTGCCCATCTCTGAAAGCTATGCAACAAGAAAGCAAACAGTATCATCCCAATCACTAGGAAAAGTCCTGCCCAGGGCATATTCTTTGACATAGATTAAAGACTGAACCTGATTTTTTTTTTTGTAATTTAAAAAAGTCCCATGGATGGTTAGTCGTGCTCACCCCAATTCACAGCAGCATTAACAACCTTAAACTCCTGATTTGTGTTTTATGGAACCCAGTGCAAGGTTGCTCACCTCTGAGTGTCCAGGCTGTGGATCACTGGCACATGGCCTGTGCACAGCTGTGGGGAAGTTTGGTCTGCTTCCTCCCTTTGTCACATCTCCTCTGGCCCAGCCTGACAGGGGGGAAAGTTGAATCCCAGTCCCTGCTTCAAAGGACATATAAAGTAAACAGAGATTGATTATAAAGTAAACAGAGATTAATTATAAAGCCTGGCTGAGTACTGCCCTGTACATACCTGTGTTAAGAAACGATCTGTCCCAAACAGATCAGGGACAGAAATACAATTTTCCTCATTTCATATAGAAAAAATAATGGGACTGTTATGGTGGCTTTCCCAAAGTCATGTGGGAAGTCTGTGAGAATGGAAACTATTTCCAATGAGTATTAGCCTGAGTATACAGCATTTTAGGAAGAAAAAAACCACGTGAGGCCTTTGTTAAAGCTACAGCAAGAACAAGCTGTAGCTTGTAAGTTGTGAGAATATCCAACATATACCGGTGTGGGCTGATTGTCAGCACACACTTTTGGACCAGTGAAGGAGAAAAAAAATCATAAAGATGGCTGACTTGGAGTAAATGCAAAGACTGTTACAGGATATTTCATGATGACCTAATGTTTTGTGTGGCCATGCCTAAGAAGAAGCTTAGAAACATTAGGCATGTTAACAGAGAAAGAGTAAAAAAAAGGGTCAGAATGACCATCAGGTGATTTTATTTACCTTTGAAATTTAAAACTGGCTTCATATTTTCTCAACAACCACAAAGAGAGAAATTTACATGTGACTTTTTTTTATTGTGTTAATGAAATCAAGGTTATCATGTGGTTCCTCGATTACCATCAGCCGGGGAACTAAGAAAACATCAGATCCCATGACATCCACAAGACTGTGAGAGTCGATAGGACTGGCTCTAAGCACACAGAATTATCTCTTCATGCTATGCTTATTTTTGGTACTGAACACTCAGTTATTTCTGGGTAAACTTTCTACCTCTCTCTTTGCTTATACTAAGCAATTTTTCAGTGCTCTGCAATAGAGGTACAGATAGGAAGTGGCAGTTCCTGTCCCAGGGATGGGCAGAAAAAAAAGGTGGGAGGCAGAAGAAGAAGAATTTAAGCATCTCACTGGCTTTGCAAGACACTAAGCTCTGTTCTGACTTTCAACTCAGAGCTTGGGATTGCAGCACCATTTACATAGAAGCAGTTGTTTTATAAAAGTCCGCTGTGTTATGCAAAGCAAGGCATAACTAAAGGCAATCTAAGAGTATCACACTTAAGACTCACGATGTCCATGTCTTAAAAAGTCCTTTTATGGGCCTTTTCCAAAATAATAGCTCCCTCAGGCTCAAATGTCTCATACCCAAGTAAAGATTTTGCTTAATTCCTAATGAGGTTGATTTGTCTGCTAGATTGTTTCCCATGGATCAGTCTGTTCACAAACACAAAACATACCGGCATCCAGCTGGGTGTTACTGGTGCCAATTTCAAGACAATAAATGGTTCAGTACAGAGCAAAATTCAAAACTTTTATTCCACAGAGCAATAAAAGCAGTAGACATTGCCTACTGACACACTGCCAGAATAAATATTACCTACTGTACAAGTTTCCGTTCAGAGCTTTCATCAGGTCAAAGTACAATCACAGACATTATCAAGCTTTATTCTGCATTAAAAGAGTTTCCATTAATGATAGAAAAACTTTTTAATTACATTCTCAAACATATTACTCACTGCATCTTAACAAGCTACAATCCTCCTCAACAGCAGTGAATAATGGGTTGGCACTGTTCTCCTGAAGGCAGGGGGTTTATTTTGGGATTCAGCCTTCAAGGAAGAGTTAAACAGCTTCTATGGTATTTCTGGCACCCCAAGACATGTCCCCAGCACATCAAAAACAAGGGAAAGCGTCTGAGTTCATCACATCTACAATGTGTCCCCTGGCAGAAGCCAAGCCAGGAGCAGTGTTTTGAGCTCATTTTTATGATTTGGTTGTTGTTTGCTTTATTAATACAACTACCACAGTAAGGAAGATGTATTGATTTAATGCAGTAAGTGGACCATTGGTTGGTTAGATTGGGAAGCTGTCTCCTAGTGTTGATGGAAACATGTGCTACAAATAGACCTGCTAGAAATCAAATCAATATCCTATAAATAGGAGCATTTGTATATTTTTTTCTTAAAATAAACACAATATCTTCTAATCCTGGCATTTTCAAGTGAAGAGTCACTTTGACTCTTTTTGCACCTTTAGTGAAGCCACATATCAGTTCACAGCTGTTGGA
This sequence comes from Corapipo altera, assembly GCF_003945725.1. Classification (NCBI taxonomy): domain Eukaryota; kingdom Metazoa; phylum Chordata; class Aves; order Passeriformes; family Pipridae; genus Corapipo; species Corapipo altera. The sequence goes on along the minus strand of NW_020884879.1, from coordinate 10,221,264 downwards.
TGGTGGCTGTAGTGAAGTGTCCTGTGTGCCAACACACCCAGGCAGCCATCAACAGACCTGGTTCTATCCTTAGCTCCAAGATGACCATGTCATCTCTCGCCATGTTGGCAGTTCAATGGAATGGGCATCTGCTATGTGAGCCATTCAAGCTACTGCATAAACAGAAAACCCAGTATCAGTGATGAGAAAAGGAGTAGGTTTATAGTGGGCCTGGAAAGTGAAGGGACTCGTTTGATGGTAAACCTAAGGTGTGAAGTGAGCTTCATAGCTTATACCTACCAGCAGCTGCTTTATGTTCATATTGTAAGAAAATAAGCTGAGATGCTTCATCTGGTGACTGGAGACCAACAAACCTCTGGATGAGAAGGTAAGTAGGTAAGATATGCAAGTATAGGCCAGTGAAGAGAAAAACAGTTTACCTCATTAAATAGATTTAGTTGTGCCACAGTTTCAGGACTCTAGGTATCTCCCAATCATTAAAAAGGCATATTTTGATTTTCACTGAGAAAATTATATTCTTCAGACAGGAGGTGGACCATAAAATGCATACACACTCCTCAGAAGGCTTTAAAAAAAAATTCAGTCACTTCTATTAGATAACCCTTCCTCTTTTCCTCAGTTTAATGCAAGTCCTTGTGGACCATCTTCCAAGGTTTCCTATGGTCTGGATTTTTTTTTGTTTCTTTGGTTTCTTCTTCCTTTGAAATGCCCCTTTAGAGATTTCTCCAGTGAATACCACAAGATTTTCAGGAAAGTATTTTTTTCTGGTATGATAACCTACCTTAAGCCTCATTGCATGCAGCAGTGCCACACTACTGAATCCTCTCCTCTCTTTGCTCTGATTGACTTGCTCTTCTACTTTGCTTCTTTTTAGGCCAGATTCAGATATTTTCTTAAGGCAGCTTTTAAAAGCAAGATTTTTCTCTGATCTACTCACTGCTGATCAGCTTTGTTTTCGGCTAGATGTGCACACACAGCATTTTCAGGCTACTCCAGGCTGTAGCCTGGCAGTGGTCAGAAGTGTACCCTTGCAGGGCTGGGGAATACATGCAAAATTGGGAGGAAACATAAGAGTGGCCTAGGAGAGGCTAATGTGGAAGCTGTTCACTAGGGACACTTCAAATAAATGTGCTCTACAGCAACATGCTATGGAATGGGTATTGCTTAGGGATTGCATTTTTATTTTGGTCAAAAAGATTAATTCTTTTGCAAAATACATCATCGGGTGGGAGAGAAACTCTAAAGAAGTAACAGCAATGAGCCACGGAAAAGCCAGAGGAAGGAATGATCATCTTTGGGACATTAAGAGTTAAAACTATGAGGTTGTAATTTATTTATGGAAAAGAGCTAAGAGCTTTGTGTGTATGGTAACCAGTCCCAGCTCTTGGAGCCATTGAGGTGGCAGAATCAAACTAAGAACACTAATTAGTGTAACTGAAGAATGAGTATACTTATTATCTGATATAAAGCAATTTTGGAAACACCCACAGTTTTAAAATAATAGTAATAACAGTAATTGAAAACATGAACTGACAAGCCACTAACAAACCATTATATCACAGCAGCATGGAAGAGCCTTGTACCTTTACAAAGCACCCTTCTGTAGATCCTTGACACATATACACACCCCAACGTAGTCTCAAGAGCTGCTGCATAGAAGATGTTAAAATATATCACAGATCAACACCCAAATTATGGTGTTTCTGCTAGGTCTTTTTGTTTCTGGAGTAAAGCACAACTCAGAAGAACTTATCAGGAAGACTTATCAGTACCTGGCTTCAAAACACATACCAGTTTGTCTAAACAGGTTTGTCCTTTGGTGTAAATCAAATCAACTATTCCAAGCTATCTGTTTTCATTTGGATTGAGATAGACATCTTAGGCTTCTCTTACTTGGGATAAGAATAAAACTAAAGGACACATGAAGCAAAAAGACTAGCCCTATTTGTCATATAGAGGAGTGATTCAGAAAGTGTGTTTCACAGTCAGTTGCCTAAGTCAGAAGTCTCAGGTAAGCACCCTCTCCCCATCTTTGCCCTCCTGTGTCTTGAGTTGAGGCAGGCGAGGCAAAGGAGGAGGACACAGACACAAGTTCCATGTTGCTCTCTGTTTTCTCAGCCTGCCTTGAAGGAGAAAACAGACAAAAAGTTTTGCAAAGAAGGAAGTAATTTAGTCAAATACAGACAGAATTCTGTAGGGGGAAAAAAGAAACAAACTTTCTTTTCTTACAGTCATTCTTGTCTTCATTTCATGGAATTCAATTTTTGGAAATAGTAGCATGATGCAACTAAGAAAACAGCTACATAAAAATTCCCCCTCCCTATTCCACATTGGCATTCAGGAGCTCTAGGATACCTTGCCCTGTGGCTGCCCAGGGAGAGTGACAAGCAAAGGAAGCCAGAGGAGGAAAAAGGAACATTATTTGCATTCCTTGTGCTTTCTGATTTTGAAATATTATTCTGTCTACTCCATAGACAGGTTTATAGACAGAGAATACGTCTGTAGATTATAATCCAGACTCTAATTAGTCCCAGAGCTAATGAGCTGTCAGTCAGTTTGTCTTTCTAAAGTCTCTCTGTGCACCCTGCACCAAGAGTAGCTCAGCCACATCCAGGCTTGCCATTTCTTCCAGATTTGTACAGCCTTAGAAAATGAGATTGATCTGGATCTTGTCCTGGTTTTTCAGTTTCTCAGAGGAGTCTGGGGAGTTGAGGTCTGACTTTGCCAGCGTTTTCCCATGAGCTCACCCAAGGGCTGGGATTTGCAAATTTCCATGTGTGGACAGACCCAGTGTGCGCACTGCCATGCACAATGCAGTTACACTTTGCTCCCTCCTTGTGTCTCTCCGGATGTCTGCCATCTGGCAGACTCTGCTCACATTTACAGTACTCTCCAAAGAGGGTGACGGATTTTCTTGCCACCAGCCACACAAACACACACATTGTATGGAGTTGGCTGTGTGCCTCACTTCTCCCAGCTATAGTGTAGCCCACCCACTCTGTACATCTCAACCTGGATGCATAACCAGCTTAGTATGCAATAATAATTAATTCTCATTTCAAAACAATCTTGCCCTACTTGCTACTACTTCATTAATTTCTAAGGGTTGCATCATTTCTTCTCTGAGTTACACCCAGCAGATCCACTTCTGCATTGCAGCTCTGAGGCCGTGCTGTCCCAAGAACCTATGGGCATAAGGATGGCCAGCAGCTGTGTGCATTTGGGGCATCACATGATGGAGAGAAATGGGAAAGAGGTGGAGGCAGGGTGTGAGATAACCTATCTAGATAACTGTGGTGTTTACATAGCAGCATCTGGTATTTTAAGAAAACCCATGGCAGACACATAATTAACAGAATAATATTTATTTTTAAATTAATCTCTGAGCCAATACCTGTAAGGGTGGGCAGCATATCTGCAGCTCTCACATGAGATGACACATAGTTTTAGTCCTTAGAGAATGCCATGAAAAGGAAAGAATTATAATTTTGGAGAGGAAGCCAGGATCTGGGTGTTCCCTTTCCTGGGCTATGTCAGTGCTACTCCAATTCCCGGCTGCCTTTTGCTCCTTCAAACCAGCCTTCATGGCTTGGATGCAGGCTCTGCAACCACAGGGACCTTGCTGGCAGCTAGTGGCCCCTGCTTGTACAGTCCCATCTGGGACTGCTGTTCCCTAGAGACTGAGATACTGGTCATTAGCCAGCCTGACATCACCCACCTCAAAATGAAACAAATTTTAAGTGAAAGCAGACTGAAATTATTTTGAAAAGTATAAGCATTCAGTTGCTGTCTGTAGAGACAGACACACACAGAAATATGGAGAAGGACAGATGCTAGCAGTGATTCTTTCTTTTTTATCAGCTACAATTGGTCCTCCAGTTCTCCCAGTTAGAGAGTGTTGGGATGCTGAGCTGGATGGGGTTTAGCGACCCACAAGGTGCTGAATTTAGGCACTGGGTAAGGCACTAGTTATCTCTAGGTATTTACAGGCTGGTAGTTTAATTTGGATCATGGACACATTTTTAGAATTAATTTTGTGGCTGCTCCCCTTATTGTGGCTCACATCGCAGCATAGTCCCTGGAGTGTGCAATCTGGATTCCTGCCAGAGGAAACTTAATCGGATCACTCCAACCACCAGTGCACATGTGACCCACAGGACTGAGTGAGAGCTAGTCTGTGATAAAATCACAGTGATGTGTGTTGCATGGACCTCTGCTCTGGCTGCTCCTCTGTAGCTCCCTTCCCAGGGTGTTGCATGACTTGATTACGCACACCTAGCTGTGGTAACTTCTCCGGCATGTTTCGATACCGATTTTGGGATCGGAATCTGGGTTGCCCTAGTAGGAATGACAGAAAGAAGTCTGGGAATCTCTCTTCAGCTACAAGAAAGGGATTTAGGGTTCATGCTGCCTGTGGTACCAAGTAAACATTCACCTGGAATAACCAGGCATCAGCTAGAAGTCATGACTTCAGAACTTCTACTGTATACTCTTACTGATATTGTGTACTCACAGCTCTTTGTATTAACCCAATAATTAACCCCCAATGGTCTTAGCAAATACATTTTATAGTGCAAGCAGCAAACTGCAGCATTGTTATTTTTTCTTAAGGTCAGAAAGCTAACAGTTATCACACCCCAGCAGGTGTCACTGCCTTAGGACACTGACTCATTTTGACCTGCTTTTAATGAAGATCTAACCAGGAAAGGACAGTGCAGGTGCCACCCTGCCTAGATGGGGGTTGACCACTGGTTGCACTGCCTCCTTACCCTGGTTTTCTTCAGAGACCCATGGGGAGCTTGAAGAGTTTCAGATGCTGTGAAGAAGATACCTGGTACCTGTTTGTGTCACATTGGCCAGTTATTCTTTACTCCCAGCATGGCTCCCACGCCTACCAGTTGAAGCATCTGTGGTATTTTTCTTGAAAACGCAGTTTGCCTGATGTGCTACAGGGCTTGAGAGTCCTGCTGTGGCCAGCATGGAGCAACTTGTGTGTTTACTTCCTCTGCAGTAAGCTGTGGAAATTGATAGTGCTGGTGGGGATCCTAGCATTGCTGCTCAGCGTGTGGTCTCAAAAACATGACTTGATACCTGTCACCAAGGTCGCCTGATTGTTTTTCTTGAGTAAATGAAGAGTAAAGATCCCTGCATGGTCCAAAAGCAATACAAAACTCATATTGCAGATGAAGAGAGGAAAGGAAGGGGCAGTGTTTGCTTAACGCAACATGGACTCCAGCAGGAATTTGATCTTTCTTAATCCTGCTTCATTTAAGCTATTGCAAATTGCCATGGATTTTTGCTATTCCTCTTTGCTGATGATGGTTCTGCAGCATTGCAAGGCAGCAGCATCTTTTAGCACCAGCAAAAACTATGCAGTAATCCAGGCTGGCTCCCAGACACACCCTCAAGCACCTGCACTAGCCTGGGTAAGACAATCTGCTGCTTCTTTCTCTCTTAAGACTCATGAACTTTCTGCAGGACCAGATACATATAAAATGTGATCTATAAATTCTGGCTCTTTTTAATTCTCACCCAAACAGGTGACTTCCAAGCTGGGACCCAGTGCTCCTTTGAATTTCTCCTCTTGGCAGTTTTCTCATGTCCCTAATCCCTGTCACTTATCATGTCTGCCAACATGCTCTGAGCTGACCAGATACTCAGGTTCACTTCCCTCATGGTTCGTAGCCATCAAACAGCTGCTCACTGCTGGTTCCTCCTCTGAGCTCGGTAGAGATCATGAATCTTCCAGGGTTTTTTGCATCTTCTGTACCAGTATAGCTATTTTTTAGCTAACTGGACAGTGGTAATTTTGTCAATTCATCCAGATTGTCATTCTTCACATTAATAGAGAAAATAAACGTGCAAGAAGTCAGACTTTCCTACTTTAACTTATTTATACTAAATGCTTTGATCTTTAAACAAAGTTGATAAATCAGAGTAGCAGCAGGGACAAGCAGCATGGTCAATCCAAACTGCTGAAAAATCATGTCAGCCTCTATCTCTATGCCTCAGGGCAAAATATGAGGTGAACCTACCTACAAAGCAATTGCAAATTACTTACATTTCAGACATTCTTATCTGATTTCTGAACTATTATAGTGCATTCAGGTCTTGTTTCTGTGTCAGCTATTTTTGTTTGGGTTTGTTTTTTTTTTAGCTGCAAGGACTACAGATTTATTTTTAGATAAAGATTGGAGGTTTTTTCTCAGAGAATGCTCTTTACAAGTTGGAGAAAAAAAATCAAAAGACTGACAGTGAAGTCACAAAACTTGGCAGCAAGAAGCAAAAGTGAACACAAGCACTGTGTCTTGCAGAAACCACAACCTAGGCACCACGGCATTCAGCTCTGCAGACTGAACACGGCTCTGCTGGCCCCGTGCTCTGTCCTGCTCCCAGTACTCAGCTCAGCCTTGGGCAATCAGGACCCCCTGCTTGTTGATGTCCCACTCTACATTACATGACCGGAAGAGTTGTTCTCAAACCTGACTCCTAACAGCACCTCCTCTTGGGAGAGTTAATGAATACCCTGGTGGGTAATTTCTGTATAAGGTGAAGAACCCCCACAATGCTCACTTTTCCTGGGAGAACTGGGCTTTTTGGTGTCAAAGCCCATCCATCACTAAAAGCACTTCCTAGAACACGGTTTCTCCTGTAGCAGGAGCCACAGCCCAGAGTTCCCCACACAGTTGCTTCCTGGGGAACTCCAGCTTCTGCTTTGGAGCTTTCCAGACGTACAGGTCAGAGCCTGAGCTACAAATAGCATTGCATCTGCTGGGAACACCCGAATGTTCAGACTCCTGAGAGAACCCCTTGGATAAGTTCAGCTGCAACCTGCACCCACAGAAATCATTCTTGCACCAGCCCAGGCATTTGGCACAAGTAGCCCCCCACAAGTGACCCTCTGGGGTGATGGGCTCTGCCAGTTTGGAGTTCTCCTAAACAAAGCTGGTTGTGTTTAATCTTTCTAGGCAGATTTTCAGATTAAGTTCGCACATACCAGGAAAGCAGAGTGTACAATTTGCTCCCTTGTTTGACATAATCATAGGCTGTCCCAGTGCCTGGAACAATTTAATGAATACTTAGGACAGGTTTTGCTGTCAGATCATAATACCGCCTTTCACAAAAGCTCTTGCCAGTGTTACCATCACTGTGTCTGACACTGTGACAACGTGAAAGAACCCCCAGAGGTCTAGGTAGTAGTGCACTAATATGATAAATGTGTTTATTCAACCTGCATCAATCTGTGATAACTGCGCAGAGGAATATCCTCCCTAATGTCCATTCTTTGGACATCCTATTTTTAGGATAGAACATTAGGGAAAAGCACTTCATTGCTCCCAAAACACCAAAGGCACACTGTGTGCCTCTGTACTCATGTTTATGCAGTGCTAAAAGCTCTGGTGCTGCCATTACACTCCCCTAATAAACCACAGGGGTTTCACAAGAAGGTTGCAGAGCAGTCTTGAGAAAAAGTAAGATAATGAGTTGAGGCACAGAGAGAGACAGGAAGGATCGCGCTGTCATCATACCCAGACTGCCACCAACAGCACTTTTTTTTCCCTCAGCGGTCTGAGAACCCAGAACCCAGAAACCCAGAGGGACATTTTAGGTTTTCAGTGAAGCCTGTGTTGCTGGGAAGCACCTTGAAATTTGCTCTGGTTTTGGAACTTTGCAAGGTGGCAGGCCAAAACCTCAAAATGCGGAAAGGAGGAGCTCACAAAATACATTTGCATGAGCCTTGAAGAAGGGTCCACAAGGGGTTGATGGCAAAACCAGGCTCCCTGACACCCAGAGATGCACCTGGTGTGACCACGTGCTAAAAAGACACTGATCCTTGGGTCTTTATATGAAGAAATCTGGGGCTGACCCTTACTTTGCAGAGAGTGTTTCACAGAGCTGTGTGTGCAACTTGACTGGGAATTCCCCCGGTTGAGGAAACTTGAGCAGAGCCCAGTGCTGTCAGAGCTCCCTGATGGGCTGCTGCTTGCCCCACCTCCACCCTGGGCAACAGCCCTGCTCACAGTATCAACAGGCACTGCCAAAGCCTCAGGCGTTTGTAAGAGACACCACAGGACCATGCTGAGTAGAGGTGGAAACCAAACTCTGGGGTGGACAAGCCTGTTTGCAGACTCAGCCTTTACTTCAGCAACCTCTCTGTATGGTTGCAGCTAGGATTTTCACTGCTCAGGTGAATATCCAGCCTCACTAGATTCAGTCACTTCAGCTGGCTTTAGCCATTCCTATTGCTTCCTCTCAGCTAGCGGTAACTTCTGCAGCCTCCAAGTAATGAATTGCTTTTTTATTTTTTTTTTTTGTATGAATAAATATGGGTATTTGGGGGACTTCACTTAACTGAATCAACACAGCATCACTCTTAAAAGTATTTTGCTGGAGTGTGGATATCAATAATACTCTGCCCTGATCCAGCAGGCTGGACTGCTTGACAGCTTCGTCATCTGACAACTGAAACAGAACAGGGTCTGAATTGATTTCGAGCCTGGTTTTAGAGCACTTAGTCTCTTGCCGCTGCAACACACACCTGCAAAGATCTCTCTTCTGTCTTCATAAAGAAATCTAAAACTTCCTCACACTGAAAATCAACTTTTTGTAAGCACTCTAGACCACACAAAGATATTCCAGTGACAGAAATACTAAGATACCTGCGTTGGAAAGGCTATACTAGCAATGGTAAATCAGTTCATACTACACGATAGGATTACCCTCCTTCCTTCGTATTTGGAGGTGGGAAGATTTATCACAGAATATGCTGAGTTGGAAGGGACCTACAAGAATCATCAAGTCCAACTCTTAGGCCCACATAGGACCATCCCCAAGAGTCACACTATGTATGAGGGGAGGACAGCTAAAACAAACAGTGACCATGAGGCATATGAAATCTGAGAGAGTAAACCAAGTGAAAATGACTCAATTTTCTACTGTGATTCGTTCAATGAGTTACTGCAAGTAGTTTTTCCCTTCTGCTATTTAAGGGGTTTCCCTCTGCTAAATATTACCATGGTCACTGTAGCGTAACATTAATTTGTTTATATAACCCCTGAGCTGCACATATAGACCCAGATGTTATTTCAGAAACGTTACACTTGGGGAAGATTTTCTAAAATGTGTAAATGAAAACTTCATGGAACAGTTAATTTTTTACCTTAACACTAATGGGGCCTCCTTCAGAGAAGGGCACAATGCTAACTGTCCTACCATGAGTAGACAGTTGCTCAGCCCTGATGATGCTCTGCTCTGGTCCCCCTGAACCTAAAATTAAGCTTCAGCCTTGTAATGTACTTACTCCTTGTTCCGTTGCATCTCCTTATACCATACACCAGAAAAAGAAACTGATTGGCTTGGTTTAATTCTGGATTTAATTAAGATAAACCAAAAGAGATGTGTTCAAGAGCACACTGGAAAGTGTAACACTGTATGTATTTATTGCATTTAGTTCAAATATTAGTTAACTTCCAAACCAAAAGTCTGCATTTTTCTATAGCTTATTCTGTAGCTTAAAATGGGTAAAAGACCAAACCTCTATGAATATTTACAGTAGCAATATAATTTCTTTGCTGCCCAATGCATAATTTACAAAATACTGCTTAAATCCCAAAAGGGTACTTAAGCATTGGCTATGAGCTGTCCAGAAATTTAACAGCATCTCAGCCCATGTTAATTTTTTCTGCAATAAAAAGCAAAATAAAATTTTATAAAAACTCGTATCATAATTTAGGCTGTCCTCCATGAAGTGCTTGTTGGTTGAATTTACTAACAAAAAAGTAAAAATAGTCATATATGTATTTTAGGCTTAACAGATTGATAGATTCAAAGCCCTGGGGAACTTCACCAGTTCTGTACAAGTGGAAAGCTGAGGGCAAACACTTATCACAACCCAGCAGAGTGGATTCCAACTTCAAGTTGTATTTTAAGAAAAAAAGACCTTTTTTACTTCTTGGTTAGAGACAGGAACAGCTATGAACAAAGATACTCTTCTGCTTTTGATGCTTCATGTGCTTGCAAAGCTTAGCAGAGACCTTTGAGAAATTGTTCCTTTTTACCATGAAGTTCTCAATCCTGGAAGTAAATATTAAAACAGTAAATGATGTACCTTTTATATTTCAGCCTCCACATTTTGTATACTGGGCATTGAACTACTTTTTGGAAAGTAAACGTAAATTCAGGGGCCTTTCCCCCTCAAAGCTTCCTTTTATAGAAGTAGCGTCAGCAAGATCTCAAAATGCCTCTAAGGCACCCCCTTAACTTTAGGGAGGGAAAGAGGACCAAACAATAAGACAAGGGTATTTCTATAAGCAGCAATAAGCCAAATACAATAAAATTTCAGTGTACAGAGTACTGTGACACATACAGTATAAATTAATCTAATCTTCATTTGGCCTCATGACTTTCTTGCATTTTTGTTTGTGGCTTGTAGTGAAAATTTAACAGCATCATGACATTCATATGCCACTGCCACAGTAGATTTGGAGCTCCTGTAATACTAGCACTCTCGCCAACTTCCCTTATCACCTAATAGCAAACTTCTAAGAAATACTATTTCCTTAATAATTCCCTTTAAATATTGATACAGAGTCCAGCACTATCACAACACTTCCTCCTCACTGTAGCACTGTGGCAAAATGTAGTGATGCAAATTAGCCAAATTATCTTCAAAGTAAACTAAAATACATTACATAAAGCATGGATGTAACAGTCATTAACAGTTTAGCACTTGTCAGATACCAGACGGATGGTAGAGTTTGAAAAAAATTATTTCCCAAGTGCTATTTTACTGCACTGTGAACTTGCACCAAGTCAGCCTGCATGTTTTTTAACGTCCCATATGCACACAAACACTTTGTTCTCTTGAATGATTTGAAGAGTTGGGTTTCATTCCTTAAGGGGGAAAATAGATCCTCTTATTTGGTTATTCTACAGTTATGCTATACTTTTCTTTGATAGCACTAATGCACGGTTTAGTGCTTAGTCTCTGCTGCCTTCAGCATCCTGCTGCACTCCAAGCAGAGGAGAAGCAGCACTAACCTGTCTTAAAAATTATTATTCCTACACTCTTATGTCAGAAACAAGCTCAACATTGAGACTGGGGACTTACTGCACAAGCATTTCAGTGAGAATGCCATATCCATGCCCTAGGCACTTCTTGCCTGCCTCCTTTTCTGCTTGGAGAAGTGGCCAAAAGCCACTCTTCCCCTCCAAACCACAAGTAGGAGCAGGGAGGCCTCACCAGGAAGAGCTGGGTTCCCTCTGCCTCCCTGAAGCCTGTGTGAGGATCCAAAATTTCTCAAAAACAGTACCTCTGTTTACTGGTACAAACTTCCAGTCAGGTTTCTTCAAAATATCTTTGCAATGAAGAGGACTGGCAAGGAGGAAGAAAATTAAATTTAATAAAATGGCAAAACCCAGAGAGTAGAGCTTTGCCTCCAGACACAAACAGGCCCAGTTCTCTCCTTGTGCTGCAACAATCCAGAGCACTCACTGGAAGTAACGTGTGAACCCTCATCCTACAAAGAAAACCTGGAAAGGTTTCCCAATGAGCATGGAGCCAGAGAGGTGTACTGGGGTTAACCTCTCATGGTGTACCTGACCATCTAGTTCCACCTGATGTTCAGGCACTTATGCTTCTCAAGCACAGACAACAGCTCCTGAAACACCTGGCAGCTTTCAGGCTTTTCTTCCTGACCCTCTGGATGCTTAAAAACAGAGCAAGCACAGAAGTACCACCTGTGAGAGCTGCAAAGAAATCATGAGTGCCCCTTCCATGGGTAGGGCTCAAACCTTGCAAGACTGCATTTTATAAAGATCTTTTTTCAAAAATTCACAGCTTCTCTACATTGACAAATTTGCCAAAATTGTTATAAAACATTTATTGACAGTAGCAATAAACAGACGAAATTTCTGTAAACAGAAATTAAAGTGGAAAATGGCTTTAAGTCATTTCTGACCAGCCAGCTGTACAAAAGCTTAAGCAAAGCAGCAGTCAGGGTGGTTGGGCTTGGAAGAATCCACACTGAGTTCAGGAGATGTCATGTCTTATTAGATCACCAAAATAAGCTGTTATTGTCTTCAGTTTGTTATTGAGAAAATTTTGTTCTATTTCAACTTTCCCTCCTGGGCCTGCTAAGGAAGCCACCTGAAAAACAAAGAATGAGAAGTAAAGCAATCAACGCATGGGAAAAGAGACAAAACTCCAAACCTTTTATTTACATGAAATAATCACCTAAAACTCATCTCTGCTCTTTTAATACTGGTGGGAAATTTTCCTTGGCACCTAATGCCTCTGATCCTCCTTCTACGCCTCCTTTAACTCACAGAAGTGGTTTGTGGTTTTCTTGTGATTGAAAAACCCTCATCACTCAAATCATGAAAATAAGAGGATTTCAGAACCAAAGATAAATACTCATAATTTTACATGCTGTGCTGAGAAAGAGATCCTAAATTCTGGTTTACAGGGTACTTGGCACTTGAGACACCCAGTTGTGGCAAGTTGTAAACTGTGCTTTAAAAGACTTCAAATCCTAAATTTTGGAGGAAGAGTAAAACCAATTTTAGGAATTAGAATTAGGAAGCATAAAGGTTGCACTGAAGAGCGGGAGGGTGGAGGGGAACAACCCAAACAAAACCAACCCCCAAACAGGCAGAGAAACTCACAAAAAACAGTTACTGTTTTTTGTTGTTGCTATTGTAACCAAAAAAAGAGCTGTTGTGTGCATTGATTGGAGTTGCAGGCAGTGCGGAAGGTAAGGCTGGGGGCAGCAGTGTATCTGCAGGCAGGGAAAGCCCGTCAAGGCAGTGCTGGTCCCAACTTCGTGTTTACAATCACTGGAGTGAGAATTTCACCATTCATGCTCCGTTGACCAAGCCTGGTGCACACCTTTAATGCTTAATGATTCCAGACAGACAGCAGATTTTGCATTTTGGACTGGAGCATGCAATACTCTCCCCTCTCCTGTTCCTACTCATGATACCTATAGTACAATCCCTCTCAGGAACATCAGCCTACAGGCTACCAATTCCTCATCAGGACAGACCGCACAGTCAGAAGGAAAAACACTAAAACTGAACATTGACTGCTTTTTTTTTTTTCCCCTCCATCTTGGACCCCAAGGACCTGTCCTGTAGTGGGGGTCCCTGCTCCACAGCCAGTTCTGTTTTCCCAGGCTGCCGCAGGAAAATTATTCCTGCAGTTTTCCTCTGCAGGGAAACTTCCCCGGTGGACAAAGTGAAGCCTTTGGTCTAGAAGCCTGCAGTGGATTTTAACTGATCTTTAAACCAAGATGTTAGCAGCTGAAACTTAAAGTTCAGGCTGAGTTATTAACACTGCTAAACTCCCTTGAGACTTGACTCCGTTGTGCAGGTTTAAACATAAACATGCTGAACTTCCTCTATTTTACTGTAAGTAAAAAATCAACCTACTATCAGGAGAAAATAACAGATTAATTTAAATTATACTCTGAGCCTTTATTGACTTGCCCAGAAAATCGCCACACTTATCTAGATCAAGCATTTACTTTTCTGTTTTGGTTTTATTTTCCCCCTTTTCATTTTTTTGTTTCTGTAGACAAAAACAGAAGTGAGAGGTTTCTTCATCCTTCAATTTAACAGTGATAGGAAAAACCCCTCCACGTTCTTGTCAGAGAGGAACCTGCCACTTAAGTAAAAAAGCAGAGGCTGGCTGACTTATAAATAGCACAAGAATCTGAAATTGGCAAGTGATCAGGAATGTTAATTTTACAACTTATCTGCTCGTACTTGAAATCCTAAAAGCAGTTAACATTCTGCGGTGATCCGTATCTTTATTTTAGGAAGATGTTAAGATTATACTTTTAATTTATTACAAACAAAAGCTGGATTGTCCCTTCCAAATAGCATTAAGAGGCTTTGCACTTTATAGCTAGTGTCATTTAAGTATTCTAAAATATTACTTGGATTAGTCAACTTAATACAATATTGAAATGACTGTCTTGGGGTTGTGCACTCCTGTTTGCAGGGCACAGTTTGTGTCACTTGCATATCTAAGTATGACTAATGCATTGATATTAAACACTAGTGTTTACTACATATTTCTCTTAGAAGACCAAGTAAAACAAGATGCTTCATCACCATGCAGACAAATGTTGCTCCTACGCTGATGGGTCACGTCCACCAAAGGGCAGCCGAGAATGTACATATGCCATGTCTAGTCTCTAAGTGCTAAATCCAGGATAACTAAGACTATTTCAAACAATGACTAGGAGTATTAGACAAACCCAAAGGTGACAAAAATTTAAATGAGCACATGGGCACAGGCTCCACAGTGACAGATCTGGCAAAGTACGCTCTTCAAGCCAGCCCAATATTCAGAAGAGACAAATGCAAATCCTCTGCAATGATGTTTATTTGTAAATTGCTGGTGGTTGCAAATTTGATTACATGGGAGTTGCCAAGTTTTCCTCAGAAGGGCTTAGTCAACCCTGACGGTGTGAGGGAAAGCTGCCACACACCAAGCTTCAGAAAGCTGCCAGATTGGCAGAGGGACGCCCTCTAAAAATAACAGCAGATTGAGGAACGATGCTTTGAGAAAAACAAAGGTGCTCACCTATTTTTAGAGATACTGACACACATCTCCTGGTTTTGCAGTGAATGGTAATTACAAAAAGGCTTTTTAATTTCTTTTAAAAACTGGACTATTCCAAAGTTTCTTTATTTTGCATTTTCCTGTGCAAATACAATGATTTCCTGCTGGCAACTCTCCTTATCCTGGTTTGTTCTTTAGTCCAAACCCATGTATGTAAGTGGACAGATATTGCCTCCTTTGCTGTGCTAGATAATTCTGCACATGCCACACGCTTCCCTAGGCAGAGGAAAAGGATGCAGCTTCAGTCATCGTCTCTTTGCATCCCTCTCACCTGGATGCTTCATCCTTCAGTTCAGTGACTACTGACAGAAGAAGTCCACAGCTACAGACACAGCCACAGAGCATTAAAAAAGCAGCCAACAGGTTTGGTCTGAAGTTTAAAACAGGAGACATTGGGAAAAAAATATGAAAGGGAAATGAACATAGAAGATTATTTCAGGAGCACAAGCTGTTTGAGGTGCAAACCTGCTTTATATTCTTCTTCTGTACTTTTGAATTTAAAGGTTTACTTGTTGGTCTCGCAGTTTTCATTTTGTTTCTTTTTTTTTTTAATCATACTGAAATTCCTTTAGTAAAGTGACTTCCTATCTGTTCTAGCCATCTTACTCCTAAGGTAACTGGACAAAAAGTTTATCCCCATTTTTTTCTCCCCTCCTAAAAACTTTTCTGATGGATAAGAAATACGAGCTTTTTGGCTTGACAGGCAAAAGCTTGTGAAGTCAAAAAGTGTGAAGCTTTTTGGCTTCACACATGGACACTGTGACTCAATTAATTTTACAGGTCTAGTAAAAAGAGGATTCCCCTCCCCCTGCAAACAACCTAAAGGCTAGGGGAAAAAAACTCCAAACTACTTAAAAAAAGGTAATGGTATTCTTTACACTGAACGTAAGAAAATAAAATGCTCTCAGGCAGCATTTTTCATATCGTACAGGTCTGCAGGTGAATTATGCCACTATTACAGTGATGCTGCCACCTTTTGACAGGCCAGATGTTTATTTATTTATCTATTTATTTATTTATTTACTGTTAACTTGGAGTAGGCAAACTACAGTTCAGAATTTAAGCACTATGAGCTTTAGGAAGATTGAAGTCCAGAAGTGTCACTGGCTCGGTATATGCTGTGGGTAACTTCTGGCTTTACCTCTTACCAAGGACAGAAAACAGATGTGAGTCTAAAGTGGGCTGCTTAAAAGCTGTCATTATTAACATGATAGTCACAGCTGAGGTGTATGCAGTTATGTTCACTTAGAAATGATCAGCCTGCAAAACACATCAACCCACAGTCCTTTACCTGCTAACTCCCCTAATATCCAAGCATCTTAAAAACATGATCAGATTAATCTGAGTTCATCTCCTGGCCTCTCATTCCCCGCTTTGCTCATTGTTCTGTTTACTCCTAAATAAAGATGCCATTGCTTGGTGGGTCTCATTTGGCAAGGTCTTCAGTCTAAACTCACAGCTAAATGAACAGGGTCAGTAATAGTCTTACTACCCAGCCTCCCATCAAATTTCTTAATTCACAGAGGTTACCATATGTTCATTTATTAAACTGGTCTCTCTGGTATGATCTTCTGTTCTCTGAAGGACACCAGAGAGAATTAAAATAAATAAATGAGCTTTACCCATCTTTACACTCCCTTCATTGAGCAGCCACTTTTAACAAGAGGACTTGCAAAAACAGAAACACAGCAAACATTTTCCCATCCAGGTACTAGACTTGCAGACAGAACAAGATTTCAGTGTCTAACTCCAGATTTTCTCAGAATGATTGATGAAGATGAGGTGGGAACAAAGACAAGAAAAAAAGGAAAATACCAGCATAATGTGGATTTTTTGTAGGACTATCAAGGTCAAGAGCACTTTACTTAATTCTAGGCTCAGACAAGAAACAAAAAAGCCATTCCTATCTTCTAGCAGTATTTGGAATATAAGACAGGTCTGAGACACAAACATTAAGGGCAGAAAAATCTGCAACAACAGTAAAGTTTCACAAAGTTAGGCATACCTATCACAAACAACAGTATGCCTGTCTTCAAGGCATGGTGAAGTTTTATATAATCAATAAGGCACAATACAGTATCTGAGCCACTAATGATCCACAGTCAGGATAATTAATAATCTCCTGATTCCTCAGTACTCTGTCTCTCAATCATGGTTAGGCTGGTAAAGATGCTGATGTGGACATCTGTAGCACAACATACCAGGTCACCAACATTTTAGGCTCATCACTTCATTGGGGGGAGCCATCATGCATCCTGACTCCATTCTGACCATCAGTGAGAGATCAACAGTAACTGAGTGTGCCTTCTGCAATGAGGTGATAGGAATATATACCACCGTTAGGAAGAAGGCCCTACACCAACAATTCTCAGGTTCCCCGTTCTTTGCTGTACATATTAAGATATAGAAGTATTACATGGCACAGAAAACAGTCCATGAAAGAGACTGGACTACCAGAGATGAATCCTTGTCTCTGAGGTGAGTATACACTTTTCACTCTGCACAATGAGGCAGAGCACAGCTTGTTAAACACTTCATAAACTACATTTAATCATCCTGTCTCAACAAGCATGCTTCTTAAGGCACTGGTGGAAGTCTCTGTTACAATGTTCCCTTTTTCTCTTTTTTTTTTTTTAAGGGTGTAAAAAAAACTTATAGAAAGAAAAGACTAAGGGAAAGATGCTGCAGAGAGATGGGTATCAGTAAGGGTATCACATGTGAGCTACATCATAGGCATTAATAAACCAATATTTTTTAATGTATGTGCATGCATATATATATAATTCCTGATTTTTCCTTAACAAGAAAGAATACTGTTAAAGACTGATTCAACCTAAAAATGGTCCTGCAAACATTACATTTTTTCTAATAAGTACATGTTTGTAATCAAGGAAATTTAATGCAATTCAGGGAAATGTTTTACATTTCTTGTAAATGCACCGACCATATTCCACTGGTTCGCTGCTCCCTCTTGAGGCAGAAGTACAAAAATACAATTCTCTTCGATCTCAGTGATTTTTTTCATAAGGAAATTAAAAGAACCCCCTGTCTCTCTGCAGCACTAACTCTACACAGAAAAGGCATTGCCTGCAGACATAATAAGCACTGTTTTTGCAATAAAATCGTGTGGAACAAGGCTGGATCTCTTGTCTGCTAAGAAAGCAATGAACACAGAGTTCTTCAACACAGCTAAGTCAAGGTCAGTTACCACCTGCTTTCTCACCACCAGCACGATCCCCGTTCTCCTTTAGCTATCTAACAGCTATCTTTCATAAAAAGAAAAAGCTAAGTGATCTCTGAAAGCCTTACATATGTGTAGGAGCATACTAAATTAACTTCTGAAGACACAGAGGAGGCAAATCCTACATGCCTGAGCAATGTTATCAGAAATCAAACTTAGGTTTTTAAGCTTCCATTCAAATCTAAGGCAGTAGATAATCTGTTCAGCAAATATCATTGTATCCGTTATTCAGTTTTTGGGTGTTAGTCTTCTGCAAAAAGTTTACTTCATTAAGTTTAAAGTTTACTCTATCAAGCTTTTATAGGTCCCTGGAGCTTATGGAGTACATTCACCCCCCAAGCTACATCACTACACCCCTGCAGTGGTGCCCACAGGCCCTTGCCAAGGCAGTTGATGCAGCAGAAATCGCCCTATCTGGTCCATGAGAAAAGTAAGATAGATAAGAACTGTGGGCAAAACCATGAGCAAACTGAGAAGAAAACTGCCTGTATTAAGGAACTTCAACAATAAAGGTTTTTTTCTGGAGATTCACGGTTGTGGAAGTGTAGTGGCAGTAAATTCAGAAGCTTCACTCTTAAATACAGCCAGAGATGTTGGCAGCCAAATCCATAAGCACTGTCCTATGGAAAAGCGTATCCACTAAGGTCACATTTGGTATTAGTCATGTTTGACACAAGTTTGTCCACACAGGATTAAAACATTTCCCTAAACAGGGGGTTAGACTGACATTCTCTTTCCTTGCTCTGAGATCATCAACTGTTTGGGTTTTTTTTTCTCATATTGACATAATCTCTAGAGAAAGGCATGATGAGCCGATTTCTCTTCCTGAGAGTAGCCCACAGCCTGGAACATTGAACTGAACTCAATTCAGATCTCCAGCCATGTACTTTTAGCAACTAAGCCATGGTTTTGAGCAACAGCTGCTACTCTTCAGCCATCTGTGTAAAGGCAAAGCCATGGATGTGCATCAACACCACTGAGAGCCAATCACACCAAAATGTAGAGGTGGCAAGACACCTGACCCAAGCACATGGAGGTGCTGAGCTCTTCCACAGAAATAGATGTGGCCTGCAGGGAGCACTCTTGGATGTTTTTGTGGGAACGTAACTGAAATGCAGATGTCTTGCCCATTTATAAACCCAGTAAAAAATGCTCATAAGCAGAGCAGAAAACTGCTAAAGTCATTCTTCATCATGGGAATAAAATATTTCATAAAATGCAGTGCTTGGAAGTTGAAATTAGAGAAGCTATGCCTAAAATTAAGGTCCCTGTTCAAAGACTTATAAGCCACTTTGACATTTCACCTGCCAAAAGTGCAAAAAGGAAATGAATCATCATCACCTGCCATACCAATGGTGCTGTGCACAGCGTGGGATCAGAGGGTGCTAATACTCAAGCCATGTGAATTTCAGCCTGTTTCTCAAGCCAGCTGTTTGCCACCAATGATTCCGCAAGCCACCATATGGCCTGACACCTTGCTTGCTCTAAGTCAGACAGAGCTCTTGGAAAAGGAAGAAATAATGCTGGGAAGTTGCGTGGCACGTTGCAGGTGAGGAGATCATCTCACCGATCCCTTCTTTGCAAAAAGCTACAAGACCTAATTAGCATAGAAAAGACACAGAGGAAACTAAACCAGACACTCAGGGGAATTGTTAGTCACCTAACTGCTTAAAAAAAAATTCTAACAAAAATCTCTAATACAAACTCCCCTACACCAGTGCAACAAATGGTGTGTTTATCACGAATCACTGCAATGCAAGCAGCCCATATGGAACTACACACCTGTGTAGACAGCATCAGTACCACCTCTGGTGGCACAGCATTTGTGTCTGATCTACTCATCAGTGACAGCAGTGACTGCAGGATACACAGTAATTTCCTGCAACTCCTTCATAAACTGAAAGACATCAAAGGCTACGACTCAGCAACTTATCAGATAGTAAGAGCTAAAATGTATATCTTTAAAATGTATCTTTTAAAAATGTATCTTTTTTCTTTTATAATTATGTATCTGTCTGGCTACTGACTTTGGATCTTTTGTATGAACCTCCCATCTGTTGCTTTAGGATGGGACAGTGCCAAAATCATGGAAATAATCTGCCACTCCCATTTCTAAACATATCAAAAGTACTGCTAACACAGAAATCATTTAACATGAGGGTCAAACTTAAAAAACCCTAACTCTCCACATTCAGTTGAAAAGTCTTACATTTGTCCTTATAATACCTATGTTTTATGCCAGCTGAGCATTTTGTTGATTACCAAGCCCTTATCCAGTAACATACCTGATCAAGATCAGCATTCCGAGGTAGAAAATACACAATGTTGTTGGTGATCTTCTTGGAGAGCCTGAAAATTTCAAATGTAGAAGCCAGTAAAGGAAAAAACATTCAAGAATGAGGAAGAAAAAACTGCTTTATATTCATTAATTTTTAAAGTAGGACTCAAATTCAGTCATTATGCAATTAAATTATAGTCTTCTGAGTGTGTGAGTAGGAATCTCTTCTGAAATGCAGAAATTACTATTGTCTAAACGCAGAAATTCTATTTTACCACTAGTGCCCTGGAAAGCAGAAAAAAGGCCCCAACACTCACTTTTTAAGAAAATTTAACTGAACTACAGAGAAGCATTTGAGAAATTTCAATGTTTTTTGTAGCTAATACATTTGATTTACATTTGTTTTCTAATCCATTTTGTGGCATCTCTCATACATGAATACAAAGACTTTCTTATGCTTATAAACATAGCTACATTTTAGCAAAACAGGAAACAAATGAGATTATTCTGGGACAAAAGACTCCCCACACTTCATATTTGATGAAACTATTATGCTAATACCTTCCCAGATGAATGTTCAATAGCCCTGTTAATAAGTTAACATGGAATTTTATACATTAATTAAAAGGGTTAATATTTTGCTTGCACTCTTCTGTGATTTCCCAAGTCACAGGCTGGTGCTATGATTGAGAACAGTTTTAGTAAGATATTTTAAATAAGATCTTCCCTTTATAAATCAGTCAAAAAGTGGAATTAATGACAAAGTCATAGTTGACATAACTAATTATTATTTATCTATCTATATATACCACATGGCTATCTGATTACTTCAGGGTATTTTAATAAAATTATATAAAGGAGTTAAAACTGCTGAATTAATGCTTTAAATTAAGAAGCTACTCAATCCTCTAATGGATTTTTTACTTTTAAGAATAACTCATAACTATTATTTTTTTAATAAAAATATTTAAATTTAGGTGGTCAAAGCCACATAGCTGTGCCTGGGGGAAGAGAATTAAACAAATGTGGCACTTCTGGGAGTTCAGCTGCTGACCGTATCATCCAGGCAACTGGATGTGCAAACCCCATGTCAAGAGCGGGAGGAGAAGAAAAAGAGAAAACCACCTGCAAATGACTGACAATCACAACAGTGTATAACTTGGAAAGGATATCCATCTGGGCAAATCATGGTCTGGATATCGAAGATTTCGGCAGTGGCATAATCAGGTCCCCCCCAGGGTGGGCTGAGGAACACCACATCTGCCCGCAGGTCGGCAGCCAGCACCATGAAGTCCCCGCACACGAACTCGATCTGATCCGCCACACCGTACACCTCTGCGTTGTTGCGCGCCAGGCTCAGCTTCTCGGGATCAATGTCGATAGCGATCACTGCAAGGGAGAGAGAGAGAGTGAACATGCGGGTCACCGTGGACTGTGCCACCCAAACACAGTCAGGACGTTTCAGAAGGAAGGTGTCCTTCTGTAGCCATCAGATACAGGTCGCATCTATAATCTACTGCTGTGAGGTGAGTGGCTACTTCAGTTTTATAGGTTGTGGCAGACATGAAGCTACAGCACCTCAGAGAGGAAGGACCTGCCAAGAGCAGAACAGCTGCATTTACAAACCAGCAAGGGAAGCCACGTAGCCAAGACTGGGAAGGCTCAGCTGCTATTGCAAATCTGGGAAGCTTTAGCTTTTGGCACTCAAACATCTGCTGCTGTGAAAACCCCACATCTCGGTTCAATAGTGGGTAAGGCTCTCCACCTGAGAGGAAGTCCTCCTTGCTTCAATTTTGGCAGGAGCCTGACAACTTAAATGGTGTCAATTAGAAACTTACTCTTCTCCTTTGTTAAAAAGAAACATTTATCTGTGGGTGATCACATTGAAAATCGAGTTTAAAAAACCCACACCTAACACAGCACAAAGGAGGTGATAAAAGGGCATAATAATAAATATAAAAATTTAGCCAGGAAAAACAAAAAGCTAAGCAAAATTTAGAAAATACTTGTAGAATGGATTACAGCCTACCAAATTTAATGCAGTAGAAACTACCATTTGTCTTGCTCAGAAGAGTTAGATGAACTTGTAATTTACCAGAGTGTCTGATGAGCAGACGAATATCAAGTAGGAAATGTTTTTACAGAAAGTACTCTCAGTGTTTCACTACAATTCCATTAGTTGGCATTAGCTCAATACTAAGTTATCACCACTTTTCTGTATTTGGTTCTACTGCACCTGCAAGTGATTCCATTCAACTGTTCTAAGTACTATTCACACATAACCTGCTTTTGAGTACACAGTCTTGGAGTAACAATTGGGAAAAGTAGCAGCTTTGACAGAAGTCCACTTTTGCCAGCAATCTTCAAAATATCTGACAGACTAGATACTATGCCACGTAAAAATAATGTTGACTAGTAAAACACAAATCCAACTCTGACTTAAAATTGAAAAGCAGTTTTATAGGCCCTTTTTGAAAACAGAAACGTCATATTGTGAGTCATATGAAGCAAAAAAGTTGTTGTTGCTACAGAAACACTGAAAAAAAATCTGCCAACAAAGCACATACCCAAATTTTTTAGGGAAAAAATACATACAACACCTACTTACCTCTTTTTGAGGTCAATGCAAACTGAATAGCATTTCCTCCAACCCCACAGAATGCATCCACTATGATATCGCAGTTGAACGACTGACTAACACGGACTGCAATATGCTCAGCTATTTTCTCAGGAGTAACAGAAAACCAACCCTCTGCAAAGGAAATGGAAGAAATGTATTTTTGCCTCTTATTTCAAGGTCACCTAATTTAAAAACAACCAACCAACCCCCACATACAACTGAAGGTTTAGCATTAATCCCAAGAATTTTGGCTTAGTGCATTCGACCAGGAAATACAGGCTTTGAAGATGATAAACTCCAGTCAGTCCAGTGATTTGCTAAGCAAACAAAGCCTCACTGAAGCAAAGAGATATGCCTTGATCTCAGTAAGTGCTTTGTTGAACTTGGTGCTGAGGATTCTGGCTTATCAAGGACAAGATCATAGACACAGCTCTGAAAAACTTTATGCATCAGGATTATGCTCTATAGCAAACAAACCCAGAAATATTCTCTCTTATCTGACATGTTATTTTCTTCACCACAATGCCTGGTCTGCCAAATAATCTGCATGTTTATGAGGGAGAGCATTAGAAATGAAAGGCTTACAAACCCAACAAACAAAAACAATGTTAATCGTAATTCCTCTTTTACCTATAAATTTATGATTTCAAGTGGTTTCTATGTAAAAAATGGAAAAAAGTCATTTTGAAAGTGACTGCTGAAAGTCAGAACAAAATAACAAAACTGGATCCATCAGCATATTGGAAGTTTCACAAAACTATTTTATAAAATATAGAAATAGAAAAATGTTATTGAGTTTCTGAAAAAGTCATGATCAGGTATAATGTGGGTCCAGTATGATCCTCAGCAAAAATCAGGACTAATGCAGACAGAGGTGTCCCACACCAGAAGCACTTCTGAAGTCCAAGACTTCTGTTCACCTGCCTGCAGGGGACTGTGGAATTTATCCAGAGGTGCAAACACACATTTGGTAATGTTCCTCCTTTAAGAAAATCAGTAATAAACTGCAAGAAGGGCCATTGGTTTGGATACATGTTATACCACAAAGTCAGCACACTTGGTACTAAACACACCTCTGTCCAGTTTAATTCCCTCGTCAAACCGAGAGAACAGCCGGTAGCGTTGTGCCCAGTACTTGACCAGCTCTGGATCAGCAGCAATCTCAGCAGGTATAGATCTCAGTGCAATTTTATTCCTTCTTCTTCTTTTCTTCTCCTTCTTCTTTGTGGTAATTTTTTCATCTACAGCTGGAAGACACTGCAAAAGTTAACAGTTACTGTTCTTGCAGGCGAGGAATGTAACCGGTAGGTAGGGGAAGGTTAAGATATAAGATGCTCCTGTTTAAAAATACTGCTAAATGTCCTTTATTACTGTTCACCAGATTATGCAGATTAGTGGTTTTAAGTTAAAAAAGAGCATCCTGTATTTCAAGGGATCAGTCACAGTCCTAAAAATCATAAGAATTCACCCATCATATAAGACTCTTAATCTTGTAGCTCTCTATGTAGCGAGCAAACAAGTTGATCAGAGACCAATTTAATGCCCTTATATCAGTAAAGAATAAGAACCAATCTAGACAAGAGTTTTACAGTAGGAATCTAACATAATTGAATTACTGTAGGAAGGATTACCTATGTATAAAAACCTGAATAATCCTCTTTTCCTTTGTTTAGTGTTAAATAGAAAAGTTCATAATATTGATTTTTTTCCCTCTAGAAAATAATTTTAACACATGCTCCATGGAGCTCAGCATTGTGCATTTGAAATCCAAAACTTGATGGTCTGTGCAGCTACCTGAAGTCAATCACCCTCATCCTTGCAGAGGGGAACAAGACATGAATTAGAAACCTGCTAGACCATGTTGAACATCAAAAATTACTGTTTATCTTTAATGTCAACATTAAAGACAAGACCTGGGATTCTGGCACTCCAGGAATAAGCTACTTTGACTAGCACGGCTCTCAATCTTGCTTATTGCCCCTTGGACCTAATGAGTCTCTTTAAATAAACAAAATAAGTAAGTGGTGCACAACACTAACTTGGGAAGGCACCATTAAGTCCACTGCCAATTCATTTCACCAGTTTGTAGGAAACTGATGTACCTTGGCTGAAGTCCTCTGTGTTTGCCTGGAGGTAATCGGGAATATCCAGAGGGACAAGCTGCCGCCCATCACCACACTCTGGCCCCGCTGCACCCTGCTCATTGGAGCCACTCTCTGCAGCTTCCTGTGCCTCCTCCTCAAGGTTACTCCCTACAGGTTCTGTGCAGGCTGCACTGGAAGATGGTGGTTTTTGGTTTTCAGCGTTCAGCATCACAGTCTGTGTGGCAGTAAGGCCTTCCTGACCCTCTGAGTCGCTGCTGCTCACAGACAATGCCTCTGATTTACTCTGAGGGACGGCTGTCTGGGATGTAGCTTCCTCCTCAGGTTTACTAACCCGCTTCAGGAACATTTCCACCTGCAATTGTCAAATATCACAGATAATCAGATGGTACTGCTAACCAGTTACCTAGGGCACAGTTTAAAAGTCTCACAGTTCAAAAGCACCTGCCATTGCAGGCACTCTCTACCATGTGTACTGTGGAAACAGTAAAATATCCAGAGTCAAAACATTCAAGAAGTCCTTAAACATGCCCCCTTTTTTTTTCTGAAACATAAATAGTTAGACTTGCCACAGCACAGGTGACCAAATCTACTACTTTTTAATTGACTATCTTTCTCCAGTCTGCATTCAGAGATGTACTCTGCCTCTCAGGGAAGAGTTTTTTAGCATAAACAGGTAAAATTACCTTCATACATTAGTTGCCTCATCTCCAAGATGTAATGAATGGTGCATGTGGTAAAGGGTTCTGCTGCACAGCAGAGAGCTCAACATTACCTCCTAACCAATGCACAGATGCTACTCCAAACTCTTCAAAGGCACACGCAGATGCTCTCTTTTACATTACAGTTGCTCTGAGTGGCTCTCGACCCGGAGCAGTCCCTTACCTGAAAGTCTGAGGAATTTTTAACTTTTTTTCTCTTCACATAATTAAAGCTGCCCTGGAACTATACTGGCCCCAGGTACAAGACCAAAAATTAATCAAAAATTATAGCAATGGGACTGGAGTTCAGTACAACATGTGTTGTCACCACCAGGTAACAGTGTTTTACACTTAGGTGTCAGGGAATGCCAAGCACCCCAGAAGAAGGCAAAGTAACATTAAAATCTGTTCCCTCAGATTTTCAAAGAGATTCAATTAAGTAAAATGTACAGTGAACAAGTGTTTCTACTTGTTATTAATTTCTGAGGTTTTTTTTTAAAAAGCATAAAGTTAGAGATGAAAATAAATGCAGGTATAAGCAAAACTGTTGATACAAATTACTAAGAACATGAAATACACTAATCTACATAAACATTTTCTGTCACTGCTGAAATGCCAGCACTAACAACTGGCCTCACATGTAATTTAAAACCAGAGATACTTTTAGTAACTACAGAAACCCACACACACCTCTAAAGGTACATGCACCCACATGTTAGGAATTACTTTCACATAACTTGGCCATTTAAGCTCATGTTCCTCTTGACAGATTGCGCCCAGGGTCCACCAAAGCCCTTCTATAACCACCCTGATCTAAATACTCTTCATATAGGTGATGAGCAGGGAGGAGGAGGAGAAAAAAAGAAAAGAAAAAAAAAAGAAAAGCAGTGGACTAACACTTAAAAATGCCATCTACCATGGGCAATTGATTTGTTTTTCATTTTCATAATTCAACAAGAGCTAAGAAGCAGACAAGTATATGAATTACAACAATGTTAACAATTAAAACTACCTTCTTCAAAGTTTTGCTTTTTTTGCATGTCATTTCAGATTCCTCTGTAAAGAAGATGTGTGTGTTTTTGCTCTTCCTTGGTTTACGCATGTCCAAGTATTTGGACTTGAGTTTTGCTTTTTTCTCCAAGTACTGCACACTTCGGTGGGTGAAATCTGGAATTCCACCATACCTGAAAGTAAATAAATAGACAGATAGACAAGTATTTAGTTGGGTAATTTCCAGTCTGGAAGCTTTAATATGAATGTTGATGTCTACAAAAAGACAATTTAGACTAATTTATTTCTTTATAAGAAATTTGCTCCACTTAAAATATATGTCATGGATGCAGCTGCAAAACAATGTACCTTCAAGAAAACTTTAAAATATTTTTATTTGAAAAACATTTAACCAAATTGAGTTTAGATTTTTAATTTTTTTTTAATACGTTTATAACTGTAGATAGAAGCAATTTCCCAGATCAGTCTGAAGAACGGGAAATGAAAAAAGATCTTGATTAGCAGAATAAAAGATCTTTTTGGTGGCTGCAAAGAATTTCCAAAACAGCTACTTTTGTGTTCTGGCAAATGCAATAAAAAAATAACCTACCAAAAAAACCCAACTTCCCCCCAAAAAGGAAATATGGACTGCTGACTTAAATAATTTCTATAAAGTAGAACAGAAGTTGTCAACTGCAAAACATGTTTCTCTTTGAAACAGGTATGTAATAAACAACTGCATTTTGCAGAAGTGCTAAGACCTGTGCCCCATGATGTTCCTCCTACAGCACTGACCACTGTAATTTTAGGTCATACCACCAAAAATGAAATTTCTCTGGTCAACACCCTGGCAACACTTTATTAATACAGTAACATTTTACTAGTATAAAGCAACCTTATTCTAATATAAAACAGATACGAATTATTATCTAAGCTCACAGGACTCCAAACTGAGAGAACCATTCATTGTCAGAGCCTTTAAGTTCTAATTTAAGTAGCTGACCAGCCATTTAACATTTACATGACTGAAAGTACAAGTTACACTTCTGCTTCAAAGCACTTTAACTAGTCTCTGTAACTTTGCATCTCTCTCTCTCTAGCCAAAGGATGACAGTTTTATTTAGAGCAGAGACGAACTTTGGGAATTATCTTCAAAAATTTAACAAAAGGGAAATGGA
This sequence comes from Corapipo altera, assembly GCF_003945725.1. Taxonomy (NCBI): domain Eukaryota; kingdom Metazoa; phylum Chordata; class Aves; order Passeriformes; family Pipridae; genus Corapipo; species Corapipo altera. The sequence continues at coordinate 10,193,522 of NW_020884879.1, read as the reverse complement.
TGGTCTATTTCAATAATAACAAGAGAGTTGACTCGTTATGAAGAAACCTTGAGTTCCTCATAAGTAATTACTTTTTTCCTGTTCCACACTTGAAACCCAACACAGAGCAGGTTTCTTCAGGATCTTCCACTGGGTTCTCATCCACATCCAGTTCATGACTAGGAAAAAAACACAGATGACAAAGTTACTTACTGTAAAAAAACCCACTTTTACTTTGCAGATATACCACTAAAAGTCTCATGTATTGAAAACATTTAAATGTGGGCTTCACTAAGCTCCTCCACACACTGCTGAAACCAAACAAAGCAGACAACACTAGTATATTTATGTGCATGAGTTTTTGGGTTTTTTTACCCAATTCTAGGCTCATATGTTCTTTTATTGGGATTATAATATTCCAACTATTCTGAATGACCTCTTAAAAAATTTAATATTAAGACCTACATGGAACTGATGAAGATAGCATTTGTTCACTCTATTTTCAAATTGCCTTCATCATTTATTACGTTAACTATATTATTAACTATTTTTAGTGCCATGGCAACTGGAAAATACTAGAACAAAACCAAAGCTACGTGATTAACAGCTAACAATTTCATCCATTCCTCCACCTTTGAGTCTGCAAATTTATTAGAGAGGAAGAGCCATCTCATCATCTTTGAGGCTATAGATTTTTAGAGAAGAAAGAAAAAGACAGTGACAAGACAGAGATTAGCTATTTTATGACTGCTATAGCTCTGAATATTTTACAGGCAGCATAAAATTCAGTTAAAAAATACAAATTATTTACTATTGTTCTTGTATTGTCTACACTAATTAGACCTAGCAAGTTCTTCTGTGTATTGTAACGATCTTGTATCCTTCAGTGACACAAGAATAGTACTGTCACCTTGCACAGTCATTGAGGCGATACACTGTTTTCATAAAGCAACAGAAGAAACATCCACTGCTTGTTGCGAGCCAAAGTGATAAAGGAGTGATGGAAGACTATGCCATTTTGTACTGACGTTTTAACTCACATCCTCAATCAAAGATATAGTTACTATAAATTCAGGAGGCTTCTGGACCTGGGCTTCTGGGGGAAAAAAGCTCATCTAAATTTCATGACTTGCCTTCTCTTGACTTTGACATGTCTGTATTCAGGAGGCTCTTCATCCTCATCTTCATCTTGGTCATGAAGCAGCAACTGCTCTTTTTCATTTGAATTCAGGCTACATGACTCCTGTGAACCTAAAAAAAGATATATCATATTTCCTTCTGCATAAATCAATTCCTTATCTTCCTGTCCCCATAGTACTTCCGCAGCTACAGTTAGGCTGTCATACACATCTGAATCTGACAAATAAGGCACACACAAGTGCTGAACACACATATCTTTACCTGTCTTTGTCTGAGGGACAACATACCAAAAAAGCTTCTGGTATTAGTTACACTGTAGAGTTAAAAATCTTGTGTAGGACCAACTTGAAATTATGTCAGCTCTGCAAGAAAAATATAATGCCTACAAGGTAAAAAATTTGAAACAGTTTCTTCCTTTACGTAAAATTTGGTTTCCATCCCATTAGCTAGGCAAAGGTACTCATATACATTTAATAGCAAAAGATTTTAAACACTCCTCTCGTTTCTTGTTGGAAAGGAGATTTTCCTTTCATCTTTCCCATTCCAACTCTACTGTAGGATTAAGGTGGGACCACACTTGCTTCTTCATCCCTTAGAAAGTCACTAGCAGCAGACTCAGAGGTTTCCCACCAAATTGAAGTCCCGAGCTGCTGACAATTCATGTTTTATCCCCCCTCTTCACAGAAGAAAACATCTAATAGTCAGGAAAGATGTGACACTGCTGTTTACAATGAACGCTGGCAAGAACTGGCAAGCAAACGAGATGGTTCTCTCTCTGCATGCTGAACTAACTGACTGCCAAAAAAGATGTGGAGCCCCATCTTTTACATCCCTCACAGAAGTACTGTAAGGAACAGCCACTGGCTTTCACCACAGTACTACACTACTACCTGGCACTTTCACATGTTAGCACTAGTTATGAATACATGAATTTAGGGTTTAAAGATGACTGCAGTTCATTGCTTAATTGATAACTCCATTCTGGAAAGGACCTCTGGAAGACATCTGTCCACAGTAACAAAGAACAACAAAAGAAAAGTCTATTTTCAAGTATGGCATTTTTAGATAGAAGGCAAAAAACCAAACCAAACACCAATCCCGGAACTGCAGAACTACTCTTTTTTTCTCAGCAAGTTGTTCTTAAAATGTGTCAGATTCATAAAAACATCAGCCTGAGTTTTCAGTCGTTTTAGACTATCAGTAAGAAGAGACATATCAGCTGCACGAAACAGCTGCAATACCAAGATAAATAAATGTGCATTAACAGTGCTTTCTCACCACTTTCTGTAGTACATTTGAAGATTTATGAAGTACGTGTTCTGCTAAAATCACTTCTGGTTGAAGAACACATTCAATATACAGGTTAGAGATGAGAGAAATCATCCAGAAAAGCAGAGGAAGAAAAAGGAATCAAGTATACAATCATTCCACAACACGCTTGATCGACTTTTTTAAAATGGCACAATACAGATGTGCCCTTGTTTCTGATATATAACCACCTAGAGAAACTCTGATAGAATCAATTTTAGCTGATTTTGTATTACCTGACTGGTTAACACTTTTATTTTCACAAGATGCGCTCCTTTTCCTGGTTCCTCCATCACAGGGCTCCTTCTGACTTCCAGTGTCAGACAAACTGTGCTCTTGATGACCTTGGTGGGCTACTGTTAGAGCTGCACTGCTCTGCTCCACCTCGTTTAAATTCAGATTTAAATTACAAATTCCAGAGACGATTTCGCTGTGGAGCTCAGCACTTGAAGGGAGTGTTTCATCACTTCTGGTGTTAGAGGGAGACAGCTCCAAGCTCAGCACTTCACTGCATTCAGGCCCTGGGTTAACCAAGTTCATTTCTCCCGAAGGACCAGTCTCCTGTGTAACCCCATTAACTTCCACCTTGTCTCCATGTGAGCTCTCAACAGTCCATCCTTGATTTGTCCAGTACTGAAACTGTTCCCAATAATACCAGTACAGTTCATTATAATGCTGCTCCCATTCTCCCTTGGTGTCCAGACTATTCCAAGGCTCAGGGGCTGTGATGGTTTCAAATGATGAGACCTCTTGATGCTTCTCCAACCAACTTTGCCAAAGAAGGCCCTCTCCATACTCACTCCAGTACTTCTCCCATTTTTCCTTAAGTTCACTGGATAAAGCTTCATTTGCAAGGTTTTCTGAACTTTCGCAGTTCTCTTCAACTACAATCTGAGGTTTGCTGCTCATCTCACATTGCTCTGTAGCTGGGGCCAGTTCACCAGAAATGGCCTGGATACTACCACCACAACCTTTATCCTGGCATTCCTGGCCCCTTTTATCCTCATGTTTTTGCTGTAACTCTTTTTTCTTCTTCTTTTTCTTTTTCATAAATTTCATATTATTTCTCTTTTTATAATTTTCTGTTGCCTAAAATAAAATGGAAAAACACTCTTAGAAGTCCACAATGTATATACAGCCTCATCCTCTCTCCGAGCACATTTCTCCTTCGATTGTAACCATCCCTCTCAGTGCAACCCTACTTTTATTAGATATCTCCCCAAAAAGGCAGTAGAGTTTTTGAGTCTGAAATGGCCCTGCTGCATAACCTTGTCTGACGCTTCTGAGGAAGTTGTGAGAAAGAGCTGTAAGAAAGTCTGTAGAAAGACACACACAAAAAAAGGCAGAATTACAGACAGAAGCAGGGCTGCTGAGAGGGAAGTAATTAGTAGCTCAAGGATTCAGAAGGAAAGACATCAACATGAAACACTATAAAATCCTAAAGAGAAGCTGGTCAGGAATTAAGGGGTCACAGGTTTGAGCTCAACAGCATCTCAGTAACATCAAGGACCTGTTTTAGGGGGCTGTGGAGGCTGACCCTTACTTTCACCCGTAGCTGCCTGACCCGCAAACACTGTTCAGTGTCTTATTAGGACAGCGAACATATAATGCTCAGCCTCACAGAATGTTAAATCCTTGCTATCTTTGGTTGCTGTACACATAAAAAAGCATCACTTTATACTCATAAGCTCTGTAAAGCCCACAGCTGAATCTCTGATATGTCTAAAGACACTGATCCAAACAGAAGTACAAGGGAAAAACAGCCCCCTCTCTTAAGAAGTGGCCCTTTCATTTGTGCAACACAACCATTTCACTTATTACAACAAACTCGGCTACTACGCTTGTTAAGTGGAACAGAAACCTGTTACAGAAAGGAACACTAAGGTAACTTGGTGGTTTCACTAAATACAACTCCACTTGTTTCGCAGATGCTTCCTGTGATTAAAGAATTCACACAGGCAAAAGACTGAAAATGTACAGATATTACTCCAAACGTCCCATCAGCTGCAATCCCTAGTTTTGTTGCATTGACAAAAGCATAAGGACGTTATATAAGGACATTAGAATCAGAGAACTGGCACTAATCTCTCATCTGCATCCCTCATAATGTCATGTTAAAAAACCCAGTCCAAAGCACAATGCTTAGCAGTAATCTAGTAAAAAAAAAAATATTATTTTCCCATTCAACTTATTTGCAGTATTACTACGTAGTAACAAAAATTGCATATATATCTTGGGTTCAAAGTTGCATGTCTGTATTGTCTATTTACATGCCATCAATTTAAATCACATACAAGTTTCTCCTATTTATTTACAAATTAATCAGGTCAGAACCATGCAGTGCTCTGCACAAAGTGCTCTCTCACTGCCAGGGAGGTCTGTATTCCATAAAATGGACACTGAATATCCCACAGTCTTTTTCTCATCTGCGAAAACTTTGGCCCTCTTCTAAAGCTCAAATGTTCTCTGTGAGAAGCAGAGCACGAAAGCCTCCTTTGGAACAAGCTGTCCTTTGGAACAGCTTGGCTTTATCAGCTGCAAGGGGGATTTGAAAATTAGTTTTTTATGTTAGCATCGAAAGCTAAACAGTTAAAGCAGACAGTGTGAAATGCATGCTCAGACTGGAGTGTTCTAGTTTCCTGATACATCAGCACCAGCATTACCACCGCTGTTTTAAATCAGGTCTCTCTAGTCACTCGAGCAATACAGCAGATATGGAAGCATAAAGCACAGCCTTAACCCTGCTTAGTCAAACTGGCAGGTGGATTTTGCAAACTGGACAGACCAAGGTGCTGTGTGCTGTTACAAGGAGGCGAGGTAGGCAGCTTAAAGGCAACTCGAATACATATCCATTAACTGCCATCCCAAAAATAAGTGAGGAGGCACATCCTTACATCTGGAAACACAATGCACAAACAGAACAAATAAAGAAAGCAAAGATTTACCACAAAGTCTCTCTGGGCTGACTGCCCACCAAACTGAAGAGGCAATCCCATGCTCTTCATAAGCTCAGCTTCTGAGTCTAGTTCAACTTCTTCTGGGTCCAGCGCATGATTAGTATCCACCTTAAATCTCACATTGGGACAATGGTTCTCCTCCTCAGACGCTTCTTCTTCCCCTGTTAACAGTTATATTACTTGTGAACATAATCTGGTAGTGATACCTCAGTGCCACACTGTGGCACACAAAACCCACCAAAACTGCCTCTTACGCTTCCTTTCCCATTTAAAATCTTCCTCATAAATACCTCAATTTCTGCATAACTATCAGTAGGAACCAAAATGTAACTTTGACAACAAAAACACTGCTCAGGGTCTGTCTGGAACGGAGTTAACTTTCTTCATAGAAGTCTCTAGTGCTGTGTTTGGATCTTGTGGCTAAAACAGTGTGGATAGCACACTGATGTTTTGGCTATTGCTGAGCAGTGCTTGTACAGTCTCATAGTTTTCTCTTTTCCCCACTCTGCCCTCGCTAGGGAGTAGGCTAGGAGGGGCAAGAGACTGGGAGGGAACAAAGCTGGGACTGCAGATGGAAACTGTATGAAGGGATGGTCCACACCACATAATGTGATGTGCAGCAGTAAGAACTGGGGTAGAGGGTGAAGGTGCTTGGGGTCAACCCACCACGAACATTCACCTCAATAACTTGCAGAGCGAAATGCAATAATGCCCTGTAAACAACAGAAAAACTAGGATTATGAAACAAAAATTCTTTACTGGAGTTCTTGGGGTATATGTCACAGCAAACTTAAAATACAAGAAATTTTTGGTTTTGTTACAAATCTTTCAAAACCACACTGACAGAGATAACATGATTTTACAGAAATGTAATGTGTGAACTACAGAACCAAATTATCTTAGATGTACCTGATCAACTGCTTGCACATTATCAAATTGTTAAGCAATATCATATGTATACAAAGTCATAAGTACTACTGAGGAAGCAAGAACTGTATATTGATGGAAATTATGAAATCAAAAGCTCTTGACACAGTTGATAATACTGAAACACTTTTGGTTTTATTGTTTAGGATATATTTACTGCTGAATTATCATATAACACAAGACCTTTCTGTTTTTAGCTGATTATTCTCACCATAATTCACTCATATATATGCACAAAAACATGGTTTACATTCTCCTTCTTCACTCCTCTCACACTGCCTCCATCTAATCTGTGCTATTAACTATCAGTTTTTATTTCTGTTCAGACTTCCTTTCAAATCAATCTAATATGCTGCTGGATCTACCAACATAGCAATAGAAAAAACAGATACCAAAAGAATTATGGTTCATGTAGACATACGTGAGGAATTCAGGAGGATGGAGTGAGAGAGTGGTCTTGAATTTGTCAGAGTATACACCATGAGAATTCCTCAAAATAAGCATGCCAAGGGAGAGACTTACTCTTCTGATCCTCCTCATACAATCCTTTGTATATATGCAAATCATAATTTCCCCCATCATTGCTACTGCTTCTTCTCTACTTCTGGCCCAGCAGACTAATCAGCAACAGCTAATGTCCTAGGCTGGCATAGAGGCAGCAGGACAAAACTGCTCCCAGGCAAACATCTAGGATCTACAGACTCTCCATTATGCGATTATTCTTGAGTTAGTTGAAATTATGATCTGAGAACAGGTCAGAGACCTGTGAGGTAATCTGTTCCATGCACCAGGGGAAAATTATGTGAGGTGGTAAAGTCTATCTGGACAGGAATAAATATCACACTTGGTTTGACACAAACTTCCACATCAAGATTATGGTAACTTGAAAGCTATGCAAGTGTTAAGCTATTGTTCAGAACTTAAATAACCACACATAACTCACTTTAAGTATGACTGCACATCACATTGCATAGTACATTTCATTATGTTACCTGTACTGTCATTGTCATCTTTGACATAAAATCCTTTTAATCCCAGTTTATATAATTTTCGATCTCTGTAAAAATGAAGACAGACATTGATGCAGAAAGCCATCACTGAAACAACGGGTTTTTTTACAGTAAAAATAATCACGCAATGGAAAAAACATCCCCAGAGGTCCGGTAAAGTCCCCATCACTGGAGGTTTCAAGATGTTACTGGAGGGGATACTTAACAAACTCATCTAGGCTTGCATTCCCATGAAAGGCTGCACCAGGAGACCTTTCCAGGTCCCTTCCCACACGGGCTGCCCTGTGACTCTAAACACGCAAAGCAAATAAAAAGAACAATCCGGAAAAAGTAATACTTTAATTAAAGCCTGACGGGAAAAGCCCATAAGAGAGACGCCCAGAAAACGTCGCAGCTACGCAGAACATCTCGGAATTAAACTTTAGGGTCTCCTTCCCTCGTTGAGAAATCCTCCTCCTTTCAGGACGAGGAGGATCAGCTCGGGATCCTTTCAGGATGACATCAGGATGATGTTACCCCCGCGCCCGTTTGGGAAGGGGAGAAGGGGACGCGCATCCCCGGCTCCAGGGGGGAGCGGGATGCGGCCGGCGGGGCCGCTCCGGCAAGGGCCCCCACGGGAGCCGGCGTTTGGGGGGCTCCCCTCGCCCTTTTCTGCTCACCCCCAGCTGATACCCTCGGGTAAACATCACCTATCGGGGTCCTTTTGGGCGCATCCCCCTCCCGCCCCCTCCCCCCGGCCGCAGCAGCGCGTCCCTTCCCGCACCTCCCCGGCGGGAACCTCCCCCCGCCCGGCGCTACTCACTCAACGAAGGCGCGGGAGCAGAGGCAGAGGATGCTGCGGGCCGCCCCCGCCCGCAAGAGCAGCTCCGCCACCAGCGTCCCGCCCGGGTCCTGCACCATCCCTGCGGGCAGCCCCACGCCGCGCACAGCCCTGCCGCCAGTTCCGGCGGAAGGCAGCGGCGGGGCCGAGCCCGCCCGAGCCCGCCCCGCTGCGGCCGGAGGGCGGCCCGAGCCCCGCCGGTGAGCGGGGGGTGGTCGCTGTGGCCGTGGGGAGGGTCTCCGCTCTAGGAGCAGCTGCTTCACCCTAGCTGGGTGTCCCGCTCCGCCTGTCGGCGCCCCGGGCTGCTCCGCTGCGGGGTGGCTGGGCTTTCGAGAGCTGTAGGTGCGGGTGGAGGGCAGCCGCGGTTATGCGGGTTCTTGTGCTCTCGGTGACGCCCCGCGAGGAGTATCTGCGTGTTATTGGGGTTCAGAGTGAAAGGAGGGGAGGAAAGGGCATCGCCACAAAAACCTGCAACAAAGGATGCTGCAGCCAAAGTCTGGTAAAACCGGGAGTGGGACACAGAAGTGGAAAGCCTGAACAAGGTATATTGGAGTAGTGGCCAGAGCAGAATCATAGAATCACAGAACGTTTGCAAGGGAGCTTAAAATCACTTGATTCCAATCCTCCTGCCGTGGGCAGGGACACTTTCCACTAGACCAGGTTCCTCAAAGCCCCATCTGGCCTGGCCTTCAACACTTGCAGGGATGGGGCATCCATAACTTCTCTGGGCAACTTGTTCTAGTGCCTCACCACCCGCATAGTGAAGAGGTAACAGGAGGGCTTAAAATGATGAGAGAATGGGGACAGGGCAGACAGACGGAGTCAAAATGAAAGCAAAGCCTGGTGAACAAAGGAACCTGGGAGGAGGCAGGGTGAGGTGGGAAGGTCGGAGTGAGGCTCTGGAGGCAGGGTTTGGATGGGGAGGGAGGAAAGCATTGGGAAGCAGCCAGGTGTGATAGGGTACAGCGATAGAGATAACTGGGCTTTATTCACAGATTTCTTTCCTGTGAAGACCTGCTTCAGACACCGGATCAAGATATAAGCTGGGAAAACATCATTGTGGAGTTAGGCAGACTGTGTCTGATACCTGCTGACTTGTTGAGAGAGTTAGGGTGTTCAGGAGGTTGGTAGAAGACAAGGGAAGGTGCACTGTTGAGCAGACCACAGGATACTGCCCTGTAGAACCATATTTTATCCTTGCCTCTACTGCAGAGACTTTATATGATGATGCACAAGGTTTGACAGATTTCCTACATAAAACACTGAGCGATGGACTATACAGCTCTACTTAGAGCTTATCTGTAAAATGCACGAAATCCATTTCTCTAAAGACCATTGCAAAGCCTGCAATCACTGGGACAGGGTTTCTCGGATAATAATTGTGGACTTTGTGATCTCTTCTTATCTGTTAGCCTGCCTACTGGACACTGGGAGAGTATGAGAAAGAAATGCATCATCCACACTTTTAGGCCCTCTACAAGGTGTTTGCTTTTGACAAGCTGGGAACTGAGCTTTACACTACTTACATTCAGTGTGTGATGAGCTGTGCAGTTTGTCTGCTATGCTGTCTCATTCCATTTGCATCAGTACATTTTAGGTAATAAGGCTATACAGCCTCATGAGGGTGCAGGAGGTCCTCAGGATTTTTAAGACATTTCTTGTAGGAAATATGCAAAGAGGATTGACCATTCAGGTTACACATTCAGTAGCACAACAACCATCCAACAGCAAATTTCATCAACTTACAAATAAAATCTTAATTGTATCGTGAATCACGCACCATCTTACATCTGATATAAACAAAAATATTAAATGCCAACATTAGTCAGGACTTGGGTATGTCTATCTCTACAGTAATTAAATGCTTTAGAAATACGGGGAAAGATTGCAGCAGTTCTAGCATTTGTAAGGGTATAACTGTGTCTGCAATTAGGATGATATTTCAAAACTGAAAATCCAGTAAAATGAAAATCTTTCAACACAAATTGTTTAGCAACAGCCAAATGCTGTGCATAAAAGTTGAATTGTGAATTGCAAAATATTTTGAGAATTATTATACTCCCCTTCTTAAGGAAACAATGTTATATTTCTAGTAATATGCAGAGAATACTATTATATAAGAACAAGATGGCTATTCTTTTATAATATTAAAGTCCAATATCCTTCAGTCCCGAGGAGCAGCCACCAGCAGGTAAGGCTAGACATACGTGGGAATGCCTCCTAATACCCTCCCATTCCCCAGCCATCTGCAGCTGATGGCCTATGTTTTCTGCCTGTTTAGTAAGACAGTGGATTTCTTCTCACGATACTTTCCAGTTTACCCCACGGCTCTTGCATAAGAAATAACCTTTTTCATTTTGAACATGGTTTCTCTCAGCTTCGATTGCTGCTTCCCCTCTTGAAAGAGTAAGTGAGCAGTTGATCCATACTCTGCTACTCTGCTGATGGATTTTATAGATATCAGTCATATTCCTTTTAATCTCTTTTCTAAGATGCCAAGCCCTGGCATATTCAGTGTTCCTTCTCTGGGAGCCAGTCTATACCTCTGGCTTTCCTCACTACTCTCTTCTGACATTTTTCTGGTTGTACCATATCATACTAGAGATATCCTCTTTGGACCACAACTGCATGGATATGTCTGACCTAGGCAGGGCAATAAACTTGGAGTGTGATTTCTTGCAGACATGATTTTAAAATGTTCCACTTAAACTAGCAAAAACATGCCTGTAACAACACTTGTTTCAATTTAGGTTGCACTGGCAAATAACATATTTAATTTAAAATAAAATATTAAAATAAAATAAACCTGTCTTGTAGGAAAAGAATGGACTGTTTCACACAGAGCTGGTATGGGGATGGCATGTTTTTCTACTAGAACATGAAATGATTTACTTGATCCACATGAATGACACCAAAGCAACCTGTGCCTCTGTAGCCCTGCTCCCCAGGCTACCTGCCCTTCACTGCCCAGCCTTGCTTTCCTCTGGCACATCCTGTTCTGAAATACTTCTTCACTTCCCTTACCTCTTTTCTGCTCTTTGCTCTCGTACAGAGTCTTGGGCCTCAGCTTCAAAGCCCTTCTTGGACCTACCTGTTGTTATTTTTTTAATATATCTTAGTGAAAATCTCCATGTCCCAGTGATCCTGGCTTTGCTGCTTTTAACTGTGCTTCTCAGAATGTGACCTTGCCTCTCAGCTGGCTTTAAAGCTTTGCATTATTTCCTTCCTTTTAAATCCGTTTTCAAGACTAAATTCCATGACAGATACTGATCAAATAAAGATAAGGTGAGGGATGCTGAGAATAGCATCTTTAGCTGTTAAAAATGAAACAAAAGCAAATATATGCAATGTTTATAAAATAGAACATATTCTCACAGTAGCTCTTACCTGCTCATGTAATACTAAGTTCCACCCTTACATGCACATCTCCCTTACCATATATGAAGAGTGCTGGAGCAATAAGTCAAGCTGAGGTTTATTATATGTTTATGTAAGAGCTCATAGAAAAGAACCTTCACTGTTTTCTTGGAGGAAATTATTGGATTAGATATGTGTCTGAATAGAATAAAAATGATTATTTTATCAACATCTCAGTTTACAGATTATAGGATTAAGAAAAGTATTTAAACAAAGTAAAATGTTCTAAGTTACATGTTACCAAAGACAAGTAATTTTACCATGTCTCTGTAGTGGATAAGCTGAGAGAAATATTTGAGAGTGTTTAACTCAGTGCATTGTATTCTCATTTAGCAGGAAGGGATATGTAGACTTGAATGCTCTACATAAGAATCTCTAATCTCTGTAATTCATATATAGGAAGAATTGATTCAGCTGAAGTAACTGTATGACTTTCTACAATGTGTACCCTGCTTCTGGTTGATCCAAATGCCAGCTATAATGGTCTTTGTACCCGAGTTTTTCCTGTCTGGTGTTCCGTACCCTTTCCATCTTTAGCTTCCCATTTACAATAGAAAGGATGGCTTAAAGAGACATTATTCCAATGAACTGTGGGACAGAAGGTGGCAAATGGTAACATATCTGTGGAATTTGTATGGAAAATTATGCCATGCTAAGTACGGTTTTTTTCTTTTAGCTTGAAAATAGTTTCTAGTAAAGAGGAGGAGATGGAGGAAATGTCACTTGACCAGTTGCAGATGTACACGGAACAATTAGATTAAGCTTCAGACACCCTCCAGTCCTCTAAAAAGGGATTAGCCAATGTACAAATGACCAAATACTCACATACTATTCATGACTTGCAGAATTAGTAGTCTCACAGTAATGTCTCCTTTTCACTTTTTTGGTGAATTGAGAGTCCACTGAGCAAATACAAATCAGAAAGCCAGGATAGTTTGACATATGGTTTTGTGCCCATCTCTGAGAGAAGGTGTTTTTTCTGTGTCAAAATCCCCTTTGACACTTAGATATGATTGATCTGGCACATGAGAAAGTAATTCTATGTGGCAACATTATCTCAGTGGGAATTAAACTCTGATAGTCACGAAAACCTTGCACTTCTAATTCTTGTTCAGCATTTAACAATTTTTGCTTTTATTTTGAAATACAGAGGATCATTTAAGTTGGGAAAGACCTCTAAGATCATCAAGCCCAACTATTAACTTAACACTGCCAAGACCACCACTAAATCACATCCCATGTGCCACATATACAAGTCTTTGAAATACCTCCAGGGATGGTGACTCAACCATTTCCCTGGGAAGCCTGTTCCAATGCTTGGCAACCGTTTTCATGAAGAAATTTTTCCTAGACCTCCCCTGGTGCAAGTGGAGGTCATTTCCTCATGAAAGAAATGCCAGTCTGAACATTTAGCCATTCCAGACAGATTCAGTATTTTTTAAAAACGGTTGATTAAACAAATGTTTAAAAAGACACAGAGCAAACATGGTATCCAGACATGTTATTTAAGTGTGTTACTTACTATATCATGGATTTTTGAACCCCTAATTGCCTTCTTAAAGACACTTTAAGTCTCAGCCTTCTAATTACATTGTAATTGTACTCGATTGTGTCATTAGCCAAATCTGTGGGAGATGCAGGTTCTTGTAATCATTGTAGTTGCCTTAGCTGTTATGGTTTTTGGTATTTGCAATTGCAATGAAACAATAACACTGTTAAACAGTAATTACTTCTTTTTCACAGAAACAAAGCAAAAGTGCTTAAGAGAAAACCTATTGAAAAACATGGAATAAAGGGGTGCTTCAGCCCCAGCTCCACATTCTGTGATTCTAGGACAGAATATGATTTTTACTTGCTCTTATTTTTATACAATTAAGGGCTCTGGGTTTCTTTGTTGTTGTTTTGTTTACTTTTGTTTTGGGTTTTGTCTGTGTGTGCATTTTTTGTGGTTTGGTTTTGACTTTGTTTTTTTGCAGTAGTGACGTATTTTCTGTTTCTCTCTCGTATAAACCAGGCCAAATAAGCATATGTGACATTTTACCAGACTGGAGAAATTGCCACAGAATAGATAACTGGTTTGATGCAGCACTGGGGAGTCCCACTGGTTGTTGCTAGCATCTTTAATTCCTACATAAAGAATCTTCTAGCTCTCACTTGGAGGCAAAAGCTGGAAGGACTACAAAGATAACTGATAACTTTTATAATGCTTCTACTGTGAATTTGATTGTCCCTGGTTCCATATGTTTTCACAGCCCAGATGAATACTCTCAGCGCCTGCTGCCTTCAAAGCGCCTTTGAATCATGTGGGAACTATAATTAATTGGAACAGTACCTGTTTGGTCTAGCCATTTATCAGACACTGTTAACCCAGTACTTCTGTTTCTGCCCATTGTAGTCTTGGGTTTAACTTTTTGTATTGTACCATAGTAAATGCAGTTAAATCATATCCAGTTGCATATCCCTAGATGATGGGGCAGATATTTTATTTTGCTAGCAGCCACTGTTCATTTGCACCTTTGGAAGTGCTGCTGACGTAGTTTAAGCCAGAGGAGGCCACATAATAAAACTGTGAACGCATCGGGGACATCTTAAAAACTAGTTTGAAGGAGTGTAACTTTAAATCTTCTCTATTGTAAAGCATATTAATCTTGTAATTGGGTTAGTTTTTGTATATATTCCTATAAGTAAGTTTTATAGTGCTATATTACAGGTTTGTTTTCCAATATAGCTTTGAAAATAATAACTTTATGTTTCTCTGTTGCTTATTAATTTTTACTTGTGGATTTGTGGACTTTTTTGCCTTGTAGAAGAGCCCGAATCATAAACACATTATATTAAATAACATATACATACCGAGTGAAATGATTGTTTCTTATCTAAAGAGTGAGAAGTAACTTTACGTGAATAATGCAAGACTTTTTATGCTTTCAGGCCAAGAAAGTGATGTCAAAGAAAGACAATTCAAAGGACATGGCCACAGGCAAGAGCTTAGAGAAACCATTAACTTTTCACCTCAACAGCCACCACTAGCCAAAAAACAAGATCCTACTGGTTTAAGTAACTGCAGGGTAACAAAGCTAATGTAATGGATCTAACCTCCCAAGAAACAGGGTGGCAAATCAGGGATGTGCCCTTGTCTATCTGCAGTAAAGCAGTTTAATGTTAGTCCTTCCATAATAAAAAAGGAGGTCTTCCATATAGGGATCTTCCTCTGAAACTGAACTTATTCCTGCTGAGGTCCTGATCTGCAGCTACAGGGATGTCCTTGGTTGTGACAGTGTTTGAAATCAGGGCAAGCTCTAGCAGTAATAGGCTGGCCATTTGCTAGAGCTTCTTTTTAGGATAAAAACTTAAAGTGACCAGTAGCTTTATCATTTTCTTTCTGTTAAATTCATAACAATTACGTGTGTACTTCTTTCATGAGAGGTTTTTATTATATGTTTTAAACTTATTTTCTGTGTTTCATGATTAATATTTTCAATAAAATTCTAGGGGATGTATTGTTTCTTTGGAACTAATCACTGAAACCTCTTGCTTCCAGTTCATACTTGAGGATCCAAAAGCTTTAGTTACCTTTTCCTTTTCAATGCTTTTGATGAATGGGAAACTTTTATTTAATTCTGCTCTTTCTGCACCCTCTTAGCCAATCAGTTATTTTTAATTTCCTTAGTTATAGCCTATGACTGTAATAAATTATAGACATATGGTTCATCTGGGAGATATTTCCCCAGATTCAACAGCTGGGCTGCAAATAACACTTTTCAGACTTCCTACTGAAATTTAATTTAAAAATAAATTTCCATTCTCTAGTACAGGCTTATATTACAGGGTGACCACATACAGAGAGGAGTAGCACAGGAATGCACAGAAATACAACCAGCAGCTGTCTTTGAGATAATCAGAGCATCAAGAAGAAGTGTGTTATCTTCTAACTACATTTATGCTAGGAAATGAAATAGTCAGTCATCTGAGTTAAAGACCTATTGTAACCTGAGTGCGATTCAGGGGTACTAATGCTAATTGCTCATTGTGTTTTTAGTAGTATATGACTTTTTCAACACCAGGGAGTGTGGCCAGGAAGACTTGATTCACTGAAGTGGTTTAACTCAGATCAGGATCTAATTGGTTTACTGATTTATTAATGACACATAATTAGCTGACACTCTCTGAACTTCACCTTCTGGATCAATATCAACAGGCTGACAGATAAACCAGAGGACAAAACATTTGCAGGATGTTAAAGAGCCCCTATAAATTTCTAATCACCCTAATCTCCACCATTTCTAATCCCACAGGAGTTTACTTAGGTGTGTGCACCCCATCTCACAGGCCAGGGGATCTCCCGCTGGAGATAGGGGTGCTTTGTCTTTATGTGTACCAGTGCAGCTCCCTGCTGCCAGCTAGTCCATGTGCTGGCAATAAGGCACTCCATGTGCTCCAAGCTGTGGGTCCTTCTGCTGCTGCACCTCATCCTGTCAGCCCTGTTCTCTGCATGGGACAGGGAGGAGATGGGGCACGATGGCAGTGGGGTCACTCCTGGCAGCATCTGAGGCAGGGGTCAGAATGCTGCGTGCCTTCCCACTCCCACATTTTACCCCACAGTCACAAGTTTCCTCCCATCTTTTATACTTCTCAATCTGACTATTTTCTCAAAATCCTCTCGGTAATCCCCTAGTGGCTGCTTAATCCAACAGATCCTTATTGTAAGCAAACATTGCCATCGTTCATTTCCTGCTCTGGGGTAACCTCCTCTCAGATCAGACAGTTTGGGTGTCCTGTCTTCACGTGCAGTTTCCACTCACATTCCTGTCATACCACCAGTCCCTATTCAGGACAGGTCCATCAGGAGGTTTTGTTACCTTGAAACTCACATGTCTGAGGCTGTTTCTAGATAGGATGGGAGATGACATGAGGTTCTTAGCAGGTGGCAATGTAACAGTAAAGTCACAGGGAGAGAAATTTTGATGGTTTTTGTTGAACTGCTTTTCTATTTAACATTATAAGACAGTTTCTGTCTAGTTTAGCTAAACTTCAAAAGACTTACGTCTTGTTTTCCAAACAAGAGATACAGAATCAGGCAATTCAAAATGAGTTTCTCACTCTGAACTGTATTTAGTGTCTGTTTCAGAAAAGAAAAAGTGAATTTAGAAATGGAGTCTGAGGCAGCATTTGGCAGGTCATTACTCTCATCCCTCTATTTTTCCACTAATGTTATTTTAAAGTTTATTACTACAACATTTTTACCTTAGTGTGAATCTATATTTCTTAATATGCTTGTTTTAGCTGTGGTTTTAGCAAAAGGTATCTATATGATAAAGTAACATGTAGAGAGATTATCCTTCATGTTGCTACTATATGAGGATTAATACTGGGAGGGAGCTGTGAACAGTAAAATAGCAACTACCACCATGTGAATTGTCTGGAGTCTTCAGGGCAGGCATCATATTTGGGGAAGGAATATTGGCTGGGACTTAGAAGGTCATTGAGTTCACACTTTGAATGTGAGTCTAGTAGCATCAGGAGTTGGTGATTTTTGATGGCCCTGTAAGTTCTGCAGAAGTACTTTGCAGGAATCCCTGCGAATGACCTGTGCAGTGGCTTTCAGTCCAATCTAATAATTTAAAAAAAGGATGGCTTTCTGCAGGACCATTAAAAGGATGGTCTAGATTGCTCAATAGCTCCCCTTACCACTTCTTCAGCCCTCTGGTTTAGGAGCAGAAGCTGAAGGAACCAAGTGGAAGTTCAATAGGGTAGTGCTGACAAGGAAGAACCGTTAGTACAGAGAGAGGGAAGGTAACAAACCAGAGCTGGATATGAAGATGGGCACAGCCAGTTGCCCAGACCTTACTCCCTTCTGCCTCTCCCTAGAGCCCTTCTGACCACAGTAAGGCTGCTGAGGACACCCATTCAGGGTGGCATTAGATGCTGGTTTGCAGGTCTGCTCCTGGGAGAGGAAAGACAATAGTGTGAACCCTGGGACCAGGAGAGAGGTGTCTGTGCTAAAGCCGAAATCAGGCCAACACCAAGGAGACAGGCTGGGCAGGGAGGTCTCATTAGGTTCCCTGGCACTGCTTCATGTGATGCTGCTCCCCTGAGCTTTGGGACAGATGGTGGAAGAAGCCAGAGTGGAGGCTGGAAGGATCTGAACAGAAGCACCGCCAATGCAGGGTATTACCAACCTCCAAGGGGGCTTCTTCTGCCCAAGAGCTGGCCTCTCCCCCTCTTCTGAGGCTCAGCTTGAGGGTGCAAGAGGGCTCTGATACAGAGGATTTCTGGAAAACACAAGGAATTCTGGAAAAAGCATTTCCAAGTGCCCATGGCAGCTGGGCATACAACAGACATCTTTAAATGCATAAAAAAAGGACTTTAAAAGAGAGGAAAGGTCTGAGATGAAAGCAGGGTCTTTCACACCATGTGAAGTATCATGGGATGCTCTGGGCAAGGTATCATTTGAATCTATGGTATCAGATAAAGCAAGTGACATCTTTATGAATCAGGGAAGTGCAATAGCTGATATAAAAGTCTGAAAGTGACATCCCACTAATCTTCATGGATTCTTATGTAAGTGATGAGAGATTAGACCACCAAACCGATTTTTAAAATGAAAATAAATCAGACATGAGCAGACTCTTCTGGAAACACCGTCCTTAAAACATTTCAATAGATTTTGCAACAAGTCTTGTACTGCTAAGGCCAGAACAAGAGGAGATCTAAAGCCAAAACACCAGATGCACGACATAGCAGTTCATGAATTTTCTTTTCCTTTCAAAGCAGTTCTGTGCATATAGGTGCTTCACTTTCGGCACTTAAAGAAAAATCCTAGTAAGTGATTTTTCACTGTGGAGTTCACTCAACTCCTTTGCTATTGTCAGTCAGATTAGACCTGTCTGTACCACAGCACTGGTAGCTTGTGAGTATCTGCAAGCAGGAGGGGTTTTCCCAACGGATTTCAAAGGTTTTTCCTGATAGCGGTGTAATATTGGGTGTTACTACAGTGACTGCAGGGAAATGATCATAGTTTCTTCTGCTTATCTGTTGCCAGCAGGATTCATTTCCCCCAGCTCCTTTTACTTGTTGAAGCCTTAGCCATGTTCTTTCATTACCTCTCACTTTCTTTTTTCCCTCTAACACTTCTTCATACCTGTGTCTTAGCAGAGTAAATCCTACTATTTATTAATGGCATTCTTAGTTGTAATCTCTGTTAGCAGTTCTGGGCTCCTTTCCAGGCTACTTTTGGCTTCATTCATTTTGAAAAAGCACTTGCAGCAGAATTGTGCATCTTTGAACTTGGTGTTCAGAAGTTGAAAACAAAGAAATCTTACAGTGCACTGAGATGTAACCTGATGTCATGAAAAACTTCAGAATAGCCTTTTGGCTTTGTTAGTAGAGTGTTTTTAAAGTAATTTTGATTTGAAATTTCCAAATAAGTATTAGTTCAGTTTTATAGGGAAATGTATTTTAATACTTATTTTAAATGACAGCTGGTCAGAAAATAGACTTTTATTTTCCAAAGAACGACATTGGAAATGTTCTTTCAAATCACTGCTATTTAAACTGTTAAGCAATATGTAATGAGTGACTGCAGCTTGTTTGAAACTGGCTTTGCTGTTTAAGAATAAAAATAGTTCCTGATTTTTATGATTGGTTTTTATTAGGAATTAAATATGAAGAGATGTTCTCTGGTAACAGATTCTTTTGTACAAAAGGAAAGGGACTGCCCAGTATTATCTAGTTATTATAACTCCTTCCAAGGGAAATGTATACTAGGTATTCTTCTGGGAAAGGTATTCTAGCTGGCAGAAGCCTCTGCATCTGTGGAATATTGCTAAAATGTCATCAAAGCCAAGGCAATGTAACAATACAAGACAGTCTGTAACCGTTCAGCCTTTGTAAACTTCAGAAGATGCTGCAGAAGTCTCTGCAAATTCTTGAATTTTTGAGCTGGAAATGGAAGTGCAATCTCTCACAAGGCTTTCAGTCACAATGCTACCAAGAAAACAAACAAAAGGACTGTCACAGGTAAATTGCCTTTTTTGCCTTTTTTTTTTTCAATAAAGAATGTTGAAATTGTGTGCATGTTTTGCTTTTAGAACTGCCCTTTTATTAGGAGTCTTTTTTTGGTTCCACATTTCTGAATTAAGTGTAAATTTTTTTGGTCACCTTCCTCTGACTATTTGCATGTGCAGTGCATCCTTTTTTTTTAATAATGACAACCAGAGAAGAAAAACATGAATTTTAATACCTCTAATAGGAAGTTGTTCCTTGCACGTGATTGTATTCTATGTACAAATACCATGTTGTGCGTAGATCAAGAAAGAAATAAAGTCTCAGGTGCAGATTTCTTAAGCAGCTTCTTTGCAAAGTGTAATGAAAAGTTTGATCACAAAAATGGATGATTCTCTCACTAGGATAATCTCTGGTACTCAGCCTGTGACAATTTCAGATTCATTTTCTCAGTTTTCTAACTTCTGAAGCGTTCTTACTTGCTTCATGTGCTCATTTATTTTGGTGTTATTTTAAAGTGTGAATTTAAATTCCAAATGATAACATGGTACATATATTCATAAGTTATACAAACTGTTGCTGAAAAAGCTGTTATTGAATTAGCTTGTAATAACTTCACAAGTGTCACAGAAGCACCATAATCAACAAATTTTAGGCCTCTGTAATAAAATGAACACTACACAAGCAAAGCATGCCATATGCTATGCTCTTGGTTTGTCTTCACAGAATTTTGACCATATTGGCATTCTAAAATATTTGAGTGCCAAGACTCAGTGATAATTGTGAAAACATTTGATTCTTGACTGCCCACTGAATCTTGAGCAATGTGTACTTTCATCTACTGTGTCCTCAGCATGTTGTAAGGAGTTACGCTGTAGGACGCCTTGCCTGAAGCTATTATTGGAAGTTTCGCATTCTGAGCACCTGACCATTTATGAACAGCGTGATGCAGAAACCACACTGGAAGGACCTTTGCTTATTGCTTATTACCATGATGCTGTTCTTATAGATTATGGTTGATTTCTGCATTAACACAGCTTCACTCTGCCACTCAGAACTAATCACTTTATCAGCAGGATATTAGGTAAATACTTCTGTGGTAGGATGTTTAGAGCCTAAATTTGTAATCTAAATTCGGATGTCAGCTTTCACAGCACAATATACAGGAAGGATTTTCTGGTTTTCTGCTCAGTATTTCATTTATGCTCTGTTCAGACACAGATTTGTCAGCTGGAAGAATGAATAACTTAATTATTTTTACAATCATTTGATGTCAGATTTGCAAGCAAAGGTGTGCACCATTTTAAATAACCTTCTACATCATCATAATAAATGGATTTTATATGCAGATTTTATATGCTATACTGCTGTGTACAAGCAGAAAAGGCAAATACAGGTTTTAGGAACTGTGCAAAGAAAAAGGGGACGGCATAGCTATGGCAAAAGCAAGAGGAGTGCAGAGACAACTTATTCAAGGAATGACCCAGACAGAGGATGAAATTCAGCCCAAGGATTCAAGTTCAGCTCTCCATGACCAAGAGTCCAGTTTTGTGAATTATATTCGTGGCTTAGAGCTTCAAGAAGATTATTTTGAGCTGCGAGACAGTACTTGAGCTATAGCATGTAAGATAAGAAAAATAATAAGACAGGCAAAGTATAACTATTGAGACGGTAACATAGTAACTGATGGACAGAAAATAGCAAGAAGAAAATTAGAGAATTGGAAGACAATGGTGAGCATAGTAGTGCTTATCTTTGTTGCATGGTAGTCCCAGCTATTCATCTTTTGTGTTAGCCAATAAATAATTGCTGGGTAATCTTGAGCTGTGTATTTACTGCTCATAAAATCTCTTGGTGAGTGATGAAATATGACCAAACCTGAAGAGCGAGAGTTACTGAGGGTCTTTCTATAATCTGCTGTATGTATACAAGATAGTCTGCAGAACATCCAAGTCTGGACTGTTAGAAAGCTGCATGGATTCTGCCTTCTGCCCTGTGATTCCTCAAGAGAGCAAAACAGACTCCTCTTTTACAACATGACATATGTATTTGCCCTTTGCAATCAGATGCCAGCTTAGAACCATGCCATGCCTCTCCATGAAATAACCTGTGGGTTTAAGATACTGTGATCCTACTTTTTTGTAGAATTATAGGGACTTTTTTATTTTTGCAACAAACCAAGTTCACGCTGCACATATTTGACACCGTGCCACTAATCTGCATGTATTTTGTATGTTTGATTCTTTTATCAGCTTGCTTATCAGATATGTGATTGTATTGCTATTTCAGGATGAGGCATAGATAATGTAGTAATAATTATTTTCATACACATCTTTATCTCAGATTATTACAACTGGCAGTTCTGCCCTAGGACCTGTTTTTGTTTGAGCCTTTATCCCTTCTTTATCCATTCTCCTATGAATATATCTTAAGTAATTCAGTGTATTATGCTTGTAATGTATAGTTATCAAGTATAGATCGTTTACTTATATAATATTATATAATAGCTTCACTCAGTCAATATTTATCATGAAAAAATTAGACCAATGGATTTATATTACCTTATACAAAAAGATGTTCTTTAAGATCAGGAAGGGAAACTGTACTTATTAGCAAGTGTTCTAGAACAGGGCACAAACCAATGTTTTTTCTTAAGAATATAAGACATGCCATGCTACAGTCGCTACAGTGACTCCAGTTAGCACAATATGCTCTATAGGACTTGCTATTCAGTAAGACCACATGAGCCTGGTCATTTTCTGCATTTTTTTCCTGTGTATTTCTGCCGCATGCAGAAATGTATCAGGAGTGTTAGAGTGTACATTTCTGCCTGTCATGTTTCATGCCTGTTTAAGGATCAGTTATTCATGACTTTGTCTAATCCCTCTTTGAATCTATTGATAACCTCTGCTTTTATGAGCTTCTTTGGCAGTGAATTCCAGAAGTCCACTATCTGCTATGTAATCAAGTATGTCCTTTGTTTAAACAAATCTCCTATTAGTTTCACTGATCTTGCCTTAGTTCCAGTGCTGTGGGAGTTGATGAAAAGTTCTCTTTTGACCTTTCCTGCTGCCTTTATGGCACGATAAACCCCAAACACATTCCTCTCTGCCTTCTCCTCTGGAAACTGAGGACTCTCAGAGGCTTTTTTTGTCTTCTCAAAAGACAGATGTTTCATTCATTTCATCATTTTAGTTGCCTTTCCCTATACCCTTTCTAACTTGACTATGCCCTTATGAAATATTACTACCCGAGTTACACAAATTACTCAAGACTTGGGTGAACCATATTTTTGTACCATCACAAAGTGACATCATCTGCCTGGTTTTTTGATTGCCAGTAAACATTCAGCTAATGATTGCTAACAGCCGTCAAGGATAATGCCAATGAATTATGACTCAAATGTACCTTCCTTCGAAAAGTACTTTGCAGCTGATCATAAACAACTTTCAATTGTTGTAATTTTTTAGTAAAATGAGCCATGTTGTTACTCAGTCTCTGTGAATTATTCAAGGAACTTTCTCTAGAACTGATTTTGAACCGCTTTGTTCAAAAATTTTGAAAATATTGATCACTTAATACAGGGAATAGAATAAAAGAGTACAAATGTTACTGAAAAGAAAAGTACCTCCCTAATAACATTTCAAAATTTAATTGACAGATAGGAATCTTAATACTAGAAATGTATGCATTCTAAGTTGTTAAGAAACGTATACAGGAGGCTGGTCTCTTAGGGATAAACATTGCTTAAACTTCAAGATAATAGGGTGAGGAGTGAAGGTCTCATTGCACCTCCAGGTGGGAGTACCAGGATAAACACAGGATCAGAGAGCTGTGCCTTAAAGATAAGCCCTTTCCTTATAATCTTACTACTAAGATGAAACTGCATTAAAAGTAGAGGCAGTAGATAGGCATAACAGATATGCATAACTGGTTGTATTCTTTCTTGGCAATTGGATCTAACTTTATTTTGTTATGCTGTGCAATATAAACCAGCCTAAAGTCTGCCAGAGGTGAGAAGTCCCCCATACTTTAACATTGCCTTATGGTCTCACTTAGGTAGAAATAATATATAATGTGTAATTTGCCCTACTAAAATGTCTATTTCTGTTATTACTTCCCCTGCTGCTTTCTCTGATAATTTCTTCCACTCGCTCTCTGCATCAGGTGCAGACCTTTTTGTGTTTATATGGTACTTAGCATAACTAGGTTCACAGTTCTTTTAGGTACTACTTTAGATACTAATTAAGTCTTACAAGGGTTTTAGCAGGAGTAAAACAGACTGAAGAAGAGAAAAGAGGGAGAGAGAGAGAGTAGAACACACCACTGGCGAATCGTAGCAGGTATGAGGGGAAAAGTTGCTGGGAAGGGATCAGATGAGACTTTATCTTGCTTTCAAGAAAAATATTCTAACCATATTCTAACAAAGTTGCCCCACAGTATGACCTGAAATATACAGGAAGATTGATAACAAAAATTTGCTAGCAACATACATGTCAAAGGGAATGTTGCAACTACATTGGTTATCACCAGAGACACTGAGATAAGACAGAAGGAAGGGTGAGGGATTCAGTTTTTTCTGCTTAAAAGATATGACCCTTTGCCCTAGATTAAATAAAGAAAAAAAACCTTGCAACATACAGAATTAAACATGAAGGAGATTTGTTTAAGTTAAGGGGCAATATTGTCACAAGATAAAATGCTTATTGTGGTAATAAATACATGTAAACTGGAAACAGTATCTGAAGACCAAGTTCTGGAATAATGTCCTGAGTATGAAAAACCGAAAGGGTTTTAAAACTGAGTTTGAAACATTTTTTTAAATATTATATAGAAAATCCTCAGGGAGAAAATTAAGGTCTTATATATTGCATGTGTTACTACCTCCAAGAGGGTAAGAAAAAGAGACTTTTATTTACATTTGTGTAACAGAATGCAAAGATTATATTGATCTATGTGTCAGTTTCTGCTGCTTGTCTTTGGAGTAGGACAGTTGGCTCTTCCCTCTCTTTCCTAATCTTTCCACCTCTTTCCTAACCTTTCCACCTCTTTCCTAACCCTGGGCTTGCAGGACAAAATGTCTTTGTGTATCTATTGACATTAAAGATGCCAAGGTGTATTTCTGGTGTATACTCTTTATGTGCTCTGCATTAATCTGTTTTGCCAGAATGGCAGTCAATAGAGAATCTTTCCCTATGTCAGTCTGGCAAGGACAAACAGGTTTTTCCCACCATCTGGGAGTTCTTTTCATCAAATTCCATGTTATTGCAGATAACTCTGTCATTGACAACTCCCTTAATCTGTCCTGTTCTCATCCTGTGACACTTAATTGCTATGGCTCTTGACCTCTTATTAAAATTCTTAAGCTAGCTGATGTGGAAGCATCATGTGCCATTGCAAGTGCAATAGATGCTTCATGGGCTTCTTTAGTAGCCATATGTTCCAGACATTTCTGGAGACTAGATTTGTACAGATCTTTTCAGTTCTGTGTTTTTATATTACAAGTGGGAATTGAGTAGTTTGTTCCTATTATTCTGCACACTGGTGGCTCTTTTTAATTTTTTTTTCCTGGAAAGTACAAATTTCATTTCTGCTGAACACAGTGGAAATGAAACAGAAAGACAGCAATATTTATCCCACCTAATTTTACATGTTTAGATTTTTTTAATCCTTAATAAAACAGACTGAGAAAACTTAATCCCTGGGAAGATTTCAGAGAAAGATGTTGCAACAAAGCAAGTTTGATTTGGACATACAGCCTTGCTTTTGGACATTTTGCATTTCTCAGAAAGGATGTCACCTAGTGAACCAGCCATTGGTTTGTTACTGACTAATCTCCTGCTTAAATTAGCAACCAGAATCCACAAGACTATGAACTACTATTCTGAATTCCTCAAAAGTCTTGGACAATCCAACAAGAGATATTGGAAAACAAAAGAGTGATTAATTCAGTGGTTACCCAGAAAGAGACAACAGATTTTAAAAGGAGGTTGAATGAAATGACATATTTTATGGAGTAAGAGAAGGAGAGATGAAGTTACAGTGTATTACTGTTTTACCTATTTGATCCCTCTAGTTTTTAAACTCTTCAGTACGGATAAAAGTTGTGTGTTTTTTCAGTAAAATTTATGCAGTTTGACTAAAATTCAGGTTTGAATAGAGAATGTTACCGTGCTAAGATCTGGGGCTGTCAAAGAGATAGACAATCTGCACTAGCTGCAAAATATTTCTCTCATCTGATTAAGATCAGATGGAATAAAAGCATTCCATGAGAGACATTACTGCTCTTGTCTGGGTAAAGAAAATCACTAGCTGTACTTCAGGATCTTTTTCTGCCTGAACAGGAGACATTGGACTTTGAAGTAGTTCTGAGGAATCAGGCAGTCTTTTGTCTCTTGGAGTTTCTCTACAGGCCAAATAATAATATAAAAAGAAAACCACCGAGGAAGTACAACTCAGCTTACATATATTCTTAGAGCAGAAAGAAAACATCAATCAGATCAAACTTTTTGCCAAAGGTTAAAAATTCCATTTTTCCAAAAAAAAAAAAAAAAGGATTATTTGTTACTTTTTATTTTTTCTGTTTAGGTTTATTTGTTCAAAACTCTGATGTGATTTGTTCATATGGCAAATGAAGTGGCTCTTATTTATACTCCTTAGTAAATTGTGTGTGTTTGCTTTCACTAAGCAATTAATCTTAAATGCTATTTACTGAGAAGAAAAACAACAATAAAAAATACCATTAAATTCATTATCATTAAATTAAAAAGGAAGAGAGAATTCACAAATCAAAACAGTGTTCTTCAAACAGGAAAGCAAAAGAAGGTGGAACTGTATATGAAAACCTCACATTACACCAATATAGATGT
Organism: Corapipo altera; assembly: GCF_003945725.1. Taxonomy (NCBI): domain Eukaryota; kingdom Metazoa; phylum Chordata; class Aves; order Passeriformes; family Pipridae; genus Corapipo; species Corapipo altera. Next base: position 10,167,091 of record NW_020884879.1, on the reverse strand, counting down.
TATGATTACAGAGCTTAAAAGATATTTTCAGTAGAAATTAATTGTATTCCATAGACTAACTGCTAAAGAAAAAATAATAGTGTGAGAAGTGAAGATGTGAATTTTTAGAAGATGTAAGAAAAAAGAAGACGATCTAGAATTGCATTTCATCAAAACCAGTTAACAATGCATTCCAGATTTAGCTTGTGAAAACCGAGGGAACTGTGTCCGCACTTCTGATAAGAAATTACAGGTTGGAGAAGAAATATCCATGCAAAATGCGACCATTCTCTTGGCTTCTCTTCTTCTAGTATATCAAAAGAGGTATAAGATCAGTCCATTTCGGTTGAGAAACTGCCACGATCTCAGGATGACCAAAAGAAACCAAACTCTTTTAATCAGTCATGAATTAAAAGTAATATTGTAGCCTTTCACAAAATGTATTTGGAGGTCTACACTCTTTGAGAGCATATGTTGACCCTTTTACAAAGTCCAGTGCCGCTGACCTTCTGGAGTAAGTTTTACTTTCTTGGAATGTAAGGGCTGAGACCACTGTCTTGTCAGTGGAGCTGCATGAAGATCCATGGAGGCTGCATGAACATATACATCAAGAACTCAATACTATCTATCTGAAATGACTTAGGAAAAACAAACAGTTAAAAAAATACAAAGAAGACTGAAAGAAAGTTCCCCAAACTAGAAATCAGTAAGACACATTTTGGGGACGAGAAGGAAGCAAAACAACTCTGTATTATGGCTATGGTATTAGTCAGGAAATTACTGATCTTGTCAGAAAAAAATCTTTGAACCCATTACAGTAGCGATGGTCATAGAGCAACTTTAAAAATACAGTTAGTAATTTAAGCCAGATATATTTAGACAGGGAAGATTTTGCCAGCCAAGATGCTGAGACTGAAGAACTACAAATGCTTTCTTGCAAGCAAGCTAATACAGGGAAATAATTTCAGTTAATGGGTACTAGTGGCAGACCCTAGGTCTTGCAGGGGAAGTCATAGGATTGAATCCTCATCCCTCTGGACTGCATGTGAAATGATTGTCCTTGAGAGAAAATCAGAGATGGCCAAACATCCTTTAGAGCAGGGATAGACAAGATGACCTCTTGAGGTCTCTACACTGTATTTTTATATTTTTACACATATATCTCAGGGTTTTAGTTTTTAGGTGGTTGGGTTTTTTGCTTTGGTTTTTTTGTTTGTTTGGTTGGTTGGTTTTGGTTTTGGTTTTTGTTTTTTTTTTTACAGGACTTCCACTGAATTTTATGTGAACTTGGATATGGTGTGATAATTTGGGAGGACAATAATAGGGTAGATATTCTGATGTCAGGATGTTATGAGTCTCAGCAGAGCTTTTTGAAAGTTTCAGACCACTGTTGTAATACCTGGTTATTTTTTTCAAAATCCTGATGATCCTTTTGTGGCCATAAGGTATATACATTGTCAGAGATGAAAAAGACATTCTATCCTCCATACTAAAGACTTGTTTTTCATAACCAATTGGGAAAAGTGGCAGTTATCATCATATGCATAAGTTTTAGAAATGCCTGAGGGACTCCTTTGAACTTTACACAGTAATAGTATTATGTCAATAGAACCTGATTTTCTAACCTAGAAGATGTCCCTTTGTTGTATGCTAACGAATTTTGTCAGAAAACACCTCTAACTTCCCTCAAAATCTCCGTTTATTCTGGGAGTAACCATCTTACTAGATTTCTCCAGCTTTGTACATAAGGCAGGCTACCTTCTCTGAATCTGGTGCCAGGCCTTTAATTCTGAACAATTAATTTCCCTTTTAAATTATTAGGAGTAATTTTGTAGAAGATAAGGAAAATAAAATCTTCAATAACAAATAGAAAGAGGGGAATATGAAGTGGTAACCTTGTATTAAAATACATCCCATCCTGTTGAATTTCAACATGACATTATTTCAACAGACAGTGCAACTCCCACTATTACATGGAGGGAAATACATCTATAATGCATGTAAAGCACTTCGGAATTTTTAATCTGGTTTTATAGAATTCGTAAGTCGTTTATGCAAACAAGGGCTAAATAGGAAGGACATTAAGATTTGCTGATGTGAAGTCACAAGTTGCCAACCTCTGGTTCACTACTACAACACTGGCTGATCTCTTTTGCAGAACAAGGCGTAATTTTACTCTTATAGGACACACATATTTAGTTGATGCAAGTGGGTGCAGATGCATCAAGACACTAAAGGTACTAAAAATTCAGTTAACATCACTGTTGTTATTATAAAAAATTATTCTTAAATAGGGATTTTTATGAAAGTCCTCTTAGAAAAAGAACAACCCCCAAAATCTCAGTCTGTATCTATACATATATAAAATATATAAAGAAAAATATTGATGCAGAATGGCTCTATAAAATGTCAACCGTTACACAAGATTATTTACAGCCACTGCTCTACCCAGGATGATTAATAAGATTATTTCCACATCTGGATGGTGTTAATGGAAGAGTTGATTATTTGTTATAACTTTGATTAAACAGTTTACGAAGTATGACTTCAGTATCATTTATATGACTTACAGTGTTTAGGTAAATGACAATATATTGGTTTCAGAGGTGGTCTTGACCCAGAGATATGAAATCAATTAGTAGTTTGTTCTCTAACTTTTACTTGAATGAGCCTGGTAAGTTCTGAGCAGGATAAAAAGGGATCCTGAATCTCAATGAAGTCCCTGACCTTAAAGAGCTTTTTATATTAGCCACATTTGTGATGGTCAGGAGATACTTTATCAGTGAGGCATCATTGCATGGAGGCACATTCTCTGAGGTGAGAAAACTAAGAAGAGAAAAGTCTATGCAAATGTTAATTTTTTTTATTTAGCTACTATCATCTGCACATTTAGCAGAACTGCCTTGTTGGGTGAATGATTCAAACTAAGACACTGTTCTGCTAACCTACAGGCTATAGGGGACAAGTGTTTTGTTAGGGGTTTTTGGACTATATTACTAGAAAACAGAACATCTGAAAGTCCTGTTAACTGAGTACGCCATCCAGAAATCTACCTATAACTCATGATGATGTAAAAAACATCTATGTAATGACAGCTGCACTTAACTGTAGACACTTCTCAGCAAATATTCTCTATTTTTAAGAGTACCTTAAAAAGGACATCTTTTTCAGGCACTGTTTAACTCATTAATTTAACTACATGTTCTCAAATATAAATGGTAAAAATTTCTGTAGCTTCCTACCTGAGGACGGCACGAGTAAGGACATCCTATCAGGAGCAATGGCATTTTGTTTGCAATTTCAGTTGTTAGGTTTGGAGTTACGTAGAAAACCAGTACCATTGATGGCTGGAAACAGGAATGATCTCAGCTGGGGGACTGAGTCGCATAGCAGGCAGGCAGTCAAAAGGCCTAGGGCAGCAGATGAAAGAGGATATTAATTCACGATTAAATCTGTAGTACTGTGACCAAATCACCACGGAGTGCACTCTTTAGTATTCACCTTTTACCTAACAATTAGTGTAATAACAGAACATTTAAAAACATATAGATATTTTTATAATCTTCCACCAGAATTAATTATTTCACTCCTTAGGGATTAACAAACCTTTTCCTTGGCCATCAAAGGTCAGTAGGCTAACACTATTTCTGACGTGAGATAGTCCTGAGTCAAAGCTGCTACTGCATTAAAAAACCGGCCAGACTATACCAACTGCTAGGTATTCTCAGCAGTAAAGTAACTGGAGTCTTGAAGGTGTGCAATCCAGGTTTCCACACTGGAGTGCCCAGTTTGCAGAGCTTGATGAGTTTTCACTCCTGAAGTGAATGTATCACTCATGATGATCCCTCTTGCTCTTTTCATGGCCGCCACATTAGTTCATGGGATGGAAATTCTGGATCTCTTTCCCCCCATGGCGTGGGGTGGCCCGGTTCTAGTTCCATTTCCATCTGAGGAACCATTTCAGATGGCTTAAGTGGATGGGGGGGGACTCCAGAGCCAGGGGTTTCTTCAGGTCCTGAGCCTGGAGGGGAGAGGTGCTCTCCCCTCCCCACGTGGTCCCCTGGCAGCCACAGAGACAGCACACAAGGTGCAGAGAGGAGGCAAGAGAGCGTTTATTGTTGGGGGGGTTACATTTATAGGGTTAGAAGGACTCACAGAGTAACCAGTTAGAAGTCTCAAGGGGTTTACAGGAACACCCAGTCACAGGAAGGGGTTAACAGGGTCCAATGAGAACACCTTAGGATATCTTCCCAGGACATTCCTGCACGGGATAACACTTGTTGTGGGGGGTCTTGGGAAGAAGAAAGCATGAGTTAGCAAAGAGACTACAAAAAGCCATTTTGAAACATATTTAAACCACAGTTTTCTCATATACTGCAGATCTACTGCCACACTTCATGGCTACCACATTAGTTCATGGGATGGAAAATGTCTAGCACCAGCTAAACTCTTTCCTGATGCCAGAATCCCAGATGCCATGTTCATAGCAGATTCTAAAAGAGAAAGGAAGAATGCCAAGAAGCAAATACCCACAAGGGTAACGCACTTTAAAGGAATGCAGCTGGGAGAAGTCACTCTCTTTTTTAATTTCATGTGGCTGTAAGGACCTGAGTGTCCAGGTCGATGGCAAGTTGAATATGAGTCAGCAGTGCCTTGGCAGCCAGGAGGGCCAACCGTGCCCTGGGAGGCATCAGGCAAAGCATCACCAGCCAGGCGAGGAAGGGGATTGTCCCACTCTGCTCTGCACTGGGATGGCCTCACCTTGAATATTGTGTGCAGTTCTGGGCACTGCAATATAAAAAAGTTATTAAGCTCTTAGAGAGCATCCAAAGGAGGGCAACGAAGATGGTGAAGGGCCTTGAGGGGAAGCTGTATGAGGACCGGCTGAGGTCACTTGGTCTGTTCAGCCTGGAGAAGAGGAGCCTGAGGAGAGACCTCATTGCAGTTACAACTTCCTCGTGAGGGGAAGAGGAGGGGCAGACACTGATGTCTTCTCTGTGGGGACCACTGACAGGACCCAAGGAAATGGCCTGAAGTTGTGTCAGGGGAGTTTTAGATTGGATATTAGAAAGAGGTTCTTTACCCAGAGGGTGGTTGGGCACTGGCACAGCCTCCCCAAGTGGTCGCAGCACGAAGCCTAACAGAGTTCAAGAAGCATTTGGACAATGGTCTTGGGCACATGGTGTGACTTTTGGGGATGCTCCTGTGGAGGGCCAGGAGTTGTACTCAATGATCCTTGTGGGTCCCCTCCAACTCACCATAATCTGTGATTCTTGGGACACCTTCAGGACCTGTTCACAATTACTGAGTTAGGGGTTTCATAATCCCTGGGAAATATGGAAGCCTTTTTTACTAGAGGAACTCTTTCTGGAGGGCTCAGTAGTGGCACGGTAGTCAGAAACAGTATGGATGCAGTTACAGATAATTACAGATGGGACATGGGCAATGTGAGAATGGCAGTATATCCTCAGAACAGTGACGCCACAGATACAGCTTGAACACTGGTGGCGTGGGCTGTGATGACAGAGCATTCCACCTTAGCAGTTGCATAAAAAACCTTGATGCAATCTGCTGTGTAGTTACACTGTCCACCTGGGAAAATAATAGTGTTACAGGGGTAAAAAAGATGGACCTCTTGGTATCTGCAGCATACACCTCAGTTTCAGAGTTCTAAAGTTTAGGAGAGAGCACAGGTAATGTCTCTGATTCAATTTTAACATCTAGAAAAAATTTGTACCCAACAACAACAAAAAAGAATACTACATTTGAAGAAGCAGCTACACTGGTTTTTATCTCTTCCAACCTCATGGTATCTGTTATCATTGAGAAAAACATCTTCCTGAATACCTGTAATGATGGGTAAATTTCCAGAGGCTCAATAGATGGATACAGGGAGTGTCCAAATACTGACATCAGGCCTTTAATAAGTGACAGTCTTTTGCAGATGGGAACAAGTTGGCCAATCCCTTTAAAAAGTTGTGTATAGTTAAAATATGATAATATTGAAATATATATACTTGTGGAAATATTGAAATATAGAAAGGCCATGCAGTGGATTAGGTTAACTGCCAGATCAGCTACCAGATGATATAGTTCTTGACTAACCTAAAAAATGGTAGACTCCTTCCATTCTAACCGAGTGTTCAGAATGATTACAAAAAACCTGAGCAGGTAGAAAGGGGTAAGAGCATATTACAGTGCTTATTACAGAATACTCTCGGGAGAAAGTGTGAGAAGGATGACTTTGTGGTTCAAATTATTTGATTTGAGGTGGCCGTGCATGGGCATGTTTATATGTTGGGTATGGGAATGAATATGTGTGAAAATACAATACATATTTTAAAAATGAACTGCATCTAAAATTAATTACATTTTCATTACATGAGCAGCATTTTAAATATGAACTACATACTTTTAGAGAAATCTTATTTTAGACCCTTCTTTAAGACTGTGAAGAAGCCCTAGAGATCCGTGAATAGTAAGTAGCCTTTCAGTAAGTAGCCTCACACTGCTAGAGCACTGTAGAAAGAGATCAAATGCAGATGAGAACCCAAGATCCTGCTCTGTTGAATTGGCAGTGTTACTAAAAATATCTGTGGCACAGTGAGTGAAGTAAAAATGAATGTGGTTTAACACATTGCAGTGGGTCTACTAAATTCAGATTTTATTCTGATACATGCAAAAAATTGTATTTTTTCCTTTGTGGATGACCCTATTTTAGAAACACGTTGAATTATTTTTTTAACAAAGTCAAAAACTTGGGTTATTAATAAGTTTTTATTAGTAGCCACTGCAGCTAAAAATGTGTCCTGGTTTCTAGTAGCTCGTACAGTGCTATGTTTTGAATTTAGTATGAGAATAATGTTGATAACACACTAATGGTTTAGTTGTTGCTAAGTGGTGCTTACCCTAAATCAAGGACTTTTCAATTTCCCAGGCTCTGCCAGTGTAGGTGCACAAGAAGCCAGGAGGGAGCAGGGCTGGGACAGCTGACCTGAACTGGCCAAAGGGATATTCCATATCACAGAGTGTCATGCTCAGTGTATAAACTGGGGGGAGTTGGCTGGGAGGGGCCGATCACTGCTCAGGGATGGGCTGGACATTGGTCAGCGGGTGGTGAGCAACTGTGTTGGGCACCACTCGTCTGTTTTATTCCTCTCTCTTTGTTATCTCCCTTTTAATTGATATTATTGTTGTTGTTATAATTATTCTTTATTTAAATTATTAAGCTGTTCTTGTCTCAACCCACGGGTTTTACCTTTTTCCAATTCTCCTCCCCATCCCACCTGTGGGCCAGGGAAGTGGAGTGAAAAGTGGCTGCATGGTGCTTAGTTGCTGTCTGGGGTTAAACCATGACAAAATGCAACCTTAAGTAACAGTAAATCTAAGATAGAAAAAAGTCACTGTCTGGTAAATCAGCAGTTTAATTCTTTACTAGTCATAGAGGTATTGAAAAATCCTGGTTTGATCAGATAAAAAAAGTGTGGCTGATCCCTGAAAATCTAGAAATTGAAAATTTAGAAAATCCCCCCTAAGCTGAAGAAGCACTTTGAAACTTCTTCTGAAAGCAAAAGGGGATTGAAAGATATGCAGGGGAGATAAATGGTTTAAGGCAGTCTAACTAAGAAAGTATGAGGATTTGATTCACTTTATCATTACTAAAATATAAGCTTAATTTTTTCCCCATTTTTCAGTTAATAGCATTGTCTTTGTGAAATTACTTGAAATAATGATTTATTATGGTTTAATTGCAAAAATTACATTTTCCATACTCCTGAAGAGCTCCTAAATTTTTTTCTTGTGTAGTGAATTGAACATCCAAAATTGCAACAAAGTAAATGGATGTGTATCGGTGATTACTACTAATTTTAATGGAATATTAAAGTGCTTTAATTTATCATCTTTCAATTCCTCCCAACAGACACTCCTCTATCTTCTGAAATGTCTGTTTGCTTTACAAAAGACTCATGACAAAATAATAATAATAACCATCGTGTTGGAGTGTTGTGAGGGAATCTCTATCGCTAGATTTTTTTTCTTTTAGATGGATACGGACAAACATCTATGAAAAAACAGACAGAGGTGGCACTGCCTTAAGCAAGTGGAGAGATCTGATCACTGCTTGAGGTGACTCAGTCCCTTCTAGTTCTGCTCTGTCCATAGAGTGTTGAGCCTTTTCTTCCTTGAATAGAAGACTGGGGCAACATCTTTGTCTGTACAGTGATACCAGAGATCATTGCCACTGCCCTTCAACATTTAAGTCCATCTGGTGTGGTTGCATTCACTTCTTTGTGTTACCAGGACTAGAGACAGAAAAGTCTGGCCTACCAGTGATAGTAAGACCTGGTCTCAAATAAATGAAAATATAAAATAGTCAAAAAATTTTGTCATTGTCTGTGTGAGAGGGTGGCTTACTAAAGAGATGGTTCAAATGTCTTAGTGACACTGGACCAAGCATGTTATTGAGGCATTAGTCTGTTGTACTTTCTACCATAAGAAAACTAGTAGGAAACTACAGTTTCTGACTCCTCATCAACCTACAAGTGACGTTTGTCACATTTGTGGCTGAGTTTTCTGGGTTTTTTTTCACAAATGAAACACTCCTGCAATTTGAAATGATGTTGCAATATTTTCTCATTTGTCTTTAAATATATTCCTCTATGAAAAGTAGTGAGGTTTTTCTCAAAAAAAACCCCTCAAACAGGCTCTAGGGTTTTCTGTCTGCTGTGCCTTAGTCAAGATAATAATTCATATAACTGTTTCTTAGTGATGAAGAAGAAAACATTTATAAAATTTTCATTTTGGGAAAAATACTTGAAGGTACATTTTCATAAATGTCCAAACCAGATAATGTCTTGTTAAGCACTTTTCTCTTAAATTCTTGAAGCATAAAGCATCCTAGGCAGATCCACTCAGCAAAACCCATGCTCCTGTAAGGTTTTATGACCTTTCAACCCTTCAGAAGGCTGCCCTGTTTGGTGTGTACATCCTGTGTGGGCAAGCTGAAAGGGTGTATAAAGGGAGGCATGTCACCCACCTTTGATATTACAGCTCATCTACTTCATTTTCATCTGTGCAAATTCTACCCACTCAGGCAATTGCTACATATACACCCACTCAATTCCTTGCAATAGAAAGAATGTTATTACTACAGTATTTAACTGAAGTCATAACTAGAGCAAAGCTGCCTAACCTCTTGACAATCAGGACCTGAATTATATTCCAATATTTATTTTGGGATTTGATGGTGAATACGCCTTATAATGCTTAAAGTGGTGCACAATCAGTCAGGAGCAAAGGGACCATCAACTAGCTTGTTCTGAAGTGAAGACCTCAGTCCTGACTGTAGTCCAGCCACGGTATGAGCCTTACAACCCTAAGTAATGGAAAGCGTCTAATGAGATAAGGCCGTATTTTACTGTATCTATATGTAAGTGAGTTTAGAAAATAACCATATATTCAGGTGCACATAATAGTTAACAGCCACCTACTTTGCATACATATCTGTCAATAACATCACTACAGGGCAAGTACACTAAATACACTTCAGTCCTGCTAAAAGATGTACACTTATGGCCATCACTAGTATTTTGACTACTCACACCACACTGGGCTTGGTTCACTCAGCTTAGAATGACGCTGAGTTATCAGAGGAATTACGTATGCATGCTTTTGCTGAGGTACCATGGGTATTGCAACACAGGAAACAGTGTGCAACTACTGCAAACATTTCTGAACCTCTGTTTGTATTTGGGATGAATTGTTTCTTCCTCCCTCTTCTCTGAACTTTATGACAGCAGGTTGTGACACGATTGTCATAGTCTCGAAGAACATTTCTATCCACTGAACTATATATTGCTCTTGGTTACTTTACCAACTGCTTATTGAGCTTAAAGCCATTGACTTGAAGGCTAAAGAGTCCACTGCGACACTGGAGTGAATGGAGGGAAATCACCAGATGTATTTCTGACTTGGATTTAGGCTGACCTTCTATGAAGCATAAAAAAATGTAGCATGTCTGTGTTCAAAAAGAGCGCCACCAGTTAACATCTTAATGGCACAGGGGTTGAACTAGATGATCGTTAAGGTCCCTTCCAACTCAAACAATTCTATGATTCTATGATCTGCAAAGACTGTTCTCTCTATATGCTGTATTTCTCTGAATATACAGTACTAATCAAACTACAACTATAACTAAACAGAAAAACTCACCCTATTTCCCCTACCTCTAGGCACATAAATAGCTAAAGGCCACCAGTGCTGTCAATGAAATTATATGGCAACTGCTTAATGCCAGGAGACTGGAGGGAGAGAGAAATGCAAGGGAGTAGTGAAGGTTGTGGGAAGGAATGGGTGAGGGTTGTGAAACATCAGTAGAGTTTTACGGATGTGAAGAAACTGGGGAACAGGGTTTTTTTTCAAAGTAGCCATGGTATGAAAAAGAGCTGGGAATGGACAATGGCGTTTCCAGAGAATGAGGCTGTGGAGGTTCAATAGAGTTTTGGGTCAACGAAGGGCTGCTGGGAAGGGTGCATCTAACCAGAAAGGGAAGCTTTCTTTGGTGACACTATGATAAACTGGGCAAAGAAACTAGGAACCAAGGTGGTGGAGACAAGGCAGAGTTTGTTCAAGTGAGATGGATTAATGTTGAGAATAGAAAAAAGAGATGTGGAAAGGAGATAATCTCAGCCTAAGAACTAGTTTGGGAAAAATCGAGAGTAAGAATAATGCAGATTGAAATTAGATAAGAAAGAAAGGAAAAATTATACGAATGTCAGTAGAATGAAGATATATTAGAAAAGAATGCAGAGGACACTTTCAAAATATTAAGGTACAGAGAAAAGAGAGATAACAATACCTGCTAGAGATAATGTTTCTTTATAAATTGGAACAGATCCAAAAATTCCTGATGATTTGTTACATCTCTGCTATCAGGAAATGATCCGTTGAAAACCATCAATTAAGTATGTATGACAAGAAGGCAGATTGAAAACTAGGCTCTAGCGAAGAGTTACCCTTCCATCAAGTGGCAAAATCCAGTTGCAGTGAGCAGGAGTTTCCAGCGTTGTGGGCTGACAACCACTGTCCCTGCCAGCAGTCAGATGCTGAATCTGGAGCCAGCTGGACTACACTGACACTGGTGGAAGAGAAAAATGAGATTGAGGATATGAAAAAGAAACGAGGAGACTTGACCAACAAAGTAGCCTCAGCTCTCATAATCTTGCATATGTCAGAGGGATGGCTTACATAGAGTATTGGACCAAGGAGCTCTTCCTGGAGCTAGAAGTGCTGTTGATCAGGTCAACATTGTCTGCTTCAGGGCAAATGAACTGAGTTTTTAGGTCACTGGAAATTAATGTCAAGTGACTTTTTGTCTTCCTCCAGGACAGCCACGATATTTGTAAGCACAGGCTAAGGTTGAGCCCTCAAGCAGAGTTTGGCTTGACTTCTGATTTTACGTAGGCAAAAACAGAACAAGCTTTCATACTTAAAAAAATGTCCAGATTGCCTTGCCTGAGCAATATAGCTCCTTCAGCCATCTACAGTCAGTAAATTCAATCCATTTAACAGCTTTCCCAGAATGTTATTCGGGAATGTTTCCTTCAGGATCTAAAGAAATAGCTCCTTTTCTTTATCTTCATCAGTGAAACATCTCTTCTAGAAAATAAAAAATAATTATTCTTTATCTTGAGTCCCACCTCTTCAGCTTCCAGGCCTGCCTGCAAACAATCCCACAGCTGTGGTACTATCCTGATTCCCACATTGTAGCATCAATGATTGATATGTCTAGAATAACGATTTTGAAGAAGACAAAAAAAAAGATTTCAAGTTCAGCTTATTGAAATTTGAGACCTTCAACACAGTCATCTCTTCCCATCACTCTACAACATTACTGGCTAAAGTAGAATCCAGTCCTAAGGACCCACAAAGCCCAACATGCCACGAAGGCCATGCTCCAGAACAGGGTCAATTACTAATCCTGTTTAGGTCCTAGTATTCATGCCCAAGCAAGTATTAAAAAACAGGAAACAAGACTGAGGCACTTTTTTAAAACCAACACCAAGTAATCACTTTCTTTCAGTAAGAAACTTTACAGCCTCCAAACACAAATGATCATTTTATGGTAAGCATAGAATCACAATCATTTAGGTTAGTAAAGATCTTTGTGATTGAGTCCAATCATTAACCTAATGCTGCCAAATCCACCACTGAACTATGTCCTATGCACCACATTTACATGTCTTTTAAATACCTCCAGGGATGGTGACTCCACCACTGCCCTGGGCAGCCTGTTCCAATGTTCGATAAATCTCCCCAGGCACAACTTGAGACATTTTCATCTCTCTCATTACTTGAGAGGAAAGGGATCACAAGATTCGAGGTGTGGCCTCATTGATGCTGAGTACCGGGGGACAACCCCTGCCCTAGTCCTGCTGGCCACACTATTGCTGATACAGGTCAGATGCCATCGGCCCTCTTGGCCTCCTGGGCACACTGCTGGCTCCTATTCAGCTGCTGTTGACCAGCATGCCCAGGTCCTTTTTCACCAGACAGCTTTCCAGCCACTCTGCCCCCAACCTGTAGGGCTGTATGGGGTGGTTGTGACTCAGATACAGGACCAGACACTTGGCCTTACCAAATCTCATACCATTTGTCTTGGACAACCATTCAGACCCCTCTGTACAGCCTTCCTACCCTCCAGCATGTCAACACTCCCTTCCAGCTTAGTGTCATCTGCAAATTGACTGAGGGGGCACTTGATCCTTTCATCCAGGGTGTCGGTAAAGATATTAAAGAGGACTTGCCCCAATACTGAGCCCTGAGAAACACCACTTTTGACCAGCTGACCAACTGGATTAATCATTCCATGTTATGCTGGAACAACCCTTGATGAAAGGGAGACAGCTCCAAGGACAACTCACCTGCAGTGTTGTGCAAGCAACACCAGACTGAGACTGCCAAATTCTGTAACCCATTAATTTCAACTTCTATTTTTCTTGCTGGAAAACTTACTGTAATATAAAACATGCTAAAGTTATACTCCCATTAACTCATTTATTCTGTGCTTTGAATGACTTTTAACTGAGTTGTTTTTTTACTTTCTTGCTCCCAAAATTATTTAACAGCAACAGGTATATCTCATTTGAAATTTCATTTTGCTAGGTTAAAAAGGCCACATGCCTCTGCCTTATTCTGTGCACTTTTTCTGTCTATGTTTCAATCTAAATTAAACTGTATAAACAAGGAGGAAATAGAACACAATATTTCAAAGAATATCTCAGTCATGCCTTCTGTGTTAGCTGTAACACGTCCCTAATCCTACCCAGAACTCCTGTAGAATAAACCCTAAGGTTATACTTACCCTTTCCAAACAGCTTCATGCCGTTGGCAGGACTGCCTGTCAGGACTAACAATTAGAAAAGGAAATGTGAGTTTACCATTTCTCCACTTCTTGAACTCCTATTTTCTTAATGCATATTGGTCTGGAACACAAATTGCAGTGCAGATTACAGTAGATTCCTAATTATTCTTGCTTTCTAAAATATAGGTGTTATATTTGCTGTTCTTCCCTTATATGGTATTCTTAACTTCATGAAGCTACTAAAAATTCCTTACTACTGGGCCTGGAATTACATCTGCTAGACATTGTTCTTGCATAGATTGAGAAAACTAACTGGTTCTATTCTTACCATGTCTGAATCTTGATTTTTTCATTCCCATTTTGTAATTTCTCCTCCTTCATCTTTAGTATCAATCTGCCAGTTCTCCATCTCATTACCTTAATTCAAAATTAGAGCAAAGTAGTTTTTCAGCCCTATTAATTTTTTATTTTTATCTCACCTTGGTTGCTACTTTTATTTTTAGGTGAAGTTTAACATATGCTCCTGATTCACAAGATATAGTTTATTATACCAATCAGTTCTTTTTACTCCATTTCTCATAGAACCTTTATAGTCATGATAGTACACATTGTACACTAGGTATCAGTAGGTATTTTTGAATCTTCTTTCTAAAACTTTTGACCATTGTTTTGCCTAAAAATTCCAGACTGTTTGAAATTTTGCACCCCTGTAATATATTTTCCCACTCCCTGAGATTCAAATGCCTAAATTCTGATTTCATATAATGACATGAATTTCTCAGAGTAGTTTTGTCTATCACTAGAAATCCCTCTTCATATCCAAATCTGCTGCTAGAGGCCCCTACCGGATTCCTAATAATACTCTGAAAAAGTCTAATACAGTTTTCTTCAAGATGACTTGCAAGAAAAAAAATTAGAAGTCAAAGCAAAGATAGCAATTTTTTTTTATTACACCATGTTATTCAGCACTCTTTATTCCAATGCATTTTTCAATATCTGTATTATCATGGCTGTTATTTCATTCTAGTTCTGTTCTTCAACAGCAGTTTTCGTTCTTGCATTTCTATCCAGACTCTTCACATGACAGTACACCATCATGCAAATACAAGGAAATATATACACATGTATATATGCACATATATAAACATACAATCCTAAACATCCACTGGTCAGATTATGTGACCAATACATCTGTTCTAGAACAAGCAGCAGTCACAAGTATCGAGGTCATGTTAATGAGAATACAGTTACGCTGGGCAGGGCACGTCTCAAGGATGAAGGACCACTGCCTCCCTAAGATCTTGCTTTATGGTGAACTTGCCACCGGCTGACACAAGAAAGGAGCCCCGAAGAAAAGATACAAGGACTCCCTGAAACAACATCTCAGCCTTGGCCATATTGACCACCATAACTGGTCTACTCTGGCCTCCAGTCGGGACGTCTGGAGACACACCATCTATAACGCTGCTGATGCCTTTGAGAAAGCAGCAGGATCACCCTTGAGGAGAAAAGACAACGCAGAAAGAATCGTGCCTTGCAGAATATACCACCTAAGGAGTCTTTCTGCTGTGCCTTTTGCAATTGGACGTTTATCTCGTATTGGCCCTTTTAGCCACCAACGTGCTTGCAACAAACGTGGGTAGAGCCCTCCCCAAATCTTTGTTCGCAAAGCCCAGCCATGATGGTGATATACGCATGCAAACAAAAAAAAACCACTTTATTTCAGCTACATTTGGTGTTGCCCAGTAAGTGTTATCTGCAACACTTTATCTGCACTGGTCATCTAAATGTACTTTTGCCACATAAAGACTTTATATCTGCATTCTACTGACCTCTCTACTAGCAAAAACACTTCTCCAATGATTTGCTGCTTCATGCTAGGCAGGAAATATCAAGTCTTTTCTTCCCTCACAAGAGAAGCTTTTATTGAACAAGTCTGTCTTGAGTCACAGTAGCCAGAAGCCAATAGGAAAGCATCTCCGGTGGATGGTTTTTTGGAGGTTTGTAACTACTTCCCTTGCACCACAGCTACAGCATAGTGCATGTGTGGGAAGAAATGTACTGCAGGCACGTGTTTTATTTCATGGGAGCCATGCAAGGGCTGCAATTGGGATGAATGTGGACATTAAGAGGAGATGCTGAGACTAGAGAAGTGCTTGCTATCCTCTGAGTCTTCTGAAGAGCAGGTGGCAAGCTCATCTGCTTGTGTCTGCTGAAGCAAGCCTCTCAAAAGTTCAGAGGAAGTCTTGATGCTGAAGAATCCTCTTTGGGAACAGATCCTAAGGGACAGGCATTGGAAATCTCCTTTACTATATTACCGAATATCTTCAGTCAGCAGAACATTTTCAAGTTTGTGTGAATGTTTTGTAAAGCAGTGCCACACTGAAAACAGCAGCTGGTGGGCAGTTGTGCCTTTATCCAGGATTGTTTTCAGTCCTGAATCAATATGCTCCATCCTGGAAGAGACAACCACCACATTCTCTGCCAGAATACTTTTCATTCTTAGGGAGTTGACTCTAATCCTATGTACTTTCTTTCTCTGGGTGTTCACCTGGGAAACTACATTCTAGGTTCCATTCTTCATTTGCAAGTCACTGTTATTCCTCAGTTTCTTGTTCTGTATCAAATCAAACCAAATCAGTGAAATTCTATCAACTGTCTTAAACAGGTTGGCTTAATGATCTTCTGAACTTTAAAAGTGGTACCTATTGGTCTTATCAGTCTCAATAATACCTCTGTCACATAAGCCATAGGGTGAACAACAGTACAACATATTTTTTATGTTTCAGGTTTCCTCTGCTTAATTTAGCCACAATAGCATAGTCCATCTCTGTATTACTTTAATTATACCCCAAGTCTGTGTGGCACACAGTTCTCCTAAACTTTTTGAAGAGATTCTTTCCTTTGCAAAACCATTCTCAAAAACATTCTCTTTGCAAAAATATGTTCTCAACTCAGCAGTCAATGACACTCTGAAAGTTTTCTTAATCAACGTAGACATGAATTGGCTGGAAGCACGTCCCGGGGAGGCTTCTCTTTTCCAACCAGGGAACTGCACCGAAGGCTCCGCGTCTCCCCTGTCCTCCTGTGATGGGAAGCGGCGTCTCCACCCCGGCGCGCCAGGGCGGGGCCCCCGGCGCCCGCCCAAAGACTTTTATTGTTGAAGAATTAAAAATGGAGATTTGAGCGCGCAGCCCACTGGTGCTGCCAGGCCCAGCCCCGCCTCCTCGTCCCGGGCGCGGGGGTGGCAGCGCGTTTATCCCGGGACGGGGCCCCATCCGCGGGGTCCGGGGGACGGCGCGATCGCTCAGGGCAGGTGAGCGGGGCGGGGGGACGGGACGGGACGGGACGGGACGGAAGGCGGAGGGGGAGGTTCAGGTTCTGTCGCCCCGCGGGGAGCCGGCGATGGGGGAGGGTCCGGCCAGTGTTCCAGCACCTCCGTGCTTCAGCCGCGATCCGCTTTCAGGGACCCTGAGCGCCTGAAATGGGAGAAACCGCCCGAGTCTTCCCAGTGTTGGCGTTTGGAAACGTTAAATGACGTTTCCAGGTGGAGAAAAAGGCGCTTGCTGTATTTTACTTGTGCCTGAGCAGGACGGGTACCAGCACTGAACCCAGATCCTGCTCCTCATACACTCCACCGTGTGTGCTCGCAGCTCGGAAAGCCAACCATATCCTGGCCTGCATCACAAGTGTGGCCAGCAGGATAAGGGAGGTGATTCTGCCTCTGTAGTCTGCTCCAGGTGTGAGACATCACCTGGAGTACTGCATCCAGCTCTGGGGTCCTCAGCACAGTAAAGACATGGACCTATTGGGTCTAGAGAAGGACCACAAAGATGATCAGAGGGCTGGAGCAGCTCTCCTGTGAAGACAGGCTGACAGAATTAGGATTGTTCAGCCTGAGGAAGAGAAAGGTCCTGGGAGACCTCATGGCAGCGTTTCAGTATCTAAAGAGGGCCTACGAGAGAGCTGGAGAGGGACTTTTTGTTTGGGTATGTAGTGACAAGGAGGAATGATTTAAACTGAAAAAAGGCAGGTTTAGGTTAGATATCTGGAAGAACTTTACTGTGAGAGTGCTGAGACACTGGTTGCCCAGAGAAGTTGTGGATGCCCCATCCCTGGCAGTGTTTAAGGCCAGGCTGGATGGGGCATTGAGCAACCTAGTGGAAGATGTCCCTGCCCATAGCTGGAACCAGCTGATCTTTAAGGTCCCTTCCAACCCAAACCATTGTATGAGTCTATGATTTTGTTATTCCAGCTTTTACCTGCCACATTTCTGGGAACTGAGCTGAGCAAGTATGCTTGGTCAGGGTAGTGCCTAATTTCCACATGCTCAATCAAACCTGAGTGGGAATTCAGTTACTTGTATTTGCTGAGGCTGTAAATGGGAAACAGTACTCCAGGTTAGATATACTCAGTGTGTGCAAATGGTGGAATGACTGTGAAAAGCTGGGATACTGGGCACTGTAATTGCTTGTAGTTTCTTTCCTGAGGGGATAGACCCTTCATTTTTGGGTTGGATGTACTGAAGATAGGGAAAGCTCTAGAAACATAGGAGTGTACAAGTAGGGTGGATTTATGGAGCCAAATAAAGTGGGTGGTGACAGGATGAGATCAGCAAGAGAGTCATTTTCCATGAAACTGCCACAAAACATCCAGGAAATGTAAAACTGGAATTGCATTTACATTGAAAGGTAAGATGCAGAACTGTAGCTGTTAGATAACTCCCCTTGTGAAACAGAGCCGTTGAGTTTGATGAAAGGGTAGGAGCCTGCCACAAGAGAGCAGGTGTCAAAAAATAATCTCTAGAAGAGTCTGCAGTTACTTTACACTGATCTTCCCACTATGCTCTGCTACACTACTGTCAGGAGCAAACTGGTGAGCACCACGACCAAGATTATTACCCTTCAGTCATTGCTGAAAGCCAGATACAAGGTTTTAATTTTGTTGTAATAGGTCTCTTGTGACAGCTTTGTTCTTCCCTGGGATTATAGTGTTGGTAAGATTATCCTTATCAACAAATGATGCTTTATCAAGAGCTCAGGATCTGAACAACTTGTAGGAGACTTCTGTTGAAAGGGGAGCTCCCCTTTAAGTAGGGAGACAGTAGTTTAATTTCTCTCTGATATCATCTGTAATTTTATGTTATAGATAAAGCTATTACTCTGGAATTCGATGTGCTTTATAGGTGGAACCCAAACAAATACCTCATATGTCAACGCATGTGTTGTTCTCTGTAGAGAACAATGAAATCACTCAGAACAGTAGCTTCAAGTCCATCACTAGATAAGATGAAAAAAATGTAGACAATTTAAAAAATGTTTGGTTTTTTTCAATAATAAAATACTATACCCACTTGTTAACCTTTTATAGGATATTTAGTATTGAAGAACATTGGGGCTGCTCCTGGCTCAGATTTGATAAAAGCAGAAGAAAAATTTCTCTCTTAAATATTGACATTTTGGGCAAACCAAAGCAGTTATGAGTAAATATGTTGCAGTAACACTCTTGCATTGTCTCCTAGTGCACGATCAAGAAGGTTTTTAGTAGTAGGTTTGCAATAGGCACTCAAATGTAATAACTTCCTATATGGTGTTTGATAGAAAGAAAGCTTTGAAACTGTGTTTGTGGTTTCAGCAAGGGACTGGTGAGAGCCAGTAGAACATGGAAAAATAGAAGTCCTGTCCTGTTGTAGTCCTTTGATGTTATAGCGGCATTAAAGAGGAATGATGTGACTCACATCATATGGTCCAAAAACCAGGGTCCACGGTTCAGTGATCAAAGTTCATTCTTTCCTTATGAAATATTGGAGGTAGTGTACCACTGAACTGAGTGAGCAGGAACTGAACCATGGTTGAGCAAGCAGTTTCCAGAAAAAGCCATACCACTTCTAGTTTTTTCTCAATTTGTCAATCATTTATTCTTTCTCCACTCTTGGATTCAACTGGAATGATGTTGAATTAGCTTGTATCCCACCCACCCAAACTAGCTGGCCGGTGAACTCACTCCATGTGTACCCAACTACTTGCGGGTGTCTTTGGTCCAATCTGTACTGTTAAAATCTATTTTGTAGCTTTTTTAAAAGTATGATTTTGCACATTGAAGTATTTTATTTTCTTTCTAAAGCTTTTTTCAGTGTCTACATTGACCTTAAAATCAGAAATAAATAAGTTAAGGTCTTCATTTGTACTGTAGTCTGTAAGCAAACAAGGTTAAAGGTAGTGATCTTCCAGCCAGCAAGTGATTTTCTGTTAGATAAAAATTGGGATGGAGGAAGAGGAATCAGTGGGATGTTACATTGTTTACGCTGATCAATGTAAACATCCTATTAACACAAGAAGAAAATTCAGAAAATGCTGAATAATGTAGGATGTAGACTCAGTTCTTATTTGGTGGAGATTCCGCCACTGATGGATACTTTTTCATCATGTTAGTTGATGACATCATCCATTTCATATGTGCTCCATTTAAAAGAGCTATTATTTTTTAATAAAAATTTCAAGCATCATCAGTAATATACTTGCATAATACCCGTAGGCCAACTTAAGTTTGGGCTGTTCCCAAGACTGGTTTTGCTTGTGCCAGTATTTTCACAGGCATCCTGTTA
This sequence comes from Corapipo altera, assembly GCF_003945725.1. NCBI lineage: Eukaryota > Metazoa > Chordata > Aves > Passeriformes > Pipridae > Corapipo > Corapipo altera. The sequence goes on along the minus strand of NW_020884879.1, from coordinate 10,147,145 downwards.
GCAGGGAGCGAAGCTGATTTGTTGGAGACCAACCTGGGGGTGAGAACATACAGCAAGGGGCTGGCAACTTTCAAGTAGCAGCTTATATGTGGCTTAAAGTGACTCTTTGAGAAGCCCCTGTAAAACTGTATGTACATGACACCTGCACAAGCTATGAAACCTCTAATTCCTTCAAAGAATGGGGGTGAATTTGTTTACAAGGTCTGTTTCCCACAAAATTGTAGAGTGGCATCAGTGACCTTCATCACATACCAGCTTCTCAGTTATCTTGCCACAAGTTTATCTAGCTGCTGAGTCTGCAATTGCTTGTGTTTGGGGGTTTACAAATAATCTTAAATCTGTTCCAGTCCTCTGGATTATCTCTAGTCTTTCAGGTTACTAGAAATGAATATCGGGGGCCAGAGGGAATTTCAGATGGTTTTAAAATGAATGTTAGGTACGAGAAGGTACCTGGACTTGTTAATCTCTAAAGCGTTGGTAGCTTGATTATACGATCTCTTGTTCACTAGTGATCCATATATCCAGATTAATCCCCATATCATATAGGGGTTATTATTGATGCACTTACTGTGGATATGGATATTTTATCTGTGATTTTAAGACAGTTTTGGTACTGGCTATACTAATCTGTGTTCCAGATCTGAAGCCCCCATAATGATGCAAAATCTACTCACTTCCTTCACCCTCTGTTGCAGGCTGAATGAGTTATTCCAAGTACTGCTCATCTACTCACTTCCTTCACCCTCTGTTGCAGGCTGAATGAGTTATTCCAAGTACTACTCAGTATTTTTGATTCAGTATCCTGAGATAGGCCACTAATGTGATCTTCTCCTGGGCTCTGTCAGCATAGCATGCTTTGCACGCATTGAGGATTTGTAGTCCTTGCTCTTATCAGCAACTTTAAGCAATTAAAAACTTATTATAGAGTAGCATGACACCACTAGCTTTATCCTTCTTGAACACTGTCTCAGCAGAGATTTTAATGTCTGAATCATGCAGACTGTTCATTTTTTAGTTTGATGTTATTGATAAAATCTCTTTTCAGTGACAGTTTCTAGATTTTCTTATATCTTAGTCAGGCATATAAAGGATATAAACACTCATCAGGATATAAACAATTCTGTATTAATTCTTGTGACTTTCTTTTGTTTACACCATGCTGAGCATCTTTTAATACAGCATGTACTTCCTTTGAGCTCCTAGTTTACTATCCTTCCTGCTTGTGCTCTACCTATGAAACTGTCTTTGTCTTACACCAAGAGATTCTCTTCTGATTCTCTCCCCCATCTCGCTGCAGGGGGAGGTGAACAAGCGGGTCTGTGGTGCTCAGCTGCCTACTGGGGTTAAACCACAATGGTCCTTTTTGGTGTCCAATATAGAGTTTGAAGGGTTTAAGATAAGGACAGATTTCATTGGAATGTGGAAGACCAAATTTATAGCTACTGCAGCTACTCAGTCCACAGGGCTTGTCATGGGGCTTGCTTGCCTTATTGAATGTTAGACTCTAGTGTTTGTTTGTGGCTGCCTTTTGCTTTTGCTGTTCGCTGTACTTGTTCTCATCTGTAATTCTGAAGGGAGCTGTGCTTTACACCAGTCCACCCCTATATTCTACCTTCTAGGGCTTTAAAGAAGGAAAGCAAAAGTGGAGAGATTAGGTGCAGCAGGTTTGCTCATATAAGTGTGCAGCTGAAGACATAAAGTTAGAAAAGTCTGGGCTTGCTGTATTTTATGATCCTGGCACTGACTGTGGCAATTACGATTTGTTTCTTGTAGGTACTTGTTCTAGTGCTGGAGCAGAAAACTTGTTAAACAAGTAGCAGCCTGATTGAGGCAAATAAAATCTGTATTCAGTTATGGATTACTGAACTAGATTGCAATGTTTAAGTCTCTGGCTAACGCTCAAAAATCTTAAAAGCAGCCAGAGGTGCTGAAGTGCTCTTGCATTCCAGGGTAACCACTACCTGTTGTTAGGCTGGCAGGGTCCACTGTAGGAACAGACTAACTTGAGAGCTCCATGTGGCAAACATATCAGTAAGACCATGGAGCCCTCTTGGCCCTTGCTAGGGCTGGAAGATTGGAAAGAAGGGTGTGTTGGAATTGTTGTATGGATGAGGGGTGAAGAGCTGCTTTTCCCAGTGCTCCCAGCAATACTAAACGCTGCCCCAGGCACTCGCAGGCCTTGTGAAGGAGCCAAGAGTGCCCTGGTTTTGCTTACTGGCCCTTCAGCTGCTCACTCTGCTGTTTGATCCCCTTACTGCCACTTACACAGAGAAATAATCTGATCAGCCATGTTGTAGGGATCCTGAGGCTTCTTTGGACTCCAGCCCTTCTCCTTTTAGCCCCTATTAGCTAGCTGTATAAAAAGGATCCGTAAACACATACAGTAATCTCATAGCCAGCAGCTATCTTAGCATGATAGAGACAAAATGTTTGAACCTGTGCTATGCCAAAATAGGCATCAGGTGTATCTACAGAAAGCTTTTTGCCTAAATTGAGAAGCTTCCACGATTAGAAACTACAGCTGGGTTTTTTCCTTCTCCATGCAGGACATGATAGGTGGAAAAGAATCCTGCACTTCAGGACCGATACCAATGACCGACCTCAGCTGCCTTGTCTACGGACTGGAAGAATGGACTGTTGTGGAGTTCCTGAAGCAATACCTTTTTCATTTGATCATTGCCTCACTCACAATTAGTGCAATATTAGTTTTTTTTATAGTTCCTTTAACAATTGGCTTTTTCATTTACCTTTCTAATATTTCACTTTTAATATATCAGAGGAACAGTGAGTTAGAAGCAGATCCCTTGAGTGATGTTTGGGACAGAGCAAGGAAAACCATAGCAAGCTTTTGGGATATATATGCAAGAATATGGCATGGTAAGTATGACATGACTTGTCTGAAGCTTTGAATTACAGTAAGTAGTAAATACACAGTAGTTTTAATTTTAATTTTTTCTTCCAAATGGATGCAAATAAATTACATATTGTACTTTGTATGGCATCTAACCCAAAAGTTTCTGTCTCGAAGACTGACTGCAATATAGAATAAGCAGAATGAAAGGGAGAAATTAATTAATATAGGGTAAATTTCTCTTAAGTGGACAGGCAGGTGCATTTCTCTGTATATGGTATCAGAGTGAAGTGCAGTGTTGATGTTAGTTCTAGTTGGAAATGTAATTACTGTATTTTTAGTTGGTAAAAACTACTTTGTTTTGTGACAATTAAAAATATTTTTAAGAGCTATATGGATGCAGAAGTAATTAGATATCACATCTAAGTTTGTACTGTGGCAGAATTTAAAAACTAACCTGACTTTACGGTTTCATTACACTCAACCTTCAAATACTTTCAACACACCCCACTCTGTAGGAAAATCCTCAGCAGTCTGCTAGGCTCTTGTTCTTTCCACAGATGTGGTTTAAGACTATCACAAGGTAACTTTACCATTCTAAGGATGAAGACTAATAGCTGTTATCTATATTGGTATCCTGCTATGCTTTTCCCTTAATCTTTGAACATCCTGCATATAAAAACTTCTTCACTTCTTCCTAGGTCTCTGCCTGCTCCAATCCCATCCAAACAGCTCCTGACAGGAGCTGTAGCAAGGATGGAGATGAAGGCAGACAAGGTGGAACACAGCTCTTAGTTGGCAGAAGCTATGGCTTTCCCACGTCTTTGTATACATTAGCCTTCTAGTCTGGCTCCACCTAAAACCTAACTCAAACATAGGAAGAGCCAGGACAAGGATTCATAGAAGTCCATGTCTGTGAGGAAATTCCCTCCCACTGTGAAGTGAATACATTTCACTCTTGTGTAGAGAACCTCTCTTTGGAATTCTTGCAGATTTTGGTTTCAATTTAAACATCTCACCATTCTCAAAAATAGAAACATTTTATTATGTAAAATCCCAAACTCTTCATTCTGCCTGATACAGAATGGAAATTCATACTTTTGTATTTCAGGAAAGCATCCAGACTGTTTGCCTCTAATTCTGCAAATGAATTGTTTTCACACTAGTTAGTAATTTTTAAAAAATTATTATTATTGTACTATGTACTGAGAAAAGTTCCTAATGAGAATTAATTATTTAGTTCCCTCACTGGGGAAAATGTCAGGTTCAGGTCTCATCTAGTGATTAAACTGACCAATAAATCAGTCCAGTAATAAGCTATGTTGTTTGAGGGACTTTGTTTTTGCTGTTGACCAAAAGTTCCATCCAGAACCTAATTATTTTAAATGCTACTGCAGAGACTTTCACAACTCTCTGGAAGTCATTTAACAAAGGACAGTAAATGGTTTTCTTTAAACTGCCAGATGATTTACAGATATCATTGTCAGTGTATTATTTTCCATTCCAAACAGGTTATGAGCTTCATGGTGTGGAAAACCTACCAGAAGGACCAGGCATTCTTGTGTATTACCATGGAGCTATTCCTGTAGACTACCTTTACTTTTTGTCGAGGCTGTTTCTCTGGAAGAAAAGACTTTGTCTGTCAGTAGCTGATCATTTTGTCTTTCGTTTACCAGGTAAAAACATGTTCCCTTGTATTTAAGCATTCTGGATTCACCCAACCTGTTGCTAGTTTTGGTGAACTTGACATTTTAAACACTTTACTACGCTTTAAAGAGAGCTTTCAAACTAAAAGACTGCTTTTAGACTTTTAAACAAGAAGTTGGTAGATGTAACAGGACAAACAGGTAGAATATCCTGTCATTTCAGTGAAAACATTGGTAAACCCTCCAGAGCCAACGAATAGACTTAAATTCCTTTTCAGATGTAATGTCATGCCTCAGTAGAAAGTGCTGGATAGGACTCTATTATTGATCTAGTGCTGAGTGGTCAGCAGTGGGCTATGAGTGCAGAAGAGCTCAGAGAATGGTAGGATATCAGTTACCTACTTGCCCTCTACATTGGGTAGGCATTGCAGTGGGGTATGACTTTGTTGAAGATTTTACTGTTGAAGAGAGCTCTGTAATACTGGCCACCACAATATATTCAACACACTGTACACTGAGAAAGAAAGAAAGAATTCCATCATGAAAAGGAGAAGATACAGAGAAACAAAAAAATGTCAATTTTATAAAAACAAGGCATAAAGAAGAGCATCCCAAAGGAATATCAGGGAGATTATTTCAAGGAACCTTTATACTACTTATATTAAAAACTATTATAATAATAAAGAGTAAAGCAAGCTATTTAGAAGTAGAAGGATACTCTTCAGAAAAGGAAGTTTTGTCCAAACACTGAAAACAAGTAGTATGAAGCAAGTTTGATGTGAAAACCATGTTCAGGTACCCCTAGAAAGATGACAAGAATTTTTTACAAGCACATTTAGTAGGTACTGTGTGGTACTAAGCACATCAGAAGTATGAAGTTGTCAAGAGATGACTGGCTTTTTACAGTACCCAGAAAAGAAGAGAAAGCTTAGCAAAATATTGCAACAGAGACTCTTTCTAAGGGATAAATAAGAGGGCGCTGTTTCAAATTGAAGTGTCCGTAGCACAGATTTTTATTAAAAATGTATAGTACACCATTGTCAGGACTAAGTAATACTCTTAGCTGTGCAATTTCTGGACTATTGGTGTCTGCATAACATATTGTTCGAATTATGTTCATGCTAGAGGAACAGAAGTTGCCAAATATGGTGTCAATCTATAAAAAGGCTACAAAAAGGCATTCGGTAAAAAAGACCACAAATAACTGAGATCAGACCTCTCCATTGCATTAGTAGAAAATGTGTCTAAAAGTAATAGCCTGAGCATAATTTCTCCCTAATGTGCTCTACCATATTTACTTGCTTTTTGCAAAGAAATGTTACACTTCACGGATTGGTTCTTTAAAGAAAGCTCATGAACATATGCTGAACCTCAGTTCAATTTATTTATAGGATTAATCACAGTTACAGGAGAATTCTTCTTGTGAATTAATAACATCTCAGAGTAGCTGCAAAGTAATAAAGTTACAAAAAAAGAGCAATGATGATCAGAGGCCTGGCATGGCTTCCTTTGAAGAGACAGTACATAAGACAGAAGTCTTGAATGACTGAGGGATACAAAATTCTGTGTGATCTGGAAAAGGGGAATAAGAAGTGGAAAAAATGTTTATATGATACATTATAATTCCTAACAGTCAAAAAAGTTTTAAAGCCAAGCAAACGAAGTACCTCTTCACTTAATAAGGATATGGCATTCCTGACTGTAGGATAAAACCAAAATATATATCTGAGTTCACAAAGGGCTTAAACAAAGTCAGCACCTGTCTTTGACAGAAAGATCTATCAAATATAGTACCTTGAATGAGATTAAATTAAATTACAAGATTCAGCACTGTGTTTTCCATTGTCTTCCAAAGTTTCTGTTGCAGACCTTTGTCAAAGTTGTACTGCTAAGCACCAGTTCTGGCAGTCCATAGTTATTGCTTACGTTTATTATAAAAAAATTTCTTTGCAAATTATGCTGTTCAAACAGTGAATTTGCAGATTGAGGAAATGCTTGTTTGTGGGAAGTTGGATGGGAATTCCAAACCAATATATTTAAAATGTGAATATAATATAAGAAAGCATAGAATGCTTCCATCTTTCTAAATCTGTCTTTTAGAGAAATCCCAGTTATGGAAACCAAGGAAGGAGATTGACTGAAATGTTCATGTGGTGCTGAAATTGCCCCGCTGACTTCTGTCATTCATGCATCTTAAGTCTTACAGCAGCCCAAGTTGATCCACATAGTTTGCAATTTAACCACAAAATACACAATTTAACAACTCGAAAACTAAATGTTTAAAATGTTAAACATTGCATTTTCTTTTAAAATAAATAGATGCTTGTCAAGTATTTATTTTTGCAGTAATCTTTATTGTACCGATATTTCCCCCTGTATTGAAGTATATAAAAAGAAGGAGAGAGGAATAGACACTTGTTTTCAGATTTCTAGCTATGATGCACAAGTTTTGCTTGCATAGCAGGTGTTTTGATAAGTATAGAAAATAGCATGTGGAAACATTAGTCTATTGAGATGCTCCTGATAAGATGGTTCATCTTCATAACATTTGGGCAAAAATATTTTCATGTCTTTGTCATTTTGCCAATATTTCCTCTGTAAGTGTCTTACGTCCTTCATAAAAATTTGTCTTAGTCTAAATATATATCTGATAGATTTTCATTTAGCTGTAATCTGGTTCTTACATGCAAGCAGTGTTTGTGATATGCTGTTATAATAATATGCATTTGCTACTTATTTATTGCAGGACTTAAATTGTTATTGAGAGTGACAGGTGTTATACCAGGCACAAGGGAGAAGTGTCTCCTTGCACTCAAGAATGGATACTTGGTGTCCATCTCACCAGGTGGAGTTAGAGAAGCATTATTCAGTGATGAAAGTTACCAACTCATGTGGGGAAATAGAAAAGGTTTTGCTCAGGTTGCTCTAGATGCAAAAGTGGTGAGTATTATTATTATTATTACTACCACTAACAATCCCAGTTTATACCTTTTGCATACGTGCTTCGTTATAAAAGGCAGCTTAGAGGTATTTGTTGGAAAATCTTCCAGGCAAAAAACATGTTTCAGAAGTAAAGATTTCTTTACCTTTTCACATCACTTTACTCAAACACATTAATCCATAAGGAGCAAGGATTTTGTGGAACCGTTGAACTTTTTCTTGACTATTGCAAAGCATCCATCTCTGCAGTTCCATTGTCCCCATCCAGTCGGTTGCTTCTCAAGCTTTGTTTTGGTCTCTTGTGCTATAGCTCCTACTGCAAAGTACCTGGAGTTGCAAAATTCATGCTTCAGGTTAATATTTCTTCATAACTCTATCTCTGAATTTTTGTGGGGATATAACTAAACACTAGAATTAACTTAGGGGCACTTACCCAGTGGATAAAGTAATTTTAGGCTGGGAGACCTATTTCTACATCAATGCCTCTCTATGTGGCCTTTTAAAAAGTCATGTTTGATGTGATTCTGTTCCCTTTCCTGTCCTTTTTCTCAAAAGTGTGGACTGGTAAATGTTCCGTACTTTATATATTGTGTGGGCCCGTACAGCACTGCTGCTAGGAGAATACCAGAATGTGAATAGGATAAACTCAGTCCATTCATATGGACATTTTGGATTCCCTTATAGTATTCTTATGTATTAAGTGAATAATATACTCAAACAGTCAGAAAGAGGTGTCACTTTAACAACTTGAGTGATTTCTAGTGATTTTGCTTTCATATCTGATTTTCAAGCTACTTCAAATATTTGAACAATCTATTGCCAAATGTTTTCCCTTCACCTGCAGTCTTAAAGTAACACAGTGTAATAGGTTGTGGGTTTTTTTAAATAAAAATTGAATTAAAAAACTCTGAGTGCCCTGACTGCCACACTGATCAAAACACATCACAAAAATCCTTGCTAGTAATCCTCTTAATTCTACCACTTTTACATAACTTAGAAGCACGTGGAAATAGCTGAACAGTAGTACCTAAAATTATTAGCACCTTCTATTGACAATCTGTAGGTTTTTAAAAAAAATTTATTTAATGAATTGGGTATTCATTGAGGATAAGGTTCTTTCGGTGTGAGATGATCCTGTGGTCATTTGCATAATGTTTGGTAATATACAGGACTGTTAGCAGGAGGGTTAGAGAGAATTTTATCCTTCGACAACTACTATCCTGAGCTTTCCTTCACAGTGCTGTGAGCTCTTGTATTACTTATTATTGTACTCCTTCAGTTTGGGCTTTCTTTAATGATCAGAAGGTTTGAGTGGATCCCTGTGTGGTGGGCATCATTGTAATTAGCTTGCATCTTTGATATTTCTCTGGAAATCTGTGATTGGACAAACCTTAGGTAACTAAACACTTAAAAAAAAAAAGTACTGTGCATTTAACAGTAGAGGAGGCAATATTGGAGTAGTAACTGGATCCCATCTTTTGACAAATTTTAAAATGGATTGTTTGTTTGTTCTTGCTGCATACTTTTCAGTACTGACCAGAATAGTCTTGTACGTTGACCAAAGACTGGGCATTGACTCATCTAACTATCAGAACTTTGCTAATACTTGCTTGGATCCTGAATGAAGGCAAAATAGAATTATAAGGGCCTTTTTTGAATTTATTCTACATACAGTGTAGCCATCAACCAAAGAACCACACACACTTTATTCAAAATGACTACGTTGTGGTTAATAACCTGCCACAGATGACTTGAATGGGGATTTCAAAACCAACTTTATATATGAATAGACATTCCCACTCTTCATACAATATTACGGAAGTTCAATAGTTCTCTCATTGAAAAAGTTGAAGAAAAGCAAACAATGAAGGTAGTTTCAGCCTCAGTCCTTGCCTAAAGGTTTCCACATTCAGTTTCCACTTCATCTTGTGCAATTACTCTGCTTAAGGAGTCAGAGAAGGAGAGTGTTACTATTTAATGTTATGACTCAAAGAGCCTCTGGGACATATATTTGTCTCCATCAAATTTTATCTATGCCAGGGGCCTGACCTTCAGAAATACCCTTACCTTCAGAAATACCTCTGTCTGTGGCTTGGTTTGACAGGTTAATGGGGAGGGTTGATCATTTCTGAAGATCCCTGAATTTTATCTGTGTCAAAAAATTGGTTCCATTCTATTTTGGTAAAAGATAAACAGAGACTATGGTTTATAAAATTCTCATGTATGTGCAAGGGGTTTGGACTACTTGATCTCCAGAGGTCCCTTCTAGCCCCAGCTATACTGTGATTCTGTGATTTTCAAGCTGACTGGTTGTGATCCAGCTCAATTCCAGCACGGCAAATATAAATCCATGGGTTACTGCAGATCTGACTGTGCTGCTTTACAAATGTAAGATTTTATATGTGTACCTGTTTTTTCCAGCTTAGGGACTGAAGGTTGCTGCCTACTCTGTACCTCAATGGCTGATCATTGTATGAGAATAGCCTTCATAGCTGCCAGATTTCTTTATAGCCTAAGATGTATTTCTCTTGCACTATTTCTAAAATTTAAAGTGTTTTGTCTGTATGACAGAGGGTTTCAAGCATTTTACATGTCAGACATACAGTATTCGATCAATAGCTGAAGCCAACTGTGGTATTTTTAGTATCCAGTACTTACGTGTTTTTAAAAGATATTACTGGTTATTTTTAAGGGGTTATATCTAATAATTTGCCTTAATTTCTCATTCTGAAGGGTTTACCATAAAAACTTTATGGGTGTTTGATATTTTTGTTATCTCTCAGGGATTTTTTTTCCTTTTAGTGGTTTCCAACACTTTGAGTTACTTGTTAGGCTCTAGTTAGGTGGTTTTCTTCCTTGTTTTTCTCTTGTCCTATGGTTTTCTGTTCTCTGGTAATGATTTTTAACAGCATAAAAGTCTTCTTTCATTACCTTATGGACAAGTAATTCCAACAACATGCTCAAAATATGTTTTTAAAAAAGGAAAGAGGATAATAGTGGCCAAAAAAATCATTGCATATATGGATACAATCACTGTCAGTTTGTCTACAAATTGTGAAATCTTACCTCAGGCTGTAAGACGTGACTGTTTCAAGTGCAGGTATCTCAAGTGTGTTTCTTTTTAGTCACAGTAATGAAATGAACTTGTTCTGTAACTGCCTAAGTATCCACCTTCCAGCAGGTGTGTAGTCCAGGTCAGTGAGGACATACAATTGCCTTATTTGTCTAAGGGATCTGCAGAAATATTTTCCAGTGAAATATTATCCAAACGTGACTGCTTCAGTGAGACCCTTCTTTGAGAAGCAGATGAGCCAACCATGAATGTCTAGTTGCTTTCTGCTAGACTTCACAAACTGAATACTCTCCTATTCAGCACTTGTGATGAAACCTTTAGACAAGGAAACAGCAAAACTTCATTTATGTTCCAGTCAGTGGTACCGCAATAAATATATAACATAAAAGTTATATAAACCCTAATACAATGTCAGTAATTTTCCTTACAGATAGTGAGTTTAAAACAGATATTTGTGGGAGCTAAGAAATAGAATTTTATTTCTATTCTTGAGTTTATTTTTTATATCAAGATTCCTTGTTTGCTACTTAACTGACTGATAATTATCTTCTGTATTGAAGTGATTTTCTTAGCTGCATTAACAGGCACTAAAACATAAATTCAAACCTTCTATAACATTTCCACTGTTTTTTTTTTTTTTTTGATCCCTTAGCCCATCATTCCAATGTATACTCAAAATGTCCGTGAAGGCTATAGGACATTTAAAGAAAGAAGTAAGAAGTTAAAAATATATTTTAAGTATTTGGAATGCTTTATCCACTTTTCTCTCAGATTTCTCTCGCTTTTTTCTTAGATTTTTGCTTTTCAGACTTCTGCTTGCTTTGGATTTTCTAACACAGTTGCTATGGGTTAGAGGTATCTCAGATATGGAAATAGCTTGTGCATAACTGGTTTGTGCTGTGTGATTTGATTCTTTAATTCAGTCTTATTTCAGTGATCTGTTAGGTCTATTGAGCTTTATTTTGGTGGACAGTTACCTCAATCTTGTAACAACTTCTTGACTGTCAGATAAAGTATGCATTTTTAATAAGTCTTCGACATTAATCAGATATCAAGTTTGGATTGTGTTTTCTGTGGCTGTAATCTCACTTTTTCCTCCCATAAACTATTTCAGGATTTTTTAGACAGTTATATGAAAGTACTCGATTGCCTTTTATTCCTCCATATGGAGGACTTCCAGTCAAATTTCGCACGTACATTGGGAAGCCAATCCCTTACGATCCGAATATAACTACAGAGGAATTAGTTGAAAAGGTAAGTTATCTCTCCTTGCAAAATTGAGCTATGTACTTTGCCTTCTCTTATATAGGTACTTGAAACTAGTTTTTTTCATGCTTCAATAAAGACAAATATACTTGTTAAAGCTATGGGCAGTTGAGGTCCGTGATTATTTAATGCAGGGATACCTACAAGTAACTATTGACATAGTAATAGTTGATTGGGATGCCCTCATCCTTTCAGAATGTGTGAACTCTGTCTTCTTGGCATGTTATCTTTGTTTCTCCCATGCCTTTTGTAACTTTGATAACTGAAATTATGTAAACTATGTTTTAAGTGCAGTTTTCAGTAACCACGAAAATAAATTTCATACATAAAAAATAACTTTGAGCATCTTCTCTAAATAGCATAGGGCTCTAGAAACAAAGTTCCACAAGAGCTTCAGTCTCTGGTTGTCAAAAGAAAAATGTTAAAAAAATGAGTTGCATCCAAAATATAAAAGATTTTGAGTACCTATAGCTTGGTGAAATCAGTGGTGTCCAGGAGCATAAAAGCGTTTGTAGATCCAGAGTTTAGGCATCTTTCAAAATATTAGGCTAAACAGAAAACACAGTTTTTAAAATTTGTCATGGAAGGTGAAGGGAGGGCTTTATGCAAAACCATAAACAAATCTATGAGCTAGGAGCACGTGGATCAAAACACTTGTTAGGAATCACTGATGAAAAAACACCTTGCTGCTCCCAAAAAGGTGCAAGAATGCCAGCTTTCCTTTCTTTTTTTTTTTTTTTTTCATTTTTTTTCTTTTTCTTTTTTCCTTTTTTCAAGGGTCTGCTGCAGATTCTGGGCTTCACAAAAGTGAAACCAGAAAGACAGGTTTGGTCTGTTACAAGGGAACTGCCCCAGCCCCAGTAAGCTGTGGAGTTTGGTCTGAGCATATTTAGGAGGCTGGAAGCAATATGACTGCTCTTACTGTTATTTATATTCTTATATTTTGGGGGAACAGTATTTTGTGTACCTGCAAAACTGAAATTGAAATTTCCCATGATGCTGATTTACTTTGTTAAAGTCAAGGTTTTGGCCACCCACTTCGACCACCACCCACTTCAATAGGAGTAGAGTTAGGTCTTCTGTGGCTTGTATTAAAGAAAAAAGCAGGTTAATGGGCGTTTGAGGTGAGCAGTGGCCTGGCTGACCTCTGTCGGATCCTGCCCTGGAAAGGAATTAGGACATGAGCCTGTCAGAAGAGGTTCAGCTATTCTTTTCTTATATTCACAGTGATATTCTACCATGACTCGGGTAGATCGGTGGAGTATGTAGCTACCCTTATTTCAAGCTTAAATACATAAGGAAAACCAAAAGGAGATAATTTCTTATTTCTTTTAGAAATACAGAATATTGTATGCATTCTCTTCCTGAACTTGCATTTGAATCTCATGTAGAGAATATTATGAATTCTCTTATATACATGCTGTATATGATCCAGTTATGGAGGAATTCATACTGGGGAGGACAGACAGAGGTTCCCACTCCAAATTCCTGGTGCCAGTAAGGTCAGCTATGGGATCAGATGAGGTTAGTCAGGCTTTGTCCAGCATTTTTGATGAAAACCTTCAGGGATGGAGATTGCACAAACTTAATGTTTGTATGTGTTGAAGGCAACTTTGACTTAGTAATGCCCAGCTTTACTAAATCTCAATAATTTGAGCCTATCCAAACTGCAATCAGTGTTTTTATTCCTTTCCTTTCCAAGAAAAGTGTCAGTAGGACAACTAGCTAATATAAAAGACATTTTTTTTCTTAGACTGGATCTTATGAGTGAGTTTCCCAGTGCCTCTTGAACTTCTGAGAAGTCAGGGGTTATACTATTCTTCCATGCATAAGCAGGTCTGTAAAGGCAAATTTCTCTTCTCTTTTCAGACAAAGACTGCTGTCCAGGCTCTTATAAGAAAGCACCAAACACTTCCAGGCAACATATGGAAGGCTTTACTGGAGCGATTTGATAAACGTCGTAAAAGCGATTAGAATGCTTATGTTTATTTTGTTGTTTTTACAGCATACAGTAAAAAAAAAATGTCCTACAGCACTGGTGACTAATGGTTGGTGTTCAACCAGTTTAATTTACAAGTTTCTACAGATTTGGCAGAAGAAAACAGTTAACCTCTCGTGAATATCCTGAACTCAGAAAAACTAAAGAAGATGACTTACGTATAATAGCAATGAAACAGCTAAATTCCCCAAAATGAAATCATGTAGCCAGGATTTTCCTGATTCCTAAAACAAGTACATACTTACTCGGAGAGCCTTAGCAGTTTTGTCTAGATCTGTGATTTTGTGTTTTGAGCAAATCACAGTCCAGTCTCAGAGAAGAACCTCAGAGTCAGTGTTGTCCCACCAGAGACCACTCCACAGTGGGCACCTTCCCTGTTGGACCCCATGCAAGACAGTGTCAGAAGAGAAACTGTCTCACTTTAGCTGATGATCTGCTGCTTAGGCATTTTTCTAGAGACTACACAAAGAGACATAATCCCATTAGAACAGACAATAGACTCCTACAAACACATCAGCCTAGTGATTCACGCCCTGGAAAGCAGGACTGCGACATCCAAGACTTTGCCCCCACAAAAGAAAGGTGGGGGCAAAGCTTTTTTTTCCTCTCTTTAAGAGAGGAAAAAAAAGCTTTAGTTCAGTGTAGTGCTATGCAAGTACATGCAGAAAGTACTTTCAAGTTTGATCTGGTACATGCATGCACTATTGCACCATACCATAGTTGTTTAGTGGATGAGGCTGCCCCCAGTCTGAAAATCCCTGGATACAGTGAGTGCAGTATGGATGTGCTGTATTTTTCTCCCGGTGAACAGGGAACAGGCTGTAAGGGTAGCTTACTTAGGCAATGCAACCCTGAGGTTTATCATCGCCGGTGGTTTGCCTAAAATGCAGTACTGCAACACTGCTGTTTCCATACGGATTTAACTGAAATGTCTGTTTGGAAAGGTAGACGTAGGCAGTGTTTTCATCCTAATGCAATTTGTGGAAAACTGAAACTTGCTACAAAGCGGAATGTGTTTTTTACAGGCTGTTGTTACTGGTGGGAGTGGGAGAACTTTGTGTAATCTATCCAATATGCCATTAAATGCAATCAAGTCTGTTAACTTCAAACACCAAGAGAGGTAATTTTTGTGCCTCATTTTTCATTCTTGTGCTTTTAATACCTACATAATCTTTCCCCTCAACATCCTAAAAAGTTACATAGTATCTAAGGAACTATATACACCGTTTGCCCATTTTTCACTAGAAAACTAAATCTACTCTTTGGATGAGAATAAATTCTTCCCATGCTGCTTCTCCACAAATATTTTATGCACATCTGGAGAAGGGAGCAGGATAGACAGGTGAGTTATTTCCCTGGAGCAAAAAGACAAGAATCCTGTCCTGAAAAAATCTCAAATCTCTCCTAAGGTATAAGTATTTTTATTTGAACACCTTAACTATAATTGCTGTATACAGGCAGAAAGATTTTTCTCCCAGCAGAGACTTGACATGCACAGGAAATGATAAACTAAAGCAAACCAAGATGCAGACTGATACACCTGAACAGGAACAGGAATTCAAACCATGAAGTTGTATTACACAGCACACTCCAACGATACAAGCTAAAATTCAAAGCATGAGCTTAAGTCAAGGGAGAAAAAGGAAAAGGCTACGGAATACTAAAATGGACACAGATGAAGAAGCAAGAGGAATTAAGAGTAATGATGGCTCAGAGCTGAGAATCTGAAAGCAGTCTTCATATTGCAGAAACTGCAGAAGGACTAGACGGAATCATTCTCTGACACCTTATTTTTCGAGCACATTAATGTCATCATGGAACGTGTCCAAAGAGGGGCAATGAAGCTGGTAAAGGGTCTGGAGCACAAGCCTTATGAGGAGCATCTGAAGGAGGTAGGGTTGTTTAGCCTGGTGGAAAGGAGGCTCAAAGGAGATCCACAACTTCCTCAAAGGAGGTTGGAGCCAGGTGAGGGTCAGTCTCTACTTGCAAGTAACAAGTGACAAGACAAGAAGGAATAGCCTCAAGTTGTGCCAGGGGAGGTTTAGATTGGGTATTACTAAAAATTTCTTCACTGAAAGGGTCATCAAGCATTGAAACAGGCTGCCCAGGGAAGTGGTAGAGCCACCATCCTTGGACTTGTTTAAAAGATTTTTAAGTGTGGCACCTGGGGACATGCTTCAGTGGTGGGCTCAGTTTGGTTAATGATTGGACTCAATGATCTTAAATGTCTTCTCCAATCTAAACAATTCTGATTCTCTAACCAGTTAAACACTTCAATAATCTGAATTTGCAAAACCTTTCAAATTCCATGATGCTAGGGGCTGTGTTGCTACAGAACAGAGCACAAGCCTTGGATAGGAGATACGTAATCGGAGCACTGATTATCTTTGAAAGAAGAGACTCCTGCCTGTATCTCTCCTATTTAGACAGCTGTTAACATTTTGCTAACAAAGTTCAAGTTTTTACTTGGCGAGTAAATCATCTTACAGCAGCATCACTATGTTATCTGCAGCTTATCTGAAATGAGCTGAAGTAAAAATTAATTTCTATTAGTTGTCTTCTGTCACAGTTGTCTGAAGGGTATTTTCTGGGATCCAATACAATACACAAAATTATTACTGAGAAAGAGAAGTGACTTTGAATGATGTATATGTGATTTTTCTAATAAAAAATTTTAATCACTTTTTTCCAGAAACACTGTAATACTGCTCTAATAATAAGCAGCTACTATACTATTTTAGTGGATCCCTCTAAATTTTTACTATTTTTAGCACAACATTATAGAAATTAGAACTAGAAACTGATATTATAGAAACTAGGGCTTGCCACACAAATAGAATTGTAATTGCAAATCAAACCACTCCCCTGCTACCCTTGTTTTTAGCCTCTCCATCATACAACAAAAAAGAAATTAAAAACAGCAAATGCAAATGACCTGTGCCTGCCTCAAAATGAAATTAACATTTATGACTCTTTTTGGGTATGGTTTGCCCAGTGAATAATGCAGGAAAATCCTGTTTTCATAACTTTTTGCATATAAGGTTTATCCAGCTCAAACTACATGCTTTTCCATTGGGGAAAAATATCCTACTGGTAACACTGGAAAAATAATAAAATCATAGAATCGTAGACTATCTTGAGTTGGAAGAGAACCACAGGCATCATCAAACCCCAACTCCTGGCCCTCCACGACAGCCCCAGGAGTCAGACCATGTGCCTGATAGTGTTGTCCAAACACTTCTTGAACTCTGGCAGGGTTGGTGCTGTGACCAATTGAGTGACAGTGCAAACAGACTTATACAAATGCACAGCTGAGCAGCCGCAGATGTTTAACAGGCAGATGATGTGAATGTAGAAGACAGCCAGTTAGAAAAGAACGGGAAGCACGGATCTGAAAGAGCTCACTGCCAGTTCTGGCCAGTTCACCTCTGCTAAGATTGAGGAAGCAGCCATGGTGGAGTTACATGTCGTCCCAGAAGGTAGGGAAGCTACATCAACCTCTGTGTTTGGAGCTGCACCTGGCGCCACTGGAACACTGCTTATTTCTTTGATTGATTTTTATTTTTTCTTTATATATAAATCCAGGGATCACATCCAAGTCTGCTGGCCAGTCAGGAGTACCTTAACAGCTCCGTGAATGCCATGTTTGAACTGCAAGCTGTCCAGAACACCGACTGCCTGCAGTGGGAAGGAGCGGGTACTCCTACAGCTGCGGGTATGAGTGGGTACTCCTGTAGCAGTGGGTATGACTGGGTACTCCTGCAGCTGCGGGTATGAGTGGGTACTCCTGCAGCAGTGGGTATGACTGGGTACTCCTGCAGCAGTGGGTATGAGTGGGTTCTCCTCCAGCAGTGGTGCCAGGTATGGCTGCTGTTGCTGCTGCTCTGGCACCACCGGCGGGGCTGGAGAAGGGGGCTTACACTCACCCCAGGCTGGCAGGTTCTGGGAAGGGTTGGCTGGGAAGTGAGTGGTGCTGAAGGCAGCATGGTGAACGGGTGGGACCCAGTGTTTTCCAGTGAGCACCACAGCCGAGCGGCTGAGGGAGCTGGGGTTGTTCAGCCTGGAGAAGAGGAGGCTCAGGGCGGACCTTATGGGTCTACTAGCTGCCTGAAAGGAGGTTGTAGCCGCATGGGGGTCGGTCTCTTCTATCAGACAACCAGTGACAGGACGAGAGGACATAGTCTTAAAATGTGCCAGGGGATTACACATTGGAATGGGCTGTCCGGGGAGGTGGTGGAGTCACCATCCCTGGAGCTGTTTAAGGAAGGGCTGGACGTGGCACTTAGTGCCATGTTCTAGTTGGCACGGTGGTGTTCAGTCGTGGGTTGACCTCGAAGATCTCGGATTTGTTTTTCCGCCTAATGGATTCCGAGATCCCGGGATACCGGGCGCCCCGCCCTTGCCGCCCGCTCCGCCAGGGGGCGCCTCCCGCCCCGCCCGCTCGCGGGGAGCGCGCGCCCCCTGGCGGCGCCCGCAC